>NC_090935.1:361107053-361413941 GCF_040938575.1 Ambystoma mexicanum | reverse complement strand
CCAAAATGGGAACGTTTAGAGGGGTCCACGGGGGGTGGGGGAACTAGCCAACTTGAACAGGAATCCTATATTTTTCAACGTGCCATACGCAAGCATTACACTACGGTGAATCTAGAGGCGGAGCACCTAGACGATAATGGTTGAAGGCAAGATAGGCACAATGTCAAGGGCCTCAATTCACCAAACAAGAGGTCCTTGACCAGTAACATGTTCCGCAAACAGCAGTTGATGGTGCTGTTCCTCCAAGAAACCCATTACAGACAGGGGAGGGAATCACCCATCAGGGGGAAGGACATCGGTGCCAACTTCTGGGCCTCCCACAGGAGCTCGAAGAAGGAAGGTGTGGGGATTCTCCTGAGTAAGCCACTCCATCTCACCAACACAGAGACCAAGAGAGGCTTTGGGGGGAGGTTCCTGGGGATCAAGGGTACATATGAAGGGGAACGCATAACCCTGGCCACCCTCTATGCTCCCAACTCGGGCCAGATAGGTTTCCTAACCCAGATTCTGGGGGTAATGGATGAATGGGCTGAAGGGGCCATGATACTGGGGGGGACTTCAATCTCATTTTGGACCCCAGGCTGGACTTGTGGACGGCACGGGTGACTGAACCAAAAGGTATCACCAAGGACAACCTAACGCTCCAGACCCTGCTGAGGGAACACTACTGGGAGGACGTCTGGCGAACGACACCCGGAGCCCGGGGGATATACATTCTTTCCCCCCCCACACCTACACCAGAATCGATTTCCTCTTGACTTCCAAAGAGGGGAGCGCGGTGGCTACAGCTCCGAAGGTCGAGGCAATAACGTGGTCCAATCACGAGCTTCTGGTGGCGGACTGGTCGCTTCCCTTGTCCCCCTGGTCAGCCAGATGGAGGTGTAATGACACTCTCCTAAGGGACCCAGTCTTTAGGGAATTCCTCAGAGGCGAAATGGAGGCATATTTTGAGACAAATGACGATGGGGAGATGGATATGGCGATAGTGTGGGAGGCGGCGAAGGTCACCTTCCGTGGTCCCCTTATAGCCGAGGGGTCTAGGTGCAAACGGGAGAGAGGGCTCATTGAGGCCAAGATACAGGCTGAACTCAAGAGCCTGCAGGGCAGGCTCACCCAGTAGGGGGTTGATAAGGAGTCCCTCCTATCGGAAATGCGCAAAAAACGTCAGGCTCTGCACATGGTCCTCATTGGGGAGGTGATCAAGAAGTTGAGATACACTCGACAACGGTACTACAATAAGGGGGACAGGGTGGGGACCCTATTGGCACGTAGAGCTAGGGGTTGTAGACTTGAGAGGAGGGTCGGACCTATTAAAGATGGGGAGGGCAGGGCTCTCAACAGAAAGGCAGAGATAGTGGGCTCCTTCGCAACTTTCAATAGGGACCTGTACACAAAACAGGAGGGGGAATCGCTGGAGGAGATCCGGGCTTATCTGGAAGAACACCGGCCACCCTGCTTAACGGAGGCCGAGCTGCAGGGCTTGGAGGGGGACATAACGGCGGAGGAGGTGGAGGCAGCCATCAAGAGACTTAAAGCAGGGAAGTCCCCCGGAGGTGATGGATACAAGGCTGATTTTTATAAACAATTCCAACCCATTCTGACAGAACCCTTAGCCAAATTGTTCAACCACATTCGTAACAAAGAGACAATCCCCCCCACATTCCTACAGGCCCTCATCTCGGTGATCCCCAAGCCAGGGAAAGACCCCACAGAGCGCGGCTCCTATATACCCATCTCCCTTTTAAACCTAGATGCTAAAATATTTGCCAGGATCCTGGCCACTCGCCTAGAGAGATGCCTGCCCCGCCTGGTCCATCCAGACCAGTCGGGCTTTATATTACACAGACAAGCCTCGGACAATATGCGCAAAACCCTCCATGTGTTGCTTTCAAGGGAAACCCGGAACGAGGGGCTCCTCCTGCTCTCCCTAGACGCAGAAAAGGCCTTCGACCGGGTGAGTTGGGCCTTCATGGGGGAGGTCCTCTCGGCAATAGGGATGGGCCAGAGATGGTTGGGATGGATGGCTGCACTATATTCAGCCCCCACGGCTAGGGTGGCTGTTAACGGGATGGAATCGGAAGCCGTTCCCCTAGAGCGGGGCACGTGACAGGGCTGTCCACTATCCCCCCTGATATACGTCCTTGTCATGGAACCCTGGGCGATCTCGGTGCGTAACAACGAGGCTATCACTGGAGTACAGATGGGCGGCTCCCACCACAAGATCAGCCTGTTCGCCGATGACGCTCTCCTCTATGTTACCAAACCGACACTGACAGTTCCTCATGTGTTGCGGGCACTGGAGCGTTACGGGAGCCTCTCGGGGTACAGGGTCAACCTGGGTAAATCTGTGGCTTTTATGGGAGGTCGACTACCGGACACCGAGAGGGAGTATGTGGAGGGCCTTCCCTTTCAACTGCAGAGAGAGGGATTCCGGCACTTGGGAATCCAAATAACACCGGACCCGAAGGACCTCTTCTCGAGTAATTTCACCCCTTTGTGGACGGAGGTCAAAAGAGATATAGAGAGGTGGGCGGTCTCGGGGTTCTCGTGGATGGCACGACTCAACCTGATCAAGATGGTGGTACTTCCCAAATTCCTATTCCTCTTCCAGATGCTCCCCACCCAGGTCCCGGCCATGTTCCTACAGTCCATGAAGCGCACCCTACTCAGGTTCCTCTGGAAAGGGAAAAAACACAGGATCTCCTACGATGTCCTAACGAGACCTAAGGAAGATGGCGGGTGGGATTCCCGGACTTCGATACATACTATAGGGCCTCCCAACTAAGGATTCTGGTTGACCACTTCAACCCTGGGACACAAAAGCAGTGGGTAGCACTGGACAATAGGTTGCTTGCCCCGGTCACGGTAGATGAGTGGTTGTGGGTCCCCAGAGCGCACATCCCCAGGCGTGTTTTAGATCATCCAGTACTGGGTGTCCTGTGGTCTGTCTGGAAGGAGGGGGGTTACTACAGATGGCTCACAACCTGGCCTTCCCCACTAAGTTGCATCTGGGCGCCACCATTCATAGCTAAGATTGCGGAGCCGGCCGCGTATCAGAAGTGGTATGAGGCGGGCCTTTTTAGGGCGTGCCACCTGTGGGTAGGTGGCTCCTTCATGCCCCTCCTGGACCTGGAGGAGGCCCTGGGGCTGGGCAAGCTTTCACCTTTTGGCTATCTCCAATTGAAGGGAGTCCTCTCTGAACCCTCATGGGGGGACACGCTCAGGAGTGAACTCGCGGACTTCGAGAAAGCGATCATCTCCACACGGGCCTCCAGGGTGGTCATATCTCGTTTGTACAAACTCCTCCTGCTTTCGATACCCAGGGATCCACTGCCAGCAAGAGTACAATGGGAAAAAGATTTGGGCACGGCAATAGATGACAAAAGGTGGACCAAAATGTGCATCCGGGCCCATCGCTCTACAACCTCCCCCCAGTACAGACACCAGGCCCTCAAGATTTTACACAGGTGGCACTACCCCCCACAGTTGATAGCCAGGATGAGTCCGGGCTACGACCCACACTGCTGGAAATGCAAAAAGAAAAAAGGGGACTACATACACATGTGGTGGTCTTGCCCGAGGGTGCAGTCATACTGGGAAGAGGTCCTATCATGTGTTAAGGGGGTGGATGGTGTCTCTAGGCCCCTCTGTCCCTGGTTGCTGCTGTTTGTTATTGAGGTGGGCGATGACCAGGAGGACACCCAGGGCCACATGTTGCAGGTCATGCTCTTAGCGGCCAGGTGCTGCTTGGCCCAGAAGTGGAGGAATCCGCACATGCCTGATGAGAAGTAATGGGTAATGAAGGTGCGGACGATATATGAATTAGAATTTTTAACCCACGTCCTGGATGAATCCAGATCCAATATTGAGGAACTTTGGCTTCCCTTCTTTGAAAAGTATGAGCGATCGATCTGAGGGTTGAGCCCATCAACGGCTGGCCTGTTTGGGTTTGAAGTTCAGTGGAAATGGAGGACCTACTAGGTATCTGTTGTATAAGGCACACTCCCCTCCCGGGTGGTGCTGCTAGGTTGAGCCCTAGACTTTGTGTACACCAATCTACTCGATAGTCCGAACTCGAAGAATGCATAATGCATTCCTGCAAGATAAGCTTGACATTGACACCTGTTCACTGGCTAGGGGAGTGGGGGGAGGGTTATTTTTCGAATGTTTTCTTTTTCTGAGAATGGCATTGGTTTGAAATGACATGTTTGTTGTGATAACCTTAAAAAATGTTAATAAAAACTATATTTTAGGGGGGGGGGGGCGCTGTTGCGCACATCGAAAATGGCTGCTTGATTCTGAGCTCCTGAGTACCCGTCCATACCCCGTGAAAATCCTATACAGCTGCGAGGGCGCTGCCCGGAGTTATCCCCAACTGATCCTTGCCCGGCCCCTGCCGGCGACGCAATCTGCCCCCAGGGCTCCACGGTGCGGCAGCTGGAGGCCGCGGTTCGGAGGGAGAGTGAGGCCATGGTGGTCGGGGCTTGCGCTCTGGCGGTTCGCTGAGCCTTCGCCTCAGCGTGGGACGGTGCCGCGGGCCCTTGGGAAGCAGGGCGCCGGAGCTGTGCCATGGCCCTGTGGTTGCTGGAGCCCAGGCGGGGCGAACGGCGCAAGGCCGGAGACGCATGGAGCGGAGGAGACGCTCCGAAACAAAGTAAGGAGGCGGCGGTGCAGCGAGCGGGGGGAGGGCGCCCATACATCTAGGCCACACGTGTGATACGGCCTCGGCCCCCCCGCCCGCCTCCGCGGCTGAGCAGCGGTTCGCGGTCGGCCAGATTCCTCCATTTGGCCGCTACATCCTGAGGTGTGTCTCTTTCTGTATTGCCGGGCCCCGGGCCGCGTGTTACGGGCCGTCTTGGCCTGGCGTGACTGACTTGGGGCGCCCATCCAGTAAATTCCTGCCTGCTGGGCCTCGGGATCCCCTCCCCCCGAGGTGATGACACCAATGAGACTACGCTAAGGGGTCTGGTGGGGGTGTGAGGTCATCGGGGAGCTGCTGGCTGCAGATGTCCTGCCTACAATCCCCCTGCAGGCCTGCTCTTATTGACATCTGTGGGCAGATATACCCTGGAGGACACAGAACTACTCCTTACTCATTACCTCTGTTGAAATATACGTGGGAGGACACAATCCATTGGAGACGGATACCCCTTGCTCCCCTGGACTCCCCCACCCCCCGTTTCTCTTTCTTTCTGGCTCCAATACTACACTACCTCAGCCAATACCCGCATCTAAGCACAACAAGTATCGGGGGTGAGAGGGGGTTAAAGACAATATCACAAAGCGGTGTAAACCCGAATACAAAATGAGCGACCTGCAGAAATCTGGGAAGACGGGCAAAACCCCCGGCAGCAGGAGGAAGGGCCCTATGGATGCCTACACAGGCGGCAAAACTCAGGCCATGGCTTCAGAGGCATGTACTAGTGCAAATGAAACCCTGTGCGCTGAGGGCGAGGAACAAGAGGACAGGCTAACGACAATAGTGCAAAATGGGTTCCGGGTGGTTAACATCAAGTTGGACGACATAGTGTCCACCATAGGCTCACTTAAAGCAAGGGTCGAAAAAGAAAGTGCACGTGTCACTGAAACTGAGAACAGAATAAGCACTAATGAGGATTCCATTGCTCACCGTAGCAGAGATATCAACCAACTCAAAGAGGCCATGTCCAAAATACAAAACATGTGTGAGGATCTGGAATCGCGATCAAGACGAAACAACATCCGCGTGGTGGGAGTGGCAGAATCATTTGGCAAGGGCCAGATGGAAAAGCAGCTGGAAACACTACTCAAAACCTTATTTGGCCCGTAGGCATTCTCAGAACATTTCCTTGTGGAAAGGGCGCACCGCACATTGGCCCCGCACCCTAAACCAGGAGCGCTTCCACGCACGATAATCGCGAGGCTCCTCAATTATAGGGACAGAGACACGATACTACGCAGGGCGAGAGAGGCTGGGACACTACATCACGACGGGAACTGTATTCATATTTACCCAGATTTTTCTGCCGGGGTCCAGGCCAGTAGAAGATCCTATGACCCGATTAAAAGACTTCTTAAAGACTGCCAAGTGCCATATGCCTTGATGTTTCCGGCCAAGATGAGAATACAACATGCGGGGAGAGCGCACTTCTTCGAGTCCACGGCTGAAGCCACGCAGTACATTGAGACCTCTATACCTCTTCCTCCCAGATGGGGCAGGCAGGCACAAAACAACAGGCCCAGGCCGGAAGTCTAGACGACATGGGGGAGGAACATGGATATATCCTGGGTCAATTGTCAATGATGGACACCTGGGGTACAATGCACCCTGGGGACAGGCGATATACGTATTACTCCTCGGTCCACGATTCTGAGTCCAGGATAGATTATTGGTTTGTCACATCGGTTATGTCCTCTATGTTGCTGAAATGCGAAATCTTGCCCCATACATTTTCAGACCATTCCCCAGTGCTGATAGAATTAAAGATTCAGAATGCCCCCTGTCCAGCTGCGAGGTGGAGAATGCCGAGTGGAATGCTGGAAGACCCTGGGTTGGTGGAAACATTACATACGGAGATAGCAGATTTTTTTTCCAACAATATGGGAACGGTGGCTGAATGCTCCACTGTTTGGGAATCCTTTAAATTATGGGTCAGAAGAGTGCTGTTATCCAAGTCTGTTGGCATGTTGAGGGCCGTGCGCTCTGAACTAGCAGACATCGAAAATAAATTGGGTGTATTGGAGGGAGATTATACCCGGACACAGAACAGGGACCTGTTAGCAGACATACATACGCACCTGCAAAACTTTGATAAACTGGCTACTAGGGAACTGCAATATGCGGCGGCCCCTATGCGGGCACGTAGATACGGCGAAGGTAACAAAGTGGGCAGAACACTCTCTAATCTGCTTAAGTGTAATAAACCCCCTAATCAAATTACCAGTATACAGACAGAACAAGGGGAGGTACTTCTAGGGGAAGATGAGATAAATAAAGAATTTGTCAAGTTTTATACTAAACTTTATTCTAACCAAGATAAAAAGTCCCTGCGGACATTAAGGACTATCTTGCAACCCTTAGTCTGCCCCAACTCCCAGAGGCTGAACGCGCAGCGTTAGATCAGCCGATATCGGCAGAAGGGGTCACTGAAGCTGTTAAAATGTTGACACCAGGGAAGGCACCGGGATCAGATGGTATAGGGGCGGAATTTTATAAAGAATTCCGAGAAGAGATCGTCCCGGTACTTCTACAGGTGTGGGAGGAATCCCTTGAATGCAAGATAATGCCGCCATCTCTGAGGGAAGCAGTGATCACAGTGCTCCCCAAGCCACGACGACCACCACAAGATGTGTCGTCCTATAGACCCCTGTCACTCATAAATACTGACGCCAAAATATTTGCAAAAGTAATGGCCAATAGACTATTGCCGGCAGTTCCCGCGCTGGTCCATCCCGATCAGAACGGGTTTATCCCTACCAGGTCCACATCCCTAAATCTCCGTAGACTCTTTGGCTTAATGGCACAAATAGACCCCAAGAGAAGCGCAGCTGCAATCTCCTTAGACGCAGAGAAAGCCTTTGATTCGGTGTCCTGGGTCTACCTTATTGCGGTCCTTGGGGCATTTGGGGTCGGCCCTAACTTTATTAGGTATGTGAAACTACTAGACACTGAACCCGGGGCGCGAGTTCTGACTAATAAAACCATCTCGAGCCTGTTCTTGTTAGGCAAGGGCACCAGACAGGGCTGTCCGTTCTCACCCCTGCTGTTTGCACTGACTATAGAACCCATGGCAGTTGCGGTGAGGTTGAGACACACGGACAAGGGCATAAACATAAAGGGGTCCATTCAATTAATCTCATTATATGCCAATGACACACTATTATACATCCGAGAAGCCGAAAAAAACATAGCACCCATAATGACGGAAGTAAAAAACTTTGCGGCCTATTCGGGATATACTGTGAACGGTGCCAAATCTGAGATCTTTCCACTCACACCATCCACTGAGTGCCCCGAAATCTTGCATGGACTTAAATGGTCGGATCAACGTATTGGGTATCTGGGGATTCTGGTGTCCAGGGAAGGGAACACGCTATACCAAGACAACTACGAGACTACACTACAGACCATCAGCACGAAACTCCAGATGTGGGGGAGGTTGCCGATATCTCTACATGGCAGGGTGGCGGTTCTCAAAATGATAATCCTTCCTAAGCTTCTTTATCTGTTTGTCAACATTCCCATATGGCCGGGAAGGACCTTTTTCACCAGGCTCCGGTCCATAGTGGTGACGTTCCTCTGGAATGGAAAAACCGCTAGGATTAGCTGGGAGAAGATGGCTGAGTCGTACTCCACGGCGGTATAGCGGCTCCTGATTTTGAACTATATTTTTATGTGGCCCAAGCTCAATTTGCAAAACACTGGTATGATACCACACATACGACACCCCACGCCCTGATAGAGGAATACACTATGCACCCCACAAATATACAATCAGTCATCTTTGACACGCAATACAGAGATACATGTGATTATAACCCTGTCAGCTGTACGGTTAAGGCATGGGAGGCCATAAACAGAAGACTACTTATAGAAACACTCTATAATCCAGTCATACCTCTCTGGAACTATCCAGGTATACCCCCCACACACGATAGCGCGATACAGGAAGCCTGGGACCCCGACATGGAAATGAAAATTGGTGATGTGTTTATAAATGGCAAATTTGCATCCCTGGAGGAAATAGTAAGAGCGTTTGGAGGTGGCCAACTTAGAACGCTCCAATATTACTGCATGAGATCCGCATTTCAAAAGAAATGGATGCTGTTCCCGGACAAGCCTCAACCACACCCCTGCTTGCAGATGGTGACGGCAGTGGGGGGGTTGGGAATTTCTAAATTATATGCGGCAGTACAGACCCACACCCCCACTATTAATCAAATAAAAGACAAATGGGAAAGGGATTTACAGATGGCCATTGAAGACGAGAAATGGAACAGATATTGTTCACTGACTAAAAATGTATCCCTAAATGCAGGCCTGCGGCTGATTCAATTCAAAATTCTTAATAGATTGCATTACACCCCTATCAAAATAGCGAAATTCACCCCAGGCGCGTCAGATGCATGGCCCAAATGTAATATGCCACAGGCTGGAAACTACCATATGTACTGGGAATGCTGTGTGGTGCAGAACTTTTGGAGCGAGGTTCCCGAAATGTTGGCGGAGATCACACAAATTCCCCCAGACCTGAAACCCCAAAAATACCTTTTTGGAGACATAGGCAAATGTTCTGAGAAAATTAGAAGATTGTTCAATGTTGCATGTGCTATTGCTAAAAAATGTATTCTATTGAAATGGAAGAATGTAAACCCACCCGGCATAAATCAATTTCTTCGTGAATTGACCTATGTGAATGAAGCAGAGGAGCAATATGCTATGACCCGACCCACAGGTTTTAGACCTAAGGACATATGGGGCCCATTTAGAACATATCTATGTAACTTGGCCTCTGATGACGATGACTCTACGTGCTGATATATGAATGTCATGATCATGGTGTCAATAATTTGTTTGTATATGTACTGTGCGGGCGGGGGAGTGCCATGTGCCTTTGTGTAGCCACTAATAAAAAGAGTTTAAAAAAAAACTATATTTAAAAAATAAAATAAAAGGCTGGATGCAAAATTCAGGCAGGTGGAGGGCGTTTCTCCTCAGCCACTGTCGTCAGTCGTTGCGGCAGCCTTTATGAACGCCAAGCCTCAAACCTCTACCACGAGCCCCTCAACTTCAGCACTACTGGGCAAGGAAGACAAAATACTTGAGGCCTACGGGAAGAAGGTGTACTCGAATGCTGGGCTTCACCTCAGGCAGGTCAACGCCAATGCCATCCTGGCAGCTGCTAACCAACGGCTGTGGAGGTAAATTGCAGACTTCCTCCCAGATATTTACAGCCCACAAACAAGCCTCTTTCAAGGCAGGACTCGCCGAAGCGAAACTAGTGGCACAGGACATCATGGAAGCCACGGTGGTGCACATAGATACTGCTAGCAGGGCAATCTGTGTGGTTACTGACAAGAGAAGGATGGCATGGCTCCAGGAAAATAGATTCAACCCTGATGTTCAGGACAGAATCCTAGACCTGCCTTTCGAGGGCAGCGACTTGTTCCACTCCACCATGGACGAGGAACTCGATAAAAAGAAGAGCAGCTCACAGACGGCCAAATCCCTGGCCATTCTCACCAAGCCAGCAGCTAAAACCTTCACACAGGGCCATTCTCGATCAGACAGAGGGCGATCCTTTGGCAGTTTCTCGGGTTTCCAGGACCGCCGGGCCAGGCAACTGGACAGGTCGCCCAGCCAACATAAGCAAACACACCAAAAGTCTTTGCACAAGGGCTTTTTTCAGTCCCCCTCCCAGTCATCTGCCTCCGATTCAACATAGCAATGACAGCTGTTCTCAAATCCAGAGCACACCAGTTGGGGGCAGACTGGCCCTGCACAGTCAAGCTTGGTGCTCTTGTTTTACGGACTCATGGGTGATTTCGGTAGTCTCCACAGGCTTTCAGCTTCCCCTGCCTTTGCCCCCCCCCCACCCTCCCACAGTCCGGGACTCTTTCAATTTTAACAGAAATACGTTCCCTTGTGGAGAGTGTTGGGTAAGATTTTCATCTCCCAGAACATTTTGCTTTACAGGTGGATTATTTTCCTTATACCTCAATGAGGGGAACTTTTTTCCACAGAGTCTTTTACTCTTTTCATGGGTGTCATTTTAAGACTCTAAATAGTGCCTTTTAAATGTTATCCTCTTTGAAAACTTTTTGCACATACTGCCTATTGTTGCTGGGTTGCCGTTTGGGCTCCCCTTTTAACTTTCTCTGATTAACCTTGTGAGAACTACAGTTCCCAAGGGTAGAAAGGATCTTTGTATACCTTTTACATTTCAATATGTGGAGTGCTGGGGAGATACAATGGGCCTCATGCCAAAGTTTGCCGGTCTAGAAATAAGGGCCTATGGTTTTGCCTGCCGGAGCTGCTGTGCCTGACCGGTCTGACCCTGCCGGGCGCATCAATCATGATAAGCAAAGCCATCACGGATGTACCAGCACCCTTAACAACACTGCCAGTGCTTCCGTGTCCCCTGTCCTATAGAGTCCTCTCAGACTCAATGGGAATGGGGATTTACAAATTTACCGGCACCAGACTTCCCGGCCACCGGACTCGTAATGAGCCGGTGGCACCGGGAAGAGCAGCGCCGGTATACATTTTTACGGGTCCGGTGGCAACCCGCCGGTAGCACTGGAAGGGTTACCGCTAAGCCTGTAATGTGGCCCAATGTATCCCTTTTCACACTAAAACTGTCTGTTACAGGGACAAGCTTGCCTAATTGCTGGTGGCAGTGATACCTTTTACTAATTCGGTGCTCCTTTACCGTGGGCTGTTTCCACAGCTGTGGTAAAGGCACCCAAGGGTGCTCATTTTACCAAAATGGCCCCTGTCTTCTTTTTCCACCATTTTAGTGTTTCCTGTCCTTCCTTCTTTCTTCTCCTGACATTCCAGTGTGGGAAATTCCTTTGTGTGATTTTTAGCTTCGGCAGGAATCCTTTGGATTCCCCACCAGTCTCTGTGAAGGCAGGAAACGAGGGGGGAGTCCAAAACTCTGCAGCCCTTTGTCTTCCAGCCTGAGTGTGAGATTCCAGATCAAACTGGGAGGCTGGCTGTCCTGAAAGGATTGCCAATCCCCCAAGTTTCAATGTTGCAGGGCTCTTTAATTGGCTGGGTTCCTGCATAAAAGTCCAAACCTGGAAGCTGAAGAGATAGTCGACCACTGGAACCAAAACCGAAGAGGAAGAGGAAGAATTTGCGGCTGAAACGATTTACAGCGACCGGAGAGCCTGCTGTAGCCCTTCCTTCCAATCGACCTGGGAATTCCGCAAACAATGACCCCGACCCAGGCCTTGTGAGACCCACTAGACTCAAGAAGAGACCTGCATTTTGAGCCAACCCACGCCGTGCTGTGACCTTGCCGGCTGCAATACCCCAATTCCCTGGGACCTCGAGTCATTGAGAGGTGCACGGTCTTCCGAATTGCGAATCTTGCTGAAACTACCAGGTTTTTGGCTACAGATCCTGAAGTCCTCCTGCTGAAAAATCTTCTTCTGTGCTGAGGTGCTGTGCTGGCTTCTTAGAGCGGCACAGCTCCACCCTTCTGATGAGGTCAAACCAGAACGCAACACGTGTCTAGGGTTGCTGTTGGTACTCTTGTTCAGAGGAGAATTGCCTAGCATTTCGGTGGTGGACTGCCCAATGGCAGGACAAAGACTGATATGTTTTGAATATTTCTCCTCTGTTAAAGATAGTTAGCTAAAGAATCTGGGTAAGGCTCTCATAACCAGGACTAATGTCCGACAGAGGGACTCCCAGAACCCCCCCTTGTTTTTGGTTATTTACTTACCTTAAGTCTCTTGTGATTCCTGTGTAGTTTTGGGATGTTTTCTGTGATTCAGAGTCCTCTCGTCTAGTGTACCCAGGCCCTTGCTGGAATCTTCCTAGGGTGTCTTCTGTGAAGCCCCTGGACCCTCAACTAACTCTAAAGTAAAGTAGTTACTTGTTCTAACCGTCTTCCTTAGGAACTCTGACTTCTGCTACTTAAGAACCTATCCTGACCTGCCTGTTGGACACTAGACCCTAGTGACCCACCTTCTGCCACTGAGAACACTCATGCTCCAAGAATAAGGCAAAGACTTCCAAGGATTGGCGTTTTGCCTAGAAAAGAGAACACGTGTTTAAAAGTTACTTACTTGCAAAAGAAGTTGGTTGATAACTAACTCTGAGCGTGAACAGTTACAAAAGTTATTACTTACCTTAGAAATGTTTGGCCATTCTGAAAAGTATATGTAAATCTTTCTTCCCTTAGAAACTGTTTTGCCATTCTGATAGAAAATAGATGTAAGGTTATTTTACTCACCTGTGATTTGGTTGTGCCTCTACCCAAAAGTAATGCTGTTGGTTTCACTTCACTATTCCTGTTGTTCCGGGTCATGGGTTTGCATTTTCAATTGAAGGTGTTGCCATTCGGCCTGAACTCAACGCTGAGTGTGTTCACAAGACTGATGAACGCAGTGGCAGCCCTGCTCAGGTCGGAGGGCCTTCATGTTAATTCTAACCTGAATGACTGGTTAGTCCGAAGGGGATCCTCGGAGCAGGTCAGGTACGCAGCGGGCAGACTCATGGCTACACTCTACAAACTGGGGTTCTCTATCAACTTCCAAAAGTCTCAACTCTACCCTACACAATCTCTGGTGTTCTTGGGGCTGCTGTGCGATACTCAGAAGCAGAAGGTGTTCCCCACGTAGGAGAAAGTGGCAGCGATCAAATCCTCCGTTGCACACTTCCTAATCAGAACAGTAATAATGGCCTGGGGTTACCAGCACCTGCTCAGAATACTGGGAGCATGCCTCCTGGCCATCCGTTGCACTAGGCTGTGAATGAGGAAGCTGCAACTAAATGTTTCGTCATCCCGGAACCCGATGTCTGGTCATCAAGAAGCCCTGGTCACGATACCTGCTCACCTACAGCAAGAACTCACTTGGTGGGGGCAGGAGGTGAACCTCATGGTGGGCTGACCATTCAGGCACCCTCAGGCGGATCATACCTAACTACGGATTCCTTACTCCATTGGTGGGTCGCTATCCTCGGGACAAATTCTGTGCACGGTGTGTGGTTACAGACAGACAAGAAAATCACATCAGCTGGCTGGAAATGATGGCCATTTGGCTTGTACTCAAGGCATTCCTCCCGCTCATCAGGAGCAGTGCAGTTTGCATTCGGATGGACAACTCTACCTGCATGTATTACCTCAACAAGCAGGCAGCACCAGATCCCCGCTCCTTTGCAGGCTGGTCCTCAGCATCTGGGAGTGGGCGATTGCGCAGGACATCTGGATCTCTGCGATGCACCTGCGGTGGGAATCGAACCAGGAGGCGGACAGACTCGAGTTGGTTGGGAGCCAGGAGACAGGCTACTCGAAAGCAATATTAAAGCAAATGGACCAGGTTTTGCTTCTGGTCCAATGAAAACAGAGAGGACCCGCTATCCTGCACTCTGGACCAGGTGTTGTCTTTCTCAGCGTATTTAGCCAGATTAGGGGTCCAGGTCGACACCTACAGGACATAACGGTCTGATAGCACAGCGAGTAGAGCGATCGCTTTTACATCTGTGCAGAGTCTGCTGACGCAGGTTCAAATCCCGGCAGGGCCAAACTCAGCCTTTCATCCTTCCGAGGTCGATAAATGAGCACCACACACCGTGGGTAATAAGCAGCGCTCAGCTACCTGAGGGTTCGTAGCGCTATATAAATGCTAAATTATTATTCATTATTATTATTATACTTAGCAGCCATTGACGCATACAGGAACTCAGACAGGTTTACCTTTTCCTCGGCCAACCCAGCATTGAAAAGGCATCTAGCTGGGTTAACCAGGTTGCCCACCTTTCAGACGCCCGCACCCAGTCTGGGATTTCAATGTTGTTGTAAGCGCACTTGCGCACAACCCATTTGAGCCCATGGCCACAGTGGACATCAAATAAGTCACGCTCAAGACAGTGCTACTAGTGGGGCTTCATTCAGCTCTCAGAGCTAGCGAAATTCAGACTCTAGTGGCTTCCGAGCCCTACACTAGGTTTCACCGGGACAAGGTCGTGCTCCGCACTCACTCCTTCCACATTAACAAAGACATTTTGTGCCCCACCTTCTTTCCAAGCCCCGGGGAAGACGCATAAAAGGGTTTTCACTGTTTAGACGTAAGAAGAAAATTAAAATTCTATCTTGACAGAACCAAGGACTTACGCAAGACGGGCATCTTATTTGTCACATTTGGCGGCTCAAGGCCTGGACAGCAAGCATCCAAAGCTTCAATAGCTAGATGGATGACTGCAGCCATCCAGGAGGCATACAAGCCTCAGCACAAAGAATCACCAAGGGGCATGCACGGTCACGCCATCAGGGCCAAGGCAGCGGCTGTTGCCTTCCAACGTCATGTTCCGTGGCAAGTGATTAGCAGGGCGGCGACATGGGCCACTCCATCGTTATTCTGCAAGCACTAGTGTCTGGAAACCAGTGCCAGGGCTGACGCAGCATTTGGCCAGGCTGTCCTCCGTAATCCGTTTGCCTAGAGTGTCAAGCTCTCCTCCCCAGAGCAGCTGTGTCACTTGTAATCGCCCATAAAGTATGGAGGAAGGGGGACGTGACGTAGGACTAATTAAGTGTTACTCGTTAGGGATAATTCTAATTTCTGTGCTAATTCCCTTCAAACCTTAGAGACCCGTACATTTTTTGCTGGACTTTAGGACATTTAATTTTTATCCTGGAGTGAGGGCTTTTTCTCATTCTCTCATGTATTGTTTTTTTTAAAACAATTTTTATTATTTTATTACCACCACACCAAACATTCCAAACATTGAGGACATTGCATATAAGTTTTGCTTCATTATGTGCACTCCTTGCGCATCGCCGTCCTCACCCCTCCCACCCCTTTAACTCGAGCCCCTGTTCCAATGCCAGTAGCTTGCGTATCTATATACGTGTCTTACTTGGCAGTCCCCCTTGTGTCAACTTCACTGGGATCTGCCCGGGGGGTCCCGCCATCGTGGCCACCAATGCCTCCACGCTGTCAGGGGTCCCGCTTCTTCCTCCCCGCCTCTTACCAGGCTGCCGTTTCTGCATCTGCCCACTTTAGGAGGTCCGCCCACCACCTCTCTATTCTGGGCCGTTGGGCAGCCTTCCAACCCATTGCGATTCTCCGTTTGGCCAGGATGTAGGCCAGGTCTTTCATTTTACTAATGTGCTTCAGGTTGCGTGGTCTGGCGAACACCCCCAGCATTCATGCCCATACTGACTCCACTTCCAGCGCAATCCCCTTTTCTGCTAGGCGTAGCTTAACCTCCGCCCAGAATCTGACCACCTCCGGGCAAGCCCAAAACATGTGCATCAATCCAGCATCCACCTCCCCGCACCGTGAGCATTTTTGTACCGCTGAATTTCCAAACCTGGCGATCCTCCCAGGGGTCATATATGCCCTATGGGTGACATACAGCTGTATCTGCTGAAGCCTTGCGTTGCGGGACACTTTCTTGTGATACCTTTGAACTCTGTCCCATTGTCCATCCAACATAGGTTCTCCCACCTCCTCCTCCCAGTCTCGCCTCAGTTGGAGCACCTCCCTACCCACCCTAGTCATCAATAATTCGTATATGCGGGATATTTCGTGCCCACCCTCCGAGACATCGTACATCGTCTCAATAACCGTATCAGGTTGCTCCGCTAGCACTTCCGCAGGCCACATTTCCCGTCTCATGTATTGTTGATCTGATTTGGACGGAGTTTCTTTTGTTTTTGGAGTCTGCCAAACTCCATATGCATCTACTTTTGTATTGTGACAGATGGCACCTTCAGTGCAGTGTCACAGAGAAGTCCTTTGAATTTCTCATAAGGTTTAAATACCTTCTCTTGGGTGAACTACTGTTCCCAAGATTAGTAAAGTGAAATTGACTTTAATTACACTAAGAACAAGAAATGTTTCCAGTCCTGAAGAGCACTGGCGCTTTCCAGTTTGGGTTGTATAATTTCCTGGTTTGCTGCTAACTGTGGCTTTGTCCTGTGACTGGTCAGGACTTTGAATAACAGAAAAAAAGATTACAAGCCCTAAGTTGCGCTTTTACCAATAAAGAGTCTTGATGCAGCCAATATGCAGTTTCAGTGTGTCTTTTATTAGTTAGACATCATTTGTTGAAGAAAAAAATGAATTTGTATGAGTTAGATCCTTAGGTCAAGAAAAAAACACAAACATAAATTGCAGTTGCTTCACTGTCAAACTTTGAAGATTCCAATTAGTAGAGTCACCTAGGCCTTACAGTTTGTGCATTGGTGAATCTTTAAAGTTTTCCAAAAGTGAGTACCTATATTGCTGTTAGATAACAGTGTCTGGACCTCGACACGTGTTTCCCCGCCTTGGTTGCAGGCTATTTAGGTTTGTGTTTTTTTCTTGACCTAAGGATCTAACTCATACAAATTAATCTTTTTTCTTCAACAAATGATGTCTAACTAATAAAAGACACACTGAAACTGAATATTGGCTGCATCAAGACTCTTTATAGGTAAAAGCGCAACTTAGGGCTTGTAATCTTTTTTTCTGAAATTGAGTTTACTTGCCTGTTTTCCTTATGGAGGTCCAGTACACCCCATTTTATGTGCAAGTACTGGGAGGTTACTTAGTAGCCCCTTTTCCTACTTACTCATGTAACATTATTTATGTTACCCTCACTACTCCTAATGGCTGGTGGCAGTGGTTTAATTTTCCTACCATTGTGCATTTCTACCGCAGGCTGAATCCTCAGCTGCAGTAGTGCACCCATGGTCGCCCATTTTTGTCAAAATGGCCGGTCTTCTTTTTTCGCCATTTCTTGCTTGTGAGGTCTTTCTTGGGTTTTACTCTGCGCACCAAACCAGGTTTAACCCTTTTGTTAATTTTGCCTTTGACGGGCTTCAATGCTGAAACCTGGCTCTGGCTCCATTGTGTCTGGCAGGACAGGAAGCGAGGGAGGTGCCCAAAACTCCCTGTCCTTAGTCTCCTTGGTTACCTGAATGCACCCAGTGCTAATTGGCTGGCTGGCTGTCCTTGCAGGATATCCACCCTGCTGTGCGAGTGACAGCCTCGCTGTCCATGAATGGGAGAAACCTGCATAAAAGGCGAGGCTTCTTGAACTGAAGGCAGAGTCGACCACTGGACGAAACATCGACGAAGGAAGCTTGAAGTGAAGCTTGCTGCATCCTCCTGGGTGAACTGCCCGGTGAAGCCCTGCTGCAGTGCTGAAACTCCAATTCCGAATCGACTAGAGAAGCCCCCGGAACGGACAACTTCTTTCCTTGGGTTGGTGGGACCAACTAACCCCAAGACTAACTTTGCTGGAGGACCTTCCCCAACTGGCTGGACGTCATTGCTGCTGCTGGAACCGAGTGGCAAGGGTCGGGAAACCCAGAATCGAGTGCATCGTCTTTAACCCGGACCCAAGCTCCAGGAAGATCCTGGGGACCCTCCCGAAGCAGGATGACCCAAACCTGACCCACCTCACCAGAGCGCTGGACCCCAGAAGCAAGGGAATCCCATCACATGTCCAAGAACCGCGGTCTATTGACCGGTAGCTGAAACCACAAAGTGTTGCTGAATTGGAAAGAGCCTGTAGCTGCCGACGACCTTCAAACTACAGTGCAGGAGTCCTCCAGACGTCCTCTTTCTGTCCCCATGACTGAGGGCCAGGAACCCAGGATCTGCAAGACTGCAACCAGAACAGAAGCCAGCTGGATCCTCGTCTTCCAACCAAGGGACTGTCTTGACTCCTCTTGTGTCTGTAGCTTGCTTGTTCTTACTGGAGACTTGCAGTAGCTGCATTTTGCAGATTTAATTTCAGCTCTGCCCTTCACATGCCTTGCAGTTTGTGGCACAACAGTGATTTTATTACTACAAACTATCTAATAACATTGTGTAAGACTTTTGTGCTATCTTAAGAAGTGACTTAGCCCCATACACATTATTCAAATTGACTTTGGCTGTCCTGGCTCCCTGCAGACTATTCTGACCCATTGACTTTGGCTCTAACTGTCCCTCATATGTGGTACATAAGTTTAATTTGTATTGCTGGGAAAGATCTGATCTAGACTTCATTGGGAGATTGAAAAATATTCACATGCTCTGAGAATCTGTTGACCTTTTCCTTCCCTAACCTTTTCCTTTTCCACCAACTCAGAATTGCATTAGGTATAAAAAGTGATATATCAATGCCAACATTGTCGTAGCAATTTAAGTCCCCTTAGGGTGTAGGAAGTGTGTGTGAGGCATCCCAAAATGGTATCTATTTGCTTATCTTAAATCTGAGGAAGTGTTATGAAGTGTATTTCTATTGTTGCATATTGCCATTTTTAAAAACGACTTATTTAAAAACTGACTGTTAAATAAATATTTTATTTTAGTAGAAAACCTTGAGAGTAAGTGTTTTTGAATACCTATCACTGTGAATCTCTGTTACAACCCTACAGCTCACATTGACCCCTCTTGAGATAATCCTGGCTGCTCAGTCACTCTACCAACTTGTGTAGTACAAAGTATACCAATAGGTGGGTTACCTATTACCAGGAGGACATGGCTGATGTAGTCTCCCACAGGGTTACTGCATCCAATCTTGCCTAACAGGGCCTTTCAAATTTCCAAGTTTCTAACCCATATACAACTGTGTGGCAGCTGTCTTACTTTTATAGGCTTCTGTTAGCTGCAACATAGTCTATTCAAGATGTCAAATTTTCCAAGTCCTTCAACAATTTGTACGATTTTGTTAATCTTGCCCTGCTGCTTGCTCCCTCTATTGCGGCCTTATTCTTAAAGATCGCCCATAAGTATTTATAACTACACCAGTTCACTATGTTGCCCATCAATGTTCCATTTAAATATGCAAAGCTTTTGTTTTGTGCTGATGAGCTATAATTTGGTTTTGCAATAGTTGTTTTCTAGTTCTTGAACAGCTGAATATTTTCTTATGGCCTTCGTCAAAACCTACTTGGTGAAGTGTTTTGAGAAGCCAACCTAAAGGTGCAAGAAGTTTCACTCCAAGGTTTTTGACCAAACTCTCTATGGCGAGCATTTGGGCTTAAACTCAGAAGGAGGTAGCCTTTCTGTGAAGTAAAATTAAGAAGGGTAAAGTATTTTAAGGAACAGAGCTCCACAGACGCAAGTACCAAAATATACTATTAGCAGAGACAAGAAGTTAAATCGACACACTACTGAGTAGTACAATTACTAAAAAAAACATATGTACCAGAGTTGGGTAACACCAGATGTGTAACCTACCACTTTAGAATGCAACACAGATAATCATGGAAATACACACACTGCAAAGGGGGCGGGGGTAAAAAACAGTTATAGAAATTATACAGGCCTTCAAATGGTTAATAGGTCTTAATACATACACACAGCGAAAGTCCCAGGACAGGATACAAAGGGCTCGAATTTGATCCCAGTAGCACAGGAAGTCCACACAACCCAATGTAGCGAGTGCTGGATTGCAGTGAAACTTCATGCTCTATTTGGCAATTTCCAACCTGATGACACGGAGCTACGCAGGTTCGATCCCCGGTTTCGTGCTTAGAAACCTCTGGGTATTAAGCGCGTTATAAATAACCTATCATATCATATCATAACAAAGGCTGTGGCAGAAAGAACACGTCTTGTACCATGAGGAGCAGCCATTTTGAGAATACGATACTCGAGGAATTCTCGCAGGACAAAAATAAAGGGGCACAGTTGTGCACTGGGATAAAGATGAAAAACAGTTCACTGCTACCAGCCCGCTCAGCCTACATAACAAAAGTAACTGGGATATTACTTGAAGAAAAATAAAAGGGACAGTGTCCATCTAGCACCCCACTAAAGGTGGTGTGTGCTACACTGTAAAAATAAAGGTGAAAAACAAAGGTAGACCCACTGGTGGCCATAGGGACAGACTACTGCACCTCAAAATGTGTAAGAGAAGCAGGTGAGTGAGGCAAAGGGCCTCACTCATCCCCAAATCTTTCTGTATCCAGACAGAAGGCAAGTATGCTGGGCGACTTCATTGAAGTCAATGGTGGAAAGTGGCAAAAAGAAAAAACTTTGAAACTTACAATTTCAGATATAACTTGTCTTACATTTTGTTTCAAAGTTGATTGTAGGATTCCATAAAAAAGGATTTAAGTTTTTTTTTAGAGCCTGGTGTTGTTGCCTTGCACACTTTGAGATCTGCTTTGTGGTACCTGTAGAGTAAAATAGCCTTATGACAATATTAGAAGTCGTGTGTGTGGTAAATCACCTATGTAACTGGTGTGCACCTACTGCCTTGACTCAGATTTGCGTGCTAAGTATATTTATTTAATTTTAGGAATTTATAGACCCTAGACCTAACCTTGAGAAGCAACAAAGTGCTGTACAATGAGGGTGGATGCCAAACTAAAATAATAATAAAGCAGGGATGCTCAGGGCATTCTGAAGGGAAAGGAACTAGAATAGAAGGGGAATGGGAGGAAAGTAGGTGTGTGGAGTTGAGTGGTGTAGCCTCGTGTTTCAAACGGCTGTGTTTGCACTAAAGGTGAGGCTTAATGAATAGATAGTGGGGTGAAGGCCGGCTTGGAAAGAGACCCTAGTTTACAGTTCTCGTTGCCATAAATGCAATGGTGGTCATAATCACATGGCTACTGGATTCCAAGGAGTTGATTGTTTAGTATGGATGAAAAGTACTATGTTTGGCACAGTGAGTATCGTTGTCTGCTTCCATAACTTCACATTATTTGAAAGAGTTTTATTTGTTATCCAGAAATTTGTCTTCATTATTTTTTAAATATTTCTCTTGGCTTCATGTAGGCCAGTGCAAAAGATGCTGGTCGTCTGTATGCAGCAATACATCATCGGCTGGTGGCCCTGAGGATCACCACAGAACAGAGGACAGATGTTAATCGGGATGAAGCAGAGCCAGAAACCGGCATTGGGCTGCTGAATGTGGACAGTGATGATGAAGATGAAGACCGTGAACAAGCATGCCACCTTGCCAGCAATAAGACAGGTAGACCTTTTCAAATTGTTTCTCATCGCCAAACGTTAGTGCACATCAAATGTTCTGCTCATGGAAAATGTGTACATCAAGTGTTTTTATATACATGTTTTATTATGTTTAAAGTAAGTGTGGTTTTTTGTATAAGTGTTTGTGGTTTTGTATATTTGGGGTGTAGTGTTCATTTAATATATTCAATAATTCTACAACATATTTTGTAATGCCATACTTAATTTTGGTAATTAAGAATAATCAGTGCTCTCTAATACATCTGTTAAATCCTGAAAGTTTACAAATAAACACATTTTGTACTGGCTTTTATTTCTTTGAACAGCCATAGGCCGACATCTAGTGGCAGTCACCGAGTATTACATGTCTTGTTTTTTAAACTTGAAAAGGGTCTTCGAATGTGCATGTTTGTAATACTATCTCTAGTGTGACATCTACTGTGGTCCTTCACGCGTCAAGGTCCCTCAGATTGTTATTTTTAACCACCAGAGTTTGTTGCGTGTTGCAGAGCAAAGTTGAATATTATATTCACCTCCTGCTTTCAAGCAATCTCCGGCAACGATCGGCGGATAGCTCCACACACGAAATGCAGGCTGAGTCCATTGACTTGGCGGATGAATGCAACAAAGACAGCTACGGCGCTCAGTGATGTCGAAGGCAGCTACAGCGGTCAGTGATGTCGAGGGTCTACGGAACAACAGGTGCGAGCTCCCGACTCTGATAAGCCGGTCAGCCGTCCTGTCATGGAGTAGAAACCCGGCGGCAAAATCACACATTCTCACAAACACACTAAAGACACATCCGCAAGCCGACCGCCGACCACGCCGTCGGCAAAACACAGCCATGCAGCATCAAGGGAGACAGGACAATCTAAACACACACTGCCCTCTGGGCCCTCACGTTCGCCGCATGACAGGTCTCCAAAACAGGTGCTGAGTAAGCCCGTTTCCTACACTGCGCCTAAAAAGGCCCTCCTTTCGCACGCCGAAGAGTTCACATCGAAAGTGAAATCTTCAACACATTCAGGCACATTGAAAATGCAGCAACATATTCAAAAACATGTTCCCAAGATGCTGCTTAAAGGCAGAACGTCAAAACATGGTAATATTTCGATGCCAAAATCACATAAAACACACAAATTACAACAAAAAAAAGACTATAAACCCTCTGAAGACATCTTATCAGAGGCCTTACACCCCAGGAGGCAGGCATCTCTCCAAGAACCTTCTCCCTCGGTTCCCAAAGTCCACTGAATGAACCACCGAACAAGTAATGAAAAGGATTTATTGCTTTGTCGACTTTATGGACAAGCATCCAGAAGAGTTCACTTACCGTCATGGTGCACAGGGTAGGGAGGGAATTAGAAGGGAACCACCTGCAAAAGTTCAAAGACTGGACAGCTCACAGCCCAGCACTTCCACACACCTACCCTTTACTACTCTCAGTCAGGACACCTTTGATGACCTGTACATTGTTGACCCTTCCCATCAAGGTGATCAAGTATCACAGAATGACCCAATTTAATCAGGATCAGCTCCATGACAACGACGATCCAGACATTTACATTTTGCCCTCCCCAGAAGACCAAGATCGGCCTATTTACTACTTCCACGTTGACAATCAGCTCCAATACAATGGGCCTCATTAGAAGGTTGAAAGGTGGTAAAAAAGGACATTACCGGCATGCCAATGCTACCGTTTCCGTGTAGCACTGCTGCCGGAATCTACTATAGATTCCGAGTCAGCGTGCACGTGCATTCCAGCATGCCGAACACGGTAGCACCAGCATGCCGGTAACGGTCCCCAAACCGCTGATACCGGCATCCTCAATGCCGCAGACACCAACTCCGGCACCATAATTATATGTCATACCGGCACCGGAAACAACGTCATCGTGCCGGAACGGGAAATGCACCGGCAGGCATCTTTAAAATGCAATACATTGCAATCCTCAGTCTACAGGAGTCTAACAGGAAAACTGAGTAGACAACAACAAAGTACACCATGGCAGCTAGGCCACCGACCGTCGCCGAAAATCAAGTTTCAGCGAGCAGGAGTTCAACATGTTGGTCGACACACTTGTGGAGCATACAGACGTAGTCTTCTGCACTGACCTGCAGCGGCCAGCACAACCCTGGAAAAAGGCCATATGGGAAGAAGTGGCCCGCAAAGTCACGGCAGTGGGGACAACACCCTGGACCGTCTGAGATTGTCTTAAGAGGTGGGATGATCTACGTCTCCGGATCCGCAACCTCCTTGCTGCTGAGCGCATCCAGGGGCTGGCCACAGGAGGTGGCGCGCCATCCCCCATCAAACTCACATCATGGGAGGAGACCTGCAGCACAATACTCCACATGGAGAGCATAGTAGGAGATGCAGAGATGGGAGCAGCAACATCTGATGATGACAGTGAGTGACCATTACCGTAATCCAAAAGTCACACCACACACCTTCATCCCCAAGGCCAATGGTGAAGTCAAAATGTCAAGTAAGTGGCACCAGATCCCTGCTGCATTTGCACCCACCGAAAGCCTCCTCCCACACAAGTAGAATGTTCCTGCCACAAACACAATCAACAAACCCCACTGACACACCCCACATGTCCCCTGTATTGCCAACACAAGTTTCAGCTGCATGCGCACGCACACATCACTGTCCAACTGCTGCCGTCACCACTGTGCCACCACATGGCCAAAGCCACCACATGTCAAGATGCACTCATCACCATTTTTCAGTCGCTGCCATCGACACACAGGGCTACTCTGGATTGAGCTGCTGGGTGTTGTGCTGGAGGATGGGCCGTGTGTTGTGGTTATGTTCCGTTGTGCAGCCATATTTGACATGACTCTGTTACCCTCTCAATGCGCCCAGCCAGGTGGTAGATACCCTCTGTGGCTCTGCCAAGTAGTCTACGCATGTTGCGCATGGAGTCCTGCAATGTGTGCCTTGTGAGTTGTGCCTCTGTGATGTACTGGGTCACCAAGGTGTGCATTGCCTGTTGCCGCCCTTCCATACAAGTGAGGTGCCCCTCGATGTCCTGTATATGGCACAGTCCTGGTAGTGGCAAGGGAGGTGGGAGAGGGCCTGGTGGAGTGAACACAGCTTGGTTGTCAAGTGCAACGCCGCTATGTGACTCGGGCTCACTGGCTCCACTGTGCTGTTTGCTCCGTAGCCATCCGTTTGTCTTACGTGTATGCTCGTCTGCCTGGGTGGCGTGGATTCTGCCTCCTCCTACTGGCTGTGCAACTGGGATTGTGCCTCCTCCTGCTGGCTGTATACTGGTGACTCTGGGTCATCCTGCTGGCTGCTGTGCAACGGGGATTGTGCCTCCTCCTGCTGGCTGGTGACTGGTTCATCCTGCTGATTGCTAGGTGTAATTCCTCATCTGAGCCTTCTATTGCCTTACCCTGTACCTCTGCACTTCAATGCATACCTGGCAATATTTATGCGTTTTTGCAGGAGTGATGATGGATTAGTGGATCAACCCCCATCGCCCTGTGATCAGACTCTCCAGCAGACAGGTTGCCTCTCCTCCCAACCCCCATTCAACGCCCCTCATGGCCCACCCGGCAGACAGGTTGCCTATGCTGGTTACTGCCCCCCATTCAATGCCCCCCATGGCCCACCCAGCAGACAGGTTGCCTATGCTGGTAACTGCCCCCCCCCTCAACGCCCCTCATGACTCACCCAGCAGACAGGTTGCCTTTGCTGGTAACAGCCCCCCCCTCCCCAAAGCCCCCCATGGCCCACCCAGCAGACAGGTTGCCTATGCTGGTTACTTCCCCCCCATTCAACGACCCTCATGCCCCTATGGTTACACTCACCCAACAGCGAGGTACGATGTCCAGCGTGTCATTCCATGTAGCGGGGCAGCGTGGAGTTGCGCAGCACCATGGCATAATGTGTTATGTTATGTTATTTTGCATTTATATAGCGCCTTATATACCATTGGTATGGTTGAAGGCGCTGGTAGATTGAACGCCCTTGGGAACCGAAGTTCAGGTCAGTAGAGGGAGTCAAAGGTGCATGTGAGCACTGGGTATGTGTGCAGCTGGTGCAGTATTTGTGTAATAGCTGCTTCTTAGCGGTAGGTGTGGTGGTTGAGAGATCAGGAGTATGTGTCCGTTCTGGCAGGATTTATCCAGACTGAATGTGGCTGTGTTAGGCCTGAGGAGAACTCCTGGCTGGGGGGTGTGTCACCAGCACTGCTTACTTAGAGTGATGGGGAGTGAGCGGCGGATGTTGGTATGAGAACAGTTATACCGAATGGTGTCATAGTATCTCTGTGTTCTAGTTGAGTGGTGGTGTAAAGAAGAGAGTAAGCGTGGTGGTGTGATAGGATGGGTTATATGCTCTTTCAAACGTTCCCAGCATTCCAAGCCATACTATGTACATCACGCAATTCTATGCGCTCTAGTCCATTCCATGCACTCTTATTCATTCCATTCACCCCAGTCTGCTCCACACACTCCGGTCTGCTCGACGCACTCATGCACTCGAGTCCGCCCCATGCACTCTTGTCTGCCCCATGCACTCTTGTCTGCCCCGTGCATGCACTTCTGACTGACCCGTGCATGCACTCCTGTCTGCCCCATGCATGTACTCCTGTCCGCCCCTCGCACTCCTGTCCGCCCCTCGCACTCCTGTCCGCCCCTCGCACTCCCGTCCGCCCCTCGCACTCTTGTCTGCCCCTTGCACTCCTGTCTGCCCCATGCATGTAATCCTGTCCACCCCTCGCAGTCCTGTCCGCCCCTCGCACTCCTGTCTGCCCCTCGCACTCCTGTCTGCCCCTCGCACTCCTGTCCGCCCCTCGCACTCCTGTCCGCCCCTCGCACTCCTGTCCGTCCCTCGCACTCCTGTCTGCCCCTCGCACTCCTGTCCGCCCCTCGCACTCCTGTCCGCCCCTCGCACTCCTGTCCGCCCCTCGCACTCCTGTCCGCCACTCGAACTCCTGTCCGCCCCTCACACTCCTGTCCGCCCCTCGCACTCCTGTGTGGAGCCAGGGTATCTTGCACAGCAACGCATGATTATTTTGTGTGCATCGCACACCATCTGTACATTCAGGGAATGGTACAGCTTCCTGTTGCAGTACACAACTTCCACAGCATGCCGGATAGATAACCAGCTCCACATGTGTACAGTTGAGCACACCTATTACATTTGGCATGCCTGCCAGTGCATAGAATGCTATTTTGTTTGCATTCATCTCCTCCGCAGTCCATGGTAAACTGATGTGGTCACGTGCGTGGGACAGGAGGGCAACTAGCACCTGGTTCAGCACACGGGAGAAACAGGGTTGGGTGATTCCATGCAGCTGCCCCACCGTGTGCTGATAAATGCCTGTGGCAACGAAGTGTAGCGCACTCACTACCTTCAGCAATGGAGGGATGGCTGTCCGGATGTTGATTAGGCTCACCAGGTCATCATGTATGAGGTCCACTATTGTGGTGATGGTGTCCCTGTCCATCCGGTACAGGGTGTGGATCTGAGCAGGTGTTAGGCTGAATGGGCTGGCCCTTAGGCGAGGGATTGGTGGCTGCCTGCGGGTTACAACTGCCTGCACAATGGGTATGTGCTGGCCCATTCCCGCCCTCCTTCTCCTTCTATGCATCTGCTGCATACTCTGGTTCACTGCCTCCAGCTCCAGTACTGCTTGTGCTAAGGGTACCATTGTGGCTTTGGGAGGGGTGTGGTGTGTGGGAGTGCTAATTTTGTGCTGTGCCAGACTCCATTACCTCCACCTGTGCTGATTGTGTGCACCTGTGGCAGGTTTCTACACACCAGATTCCTATTAGCGGTTGCTATGCAATGCCGGTGTTAACGGCATCATTGTAACCGTTATTACCGGCATGCCCATGACAGTAATTGCATGTCCAGTCACCTCTTAATGTGAGCCTAATTGCGGCATGCCGGTGTCACTGGCAGGGCTGCCACATGTCAACGATGATTCCGGCCATGGTGTGGCCGGCCACGGCGGGTCCCTGCCGATGCCCTCGGACTACTCCGGTCCGGTAATGGATGCCGGTACGGTAATACCGGCATCAATTTCACCAGACCGGCAACCTTGTAATGAGGCCCAATTAGCTGCTTATTAAAGCTGCACAGCAATTCAAAATAAATACACAGGAGGTTCAATATGTGACAGACTTTATGAACGACATCCTGAGGAAAAATAATCTGTAACCCAGTTAATCCCAAATTTCCAATCAGTACAGAGACTCATTCAAGCCTCTCTACTTACACCTACCCTAACAAGCGTTGTAAACTACTGCATCAAAAAATATTTAAGCCAGCTGCACCAGACCCCCTTTATATTAGAGGTCAGCTAAAACCTGACTTCTTAGTAGTATCTACAACGAGAAAGAGGGCAGGCACACCGCTAGAATTCGTGGAGGCGCCTCCAGACAAGGAGAGTAAAAATATCTATACTCTAGGCAGGAAGGTAGCATCCTCTGCTGCATACCAAACCTGTATTGCCAATAACACCACCCTGCTTGCCAGTTATAACTGCCATGTCTGGGATACAATCCAACAACAAATTGAGGCTGTCCCTGAGCCCTTAACATCTAAGCTCATTAAAACCATCTCGGAGGGGTAAGAGGTTGCCAATTGTATCCTAAAAAACTATTTAGAGGCAGCAGATAATGCTGGATGCATTATTGCGGAAGGCACCCTGATGAAATGGCACACGTGTCTACAACAGTCAGGTTTCAAGCTTGAAACCCAGGCCTCACTTTTAAATATGCCAATAGAACCTAACATGTTGTTTGGCAAGGCAGTTGATGTTGCACCAAAGAGTGCAAAAGAAGAGCATGAGACTCTAAAATCTTTAGGCCAGATAACTAACAAACCTTTTTGTTCACTGAGGGGTGTTCAATATCCGACACTCCTTTCGTGGACAAGGTTACCCACGATCTATGGGATATAACCCAGGCCAATCCTCATCCTGGGGCAACACACAGAGTAAGTTAAACAGTTACCAGCCCAACTTTCAAAAAGGTTATAAAATATCTAGAAGCAGGGTTAGAGCGCCCGTCTCCAGAGGCTCCCCTGCCTCTAAACAATGACGCCCTGTGTTAGGTAAGAGTCGATGCAGTCACACTGTGTGACTGCTTGGTATTAGGTAACCCACTGTTGGGTATAGGTCTGTACTACACAAGTTGGTACTGTGAATGAGCAGCCATGCCTATTTCAAGTGGAGTACACGTGAGCTGTAGAGCTGTACAAATGAAATCCGTAACTACATGTAGCCAAGTAACACTTACACTCAAGGTTTCAGTTATAAATATTTATTTAACAGCAATTTTTAAATAAGCATTCTTTAAAAAGGCAATTCATGTAACAAGGTAAATATAATTTAAAGTTACTTTTCAGAATCGGAACAAGTCAGTAGATAATCTTTGGATATGCTTCTTACACAATTCCTACACCCTCAGGTGACTTCAATCACAAGGACAGTAATGGCATTTATATCACACTAGTTATACTTTGCAGATTCTGAGGTTGCAGAAAGGAAAGGTTTAAGGAAGGAAACGGTTTGAACAGGTTCTCAGTAGATGTGAGGACAACTAAATCGTACAATGAAATCTAGACAAGCCTTTCCCAGCAGTAATGGTTCACAGCAAGCTACCACCTATGAGGGACACACATTATCAAAGTCAATGGAGTAGAAGAGTCTTCAGGGAGCCAGGACAGCCAAAGTCAATTGGAACACAGTCTATGGAGCTGAGGCACTTCTTATATCAGAGACAGTCTTGCACAAAGTTAGAGAGTTGGTAGAAAATCACTTGTAGGGTCACAAGCTGTTAAGCCTGTGAGAAAAAGAGTTGGACTTAACTATAAAAGTAAGCTAATGCAATTCCCAACTGAGAAAAGCACAGCTACAAAAGGCAATGATGTAAGTACCCCAAACCTAAACAGTACCTCTGGTTTGAAGAAGTGGTCCAGCTGGATTCTGTCTTACTACAGCAGTGCAGACCCTGTGTTCCTGAGCCTCAGTCGTGAGGACAAGAGGGAGGACGTCTGGAGGGCTCCTGCGGCGGTACTTGGGAGGTCGTCGGCAGCTATGGGCTCTTTTCATTTCAGCAGCACTTTGCGGTTTCAGCGCTTAGCAAACAGCACCATTGCGGTTCTCGGATGCCAGTTGGGCTTCCTTCACTTCTTGGGTGCTCCACTCTGGCGAGGGGACTCGGGGTCTGGCCCTCCTGCTTCTGGAGGGTCCTCGGGAGACTCCTGGAGCTTCTAGCTGGATTTGTTACTGCTTCAGACGTTTCACTCGACTACGGATACTCAACCCCTGGCATTTGGTTATTGCAGCAACAAAGAAGTACAGGGAGGATGGTCCAATGGAGTTAATCTCTGGGTTAGTTGGTCTCACTAACCCAAGGAGAGAAGTTGTTCCGTCCGGAGCTTCTCTGTCGAGGTGAAAAAGGAGTACAGCACAGCAGCAGGGTTTCACTGTGCAATTCAAAGGTCCAGGAGTATGCAGCAAGCTTTGTTCACGGTTTCTTCGTCTGGTGTTTCTCCCAGTGGTCGATTCTGCCTCTAGCTCAAAAACCCTCGCCTTTTAAGCAGGTTTCTCCCATTCATGTAATGCCTAGGCTATCAATCACACAGCAGGGTGGCTGTCCTGAAAAAGGTTAACCAGCCAGCCAATCAGGACTGGTTGCATTCAGGCATTCCTAGAGACAAAGACAGGGGAGTTTCGGGACCCTCCCTCACATCCTGTCCTTCCAGACACACTGGAGCCAGAGGCGGGCTTCAGGTCTGAAACCCACCAAAGGCAAAATGCACAAAGGGCTCACAACCTGGCTCAACGCGCAGAGTAAAACCAAAGAAATATGTCACAAACAGAAAGTGGCAAAAAAAGAAGACGGGGTCATTTTGACAAAATGGTCACCCATGGGTGCTGTACTGCAGCTGAGGGTTCAGCCTGCAGTAGAAACGCACAACGGTAGGCAAAATTAAACCACTGCCACCAGCCATTTAAAGTGGTGAGGGTAACATAAAAATGTTACACGAGAATGTAGAATAAGGGTCTACTAGGTAACCCCCAGCACTCCACATAAAATGGTGTGTGCTGGACCTACAAAGAGAAAAGTTAAGTAAAGTAAATTTCACTTTACTATTCTTGGGAGCTGTAATTCACACAAGAAAAGGTATTTAAATCTTAGGAGAAATCTAACGGATTTCTCTGGGACACTGCACTGAAGGTGCTGTGTGTCACCATACAAAAAGTAGATGCCTATGGAGTTTGCCAGACTCCAAAAACAGTGAAAATACATAATCCAAATCAGTTCAAAACACATGAGAGAGTGAGAAAAAGATCTCACTCACTCCAGGGTTAAAATTAAAAAGAAAAGTACTAAAGTCCAGCAAAAGAGCTGGAGGTCTCTAAGGTTGAAGGGAATTAGCACAGAAATGAGAATTCTCCCTCACACCCTGATCCGGGTTCCCTCCCTTGCAACTCCAGTCAGAGGCCTAATTTGTCAGTTCACCCAAGTGTGGGAGGGGATCACATCCGATCAGTGAGTTTTATCCACGGTGGCAGGGGGATACTGTATCGAGGTTCTAGAAAAACCCCAGAACCACCCTCCAAAGCATTGAAAGATGTCACCACAAGAGTAACAAATTCTTCTAGAAAAAAAAGCGCAATCGAACCAGTTGCAGCAGACCAGGTGAAAAATGGTATTTATTCAACATACTTCCTTGTGACAAAGAAAGACTTAACTATGCGCCCTATTCAAGACTTGCGTCCAGCAAACACATATGTCAAACTTCAAAGGTTTCGCATGACAATGTTACAAGAGATAAAGCAGGGGGATTTCATGGCAGCATTAGATATGAAAGATGCATACTTTCATATTTCAATTTTGCCAGCGCACAGAAAATACCTGCTCTTCAAAATTGAACAAGATCATTGCCAATTCAAAGTCCTCCTCTTCGTCATTGCATCAGCGCCAAGGGTGTTCACAAAAGTATTAGCAGTAGTAGCTATCTGGACGACTGTTAGGCAAGAATTGATGTAGTAACCCTGGGGGAGACTACACAATACTTATATCCTCTTTGTATTGGGAAACCCACCTATTGGTATAGGCCTGTACTACACAAGTTGGTAGTGTGATTGAGCAGCAAGGCTTATCTCAAGACGGGTAAATGTGAGCCGTTGCAATGAAATCCATAAATAAAAGTAGCCAAATAACACTTACACTCAAGGTTTTCGTTATAAATAGTTATTTATTTATTTAACATTAGTTTTTAAATAAGCATTCTTTAAAAAGGGTAATGTATGTAATAATCAAATATACTTTAAAATACTTTTCCAGAATCAACACAAAGTTAGTAGATTCTCTTTAGAGATGCTTCTTACACACTTCCTACACCCTGAGGTGACTTCACTTACTATGACAGTAATGACATTTGTATATCTCTAATACACTTTGTAGGTTCTGAGGTTTGTAGAAAGGAAAGGTTGAGGGAAGGAAAAAGGTTAAACCGGTTTCTCAGAGCATGTGAACACTTTACATCTTCCAATGAAGTCTAGATAAAAACCTTTCCCAGCAACAATAGTTAAAACCCCTGTAATCACCTATGAGGCACAGTAAGTATCAAAGGCAAATGGACAAGAAGAGTCTGCAGGGAGCCAGGGCAGCCAAAGTCAATTGGAGCACAGTCTATGGAGCTGGGGAATTTCTTAGATAGTAAAGGTCTTGCACAAAGTTAGAGAGTTTCTTGAAGACAAATCAATGTAAGGTCACAAGCTGTTAAACCTGTGAAGGATAGAGCTGAAATGAACTCTAGAAAAGCAGCCACTGCAAGTCTCAACTGAGAAGAGCAAGGCTACAGACACTGAGGTTAGTACCTCTAGTCTGAACAGTACCTGTGGTTAGAAGAAGAGTGGTCCCGCTGGATTCTGTCTGGTTGCAGTGATGCAGATCCTGTGTTCCTGGGCCTCAGTCGTGGGGGCAAGAGGGAGAACATCTGGAGGACTCCTGCACAGCAATTTGGAGGTTAGCGGCAGCTATGTTTTTTTTTTTTGGATCAGCGGCTCTTCACGGTTTCAGCACTCGGTAAACAGCACCAGTGTGGATCTTGGATACCAGTTGGGCTTCCTTCACACCTTGAGCCCTGCACCCTGGTGAGAGGACTTGAGCTCTGGTCATCCTGCTTCCGGAGGGTCCTGGGGAGATGCCTGGAGCTTCTGGCCGCATCCAGACCTTGCGCTCAACTATGGATTTCTTGACCCCCTGGCACTCGGTTCCTGCAGCAGCAAAGAAGTACAACCAGTCGGGGAAGGTGGTCCAGTGGAGTTTGGCTGGGGGTTAGTTGGTCCCACTACCCCAAGGGAAGAAGTCATCCCTTCTGGAGCTTCCCTTGCCGATTAGAAAAAGGAGTTTCAGTACAGCAGCAGGGCTTCACCAGGCAATTCAAAGGTCCAGGAGGATGCAGCAAGCTTTGTTCACGGTTTCTTCGGGTGGTTCTTCCCAGTGGTCGACTCTGTCTTCAGTCCCAAAACCCTCGCCTTTTGAGCAGGTTTCTCCCATTCATGCACAGCCTAGCTGTCACTCAAACAGCAGGGTGGCTGTTAGGCAAGATTGTATGCAGTACCCTGTGGGAGACTGCATCAGCCTTGTCCTCTGGGCAATAGTTAACCCAACCTTTGGTATAAGCATGTACTACACAAGTTGGTAGAGTGACTGAACAGCCAGGCTTATCTCAAAAGGGGTCAATGTGAGTTGTAGTGTTGCAACATAGTTTTTCACAATGACAACTATCCAAATAACACTTACACCCAAGGTTTCTTGATTAAACAGTTATTAATTTAGCAGTCAGTTCAGTAAGCCTGCTTTTGAAGGGAGCAAATATGTAATACTGAAATATAATTCAAAATCGACTCTCTGTTTCAATAAATCAGTAGATACCCATTGGGATGGCACACGACAATTCCTACACCTTGAGATGACTTCAATAACTAGGACACTGTGGACATTGATATATCACTGGTGCATTTAAAGCAATACTGAGTTTGGTGTCAAAAGGAAAAGGTTAGGGAATGAAACAATGGTTAACAAGTTTCTCAAACAGGTAAGCACTTTTGAACCCCCAATGCAATGTAGATTAACCCTTCCCAGCTATGCAAGTAAAGAATGTATGACTTTTTGGAGGGACAGATCAAAACACAAAGTCAGAGGTTAGACGAGTCTTCGGGGAGCCAGGCCAGCCAATGTCACTTGAGCAAAGTCTAGGGGAGCTGAGGCACTTCTTGAAGGTAAGTCAAAAGTCTTGCACAATGTTATAGAGAGCTTTGTAGAAAATGAAATCCCTGTTGGGTCACAAGCTGGGAGGCTTGTGATGGGCAAAGCTGCAAGCAACTCTGCAAAAGGCAACAAATGCAAGTCTCAACTGAGAGCAAGCAAGTTACCCAGCAAGAGTTAAGTACCACTTAGTTTACAGTACCTTAGGTCTGAAGAAATTGGTTCCAGCTGGCTTCCGTTCCTGTTGTAGTATGGCAGATCCTGTTGTTCCTGGGCCTCAGTCGTGGTGACAAGAGGGAGGACGTATACGATTCGCAGGTCGGTGGCAGCAATGGGCCAAGTTCAGATCAGCAGCACTTCACGGTTTCAGCTACTCACGAATAGCACCACTGTGGTTCTCGGATACCTTGGGGTCTTTCCTTGCTTCTGGGGAGCAGCTCTCTGTTGAGGTGGCTCAGGCTTGGTTAGTCCTGCTTCGTGGGAGTCCGGAGAATCTTCCTGGAGCTCGGGTCCAACTTAAAAATGATGCACTCGATTCAGGTGTTTCTCTCCCTGGCACTCGGTTCCTGCAACAGCAAATGGAAGTACAGCCAGTAACAAGATTATTTCCAGAGGAGTTTATCTTGAGGTCGATTGGTCCCACCAACCCAAGGGGAGAGGTCATACTTTTCAGGGCTTCTCTAGTCGAGGCGAATGCGGAACTTCACCACTGCAGCAGGGCTTCACCGGGAAAATCAACGGTCCAGGAGTTGCAGAAAACTTCTCTTCCAAGTTCTTCTTTGGATTCCTTCGTCCAGTGGTCGACTCTGCCTTCCTTGCAAGTCTCTCCCTTTCATTCACAACCTAGCTGTCACTCACACAGCAGGGTGGCTGTCCTACAAGGACAGCCAGCCGGCCAATCACCTTTGGGTGCATTCCTGTAACCAAAGAGACTAAGCACAGGGAGTTTCGGGCACCTCCCTCGCTTCCTGCCCTGCCAACACGCTGTAAACCCTGCCAAAGACAAAACAAATAAAGGGACCAAACCTGGTTTGACGTGCAGAGTAAATCTCAAGAAGGACCTTTCCAACAAGAAATGGTGAAAAATGACCAGGGCCATTTTGACAAAATGGGCACCCATTGGTCCTTTACTGTAGCTGCAATTGCAGTCTGCGGTAAAAACACACAATGGTAGGAAAAAGTAAACCACTGCCATCAGCCATTAATTGTAGAAAGATTAACATAACAATGTTACATGAGAAAGAAGACAAAGGGGATACTAAGTAACCCCTCCAGCACTCTATGTAAGATAGTGTGTGCTGGGTCTACAAAGTTACAAAAAAAGTTAAGTAAAGTCAATTTCACTTCACTGCTCTTGGAAACAGTAGTTTAACCAAGAGAAGGTATTTAAACCTTTTGGAAATCTGAAAGACTTCCCTGTGCCACTGCACTGAAGGTGCAGTGTGTCACAATGTAAAAAGATAATGCCTATGGAGTTTGTCAGACGCCAAAACCAAATGAAACACAGTGTTCAAATCAATGAAAAATGTATGAGAGAGTGGGAAAAAGGTCTCACTCTCTCCAGGATAAAATTAAAAGTCCTAAAGTCCTGCAAAAAGAGCTGGGGGTCTCTGAGGTAGAAGGGAATTAGCACATTTCAGAGAATACTCAACAGTGGCTGCAAGGACAGCCAGCCAGCCAATCGGGACTGGGTGCATTCAGGCATTCATAAAGACAAAGGACAGGGGAATTTCGGGAACCTCCCTCACTTCCTGCCCTTCCAAACACACTGGAGCCAGAAGCAGGTTTCAGTACTGAAGCCCGCCAAAGGCAAAACAAACAAAGGGCTGAAACCTGGCTTGGCGCACAGACTAAAACCCAAGAAAGATCTCACAACTGGAAAATGCCGAAAAAAGAAGACCAGGCCATTTTGACAAAACGGTCACCCATGGGTGCTATACTGCAGATGAGGATTCAGCCTGCGGTAGAAAAGCACTCTGGTAGGATAATTAAACCACTGCCACCTGCCTTTTTAAAGTAGTGAGGGTAACACAAAAAAAATGTTAGATGAGTAGGTAGGATAAGGGCCTGCTTCGAGCACTCCACATAAGATGGTGTGTGCTGGACCTACAATGAGAAAAGGTAAGTAAAGACAGTTTCACTTTGGTATTCTTGGGAACAGTAGTTCACACAAGAAAAGTTATTTAAACCTTATGAGGAATCTAAAGGATTTCTCTGTGACACTGCGCTGAAGGTGCTGTGTGTCACCATACAAAATGTAGATGCCTATGGAGTTTGTCGGACTCCGAAAACAAAGGAAACGTGTAATCCAAATCAGGTCAAAACACATGAGTGAGAAAAAGGTCTCACTCACTCCAGGGTTAAAATTATAAAATTCTAAAGTCCAGCTAAAGAACTGGGGGTCTCTTAAGGTTGCAGGGAATTAACACAGAAATGAGAATTCTCCCTAACAAGCGGGGATCCGTTTGTCAGTGAATTTCAACGCCCATCAAGGGCAGAAATTGCTGAATTTTCATCGAAGATTACAGAAGGCGATCAGGCCTACTCCACACTCCGGACGATGTTGGAAGAGAAGAAAGAAGGAACCTCCCTTTTCAAGCTCTGCTCCAGCTGCGGGGTGCGGAATGTGTTTGAAGAAGACAAACACCTATACAGTGCCTCTACTGTCTACATCTGAATCATAGGGAAGCGGATAGTGAAATCTTCCTCCGGTTTTCCAAGCGAACCGCGAAGCAGGGGCATGCCTCACCCAGGACCGTCTGGTCCGAGGAGCGGGCTTCTAAGTCCTTTGAGGGCCCTCCATCGGTGGGGGCCCAAGACAAGGCTAAGCAGTGCGAATCAGTTTCCGTCGGGCTCACTGTGCAAGCGGGTCCCGCTATGGGCAGGGCGCGCTTATATTCACCATCTACCTCCATCGCCAGCCTTCGCCAGCCATCGCTCCAGCTCCTCCTGGAAGAGGAAATCGGCTAACACAGCAAAGTTGCAGGAAAAGCCTGAGAAGACAAAGGTGCAGGAAAAGGTGACCAACCTGCCCCAGAAGGCCCAGGCGGCCCAGGTGAAATCGTCATTGACGATCGAGTGGGTGGCAGCCTCCCTCTCGAAGGCCAAGGGGGCTGATCCAGACAAGGCAACCCCAGCAGTGGCCAGTGTATCTATACCCCTGAGGCAGGAGGCCTCGGCCTAGCTGGTGGAGAGGACACCGGAGAAGAGGATGCCATCCCTGAGCCTGAAACTGACCCCTCAGGATGCAAGAAAAGGGGGGAGGCCTCAACCGTACTCCAGGTCACGGATATTTCTTCCTCGGAAGAGTAGGTGTCCCTACACACGATCCAGGCGGATGTGGGTGACGCCGACAGCAGAAACGCAGAGGGGAACGACGGAGATGGCGATGGCGTAAATGCTGCCGGCAGCAACGGCACGTGGGCCAGTAGGCCTACGCCCGACCCCTCTGACGGATGTATCACTGGACATCATTTCGACCCTGGTTTCGGAGATTCAGAAAAGGATGCCGACAACACCACTGTCCCCTGTGGTCCCGGACCAGCCTCCGGCGAAAAAGAGGAAGCAGCACCCTACGCCGTTGCATCAACCTCCACAGGTGCCCTCCCCCCTAGGGCCACGGGGGCGGACACGGATGATGATATGGCCACGGATGACGATCTGGCCACGGCAGGCATTTCGCCGCAGCCAACGGCTTCTCCCCCGGATGAGGTGGGGTCGTTCGTTGCCAGAGCATCTGAACTCTTCCAACTGATGCCAGAAGAGACCAAGAAGGAAGATTTCCTATACCAACGGCGCAAGGCCAAGAGGAAAACCATCTTGGCAGTGCCTCTCCTGGACAACATTTGGGAGGAGGGCCTATCTTTGATGAGAAATCCGGCCAGGCCAAGAGGGATAGGCTGGAGGAAAAAGTACTGGGTGCCGGAGTCCGCACCAAAGTGCCTAGGAACAACAGGATCTGCAGACCTACACAGGAACAGAAGCCAGCTGTAACCAATTTCTTCTAACCAAAGGTACTGTAAAACTAAGAGAACTTACCTCTTGTCTTGTACACTTACTTGTTCTCATTTGAGACTTGTCTTGGTTTCTTCTGTTGAGTGGCTTGGTACTTACTTCCTTCAGAATATTTGTGTAACCTTTGTTTAATTCCTAAACCTTTTTCTTTGACACCAAACTCAGTATTGCTCTAAATGTACCAGTGATATATTAATGTCCACAATGTCCTAATTATTTAAGTCACCTCAGGGTGTTGGAAGAATCTGTGTGCCTTCCCAAATGGGTACTTGCTGATTTAGAGAAACTAAGAGGGTGTATTTTGAAGTGTATTTTTGTGTTACATATATATTGCTCCCTTCTGAAGAAGGCTTATTCAACTGACTGTTAAATAAATTAATAATTGTTTAACCAAGAAACCTTGAGTGTAAGAGTTTATTTGAATACTTGTCACTGTGAATCTCTTTGTAAAAACCCTACTGCTCACATTGACCCCTCTTGAGATGAGCCTGGCTGCTCAGCCACACTACCAACCTGTGTAGTACAGACTTATACCAAAGGTTGGGTTACCTTATGCTAGGAGAACAAGGTTGCTGTAGTCTCCCAAAGGGTACTGCATACAATCTTGCCTAACACGGGCCAAGTCAAGGAAAGTAGCCATCGAAAACACACTGAAAGGATCGTCCGGCTGCTGACAGATCTGGGGTTCTCCGTAAACTATCCAAAGTCATGCTTGATACCATCGTAGAATGCGCTGTTCCTGGGGGACAGGCTTAACACAGTCTCCTGTCTGATGGCTCCTTCGGAAGAGAGGATAGCGGCCCTGCTGGGAAAGGTACAACAGTTATTGGCACTGAAGAGCGCAGCAGTAACATCAAGTCGCTGCTCGGCATGATGTTGTCGTGCATCTACCTGATCTTGCTCTGCAGGTTGGAGATGCGCTCGCTGGATCCAGGTGTCCGGAAGCTTTGCAGACAAAATTTCTCTCAACAAGGAGTTCTGTCGAGCGATAAGGTGGTGGGGCGTATGCTCCAACATCGCCGGGAGCACAAGATTTCATAGCCCCCCCGTACCAGGAGACGGTTACCACAGACACTTCCCTGGAGGGCTGGGGAGCCCACACCGGACGTCTCCATGCCAGAGGCCTGTAGCTGCCAGAGGAGAGGGATCTTTACATCAATATCCTGGATTTGCGGTCAGTGTTCTGGGCCCTCAAGTAGTTCCTTCTATCCCTCAAGAGCAAAGTGGTGAGGGTCTTCACGGACAACACCACCACAATGTTCTACATCAGGAAGCAGGGGGGCACCAGATCCCCAGTGCTCTCCAGAGAGGCACAGGACTTGTGGCACTGGGCCGTCGCCCAAGAGATGTTCCTCATGCCCTTTCACCTGGCGGGAGTCAAGAACACCATCTCCGACTCCCTCAGCAGGCAGCTGTGCTCCTGCTTCTAGTGGGAACTTCGACAGGATCAGGTGGACCGCCTCTTCCTCAAGTGGGGCAGACCCCAAAATGATCTGTTTGCGACTGCAACGTATTCCAAATGCCGGTTATTCTCCAGCAGGTTCCACCAGCCGAGAAGCATGGGGGGTGGGGTGCATTTTCCTTCTCATTACAGACACGTTCCCTCCGTTGCCTCTCCTGCTGCGATTCATCAATCAACTCAAATGGTGCCTATGCAGGATGATCCTCGTCGCCCCGGCATGGCCTAGGAAGATTTGGTACCCAGGCCGTCTCAGCCTGTCAACATCACCTCCTGTCAAGCTGCATGTGGTCGCGGATCTGCTCAACAGAGAAGGAGGCGCAATCCTGCATCACGACCCAGGGTTGCTGAACCTGAGGGCTAGGCTCCTGCATCCTTACGCTTCGGAGGGTACGAGTTGCCAGCGGACTGCAGGGAGGGCCTTACCAGGGCCAGAGCATCGTCGACTCTTAAGTGCAATGCACACAAGTGGAAGTGTTTCGCTACGTGGTGCCGGGTGCAGAAGATCAATCCTCTGAGGGTCACGGCTACGCAGATTCTTCCATACGTGTGTCTTTGGCCAAGGCGGGGCTGGCGCACGTCTCTAGCAAGATGCATCTGGCAGCTATCTCCCGCTACACCAGGTCTCCAGGACGATCTCTTTGGTCCCACCATCTCATCAAGGAGTTCCTCAAAGGACTGTTTCGATGGTTCCCGCCGGTGAAGGCGCCTGCCCCGGCGTGGGAACTGACCGTGGTACTGACGAGGCTCATGGGGACCCCTCCGGCCTACGCATCAGGCCCTCTCAGGTTCCTCTCATGAAAAACAACTTTCCTCATGGCCATCAAATCTGCCAGCCTGCAAACAGCCATATCTGGCTTTTCACGAATCAACATTGGTGTTACGGACCCACCCCTCCTTCATGCCAAAGGTTCCATCAGAGTTCCACCTCAACGAGCCCTTGCTGTTGCCTGCGTTCTTTCCGAAACCTTCATCATCGGCTGAGAGGACTTTGCACTCGCTGGATGTTGCACCTGCTCTGAAGTTCTACGTGGCTCACACGAAGAGTTTTCATACAACGTCACAACCGTTCGTGAACTTTGGTCCTGTGAACCATGGTAAGGCTTTGTCCAAGGCTTCCATCTCAAGGTGACTCTCCGGCTGTATCACACACTATCGGTTGGCAAACCGACCGCTGCCCGGCCTTCCGAGAGCCCATTGCCCAGCCTTCCGAGAGCCCATTCCACCAGAGCGATCACTGCGATGACGGCGTTCCTGTCTGGTGTCCCCCTGCTGGACATCTGCAGGGCTGCTACATGGAGGTCCATGCACACTTTCCAAGATTCTACTCCATCGGCAGGGATTCCAGAGAGGAGTCCAAGGGTCAACCAAGCAGTGCTACGCAACCTGTTTGCTTGAAGGTGAGCCTGTTCCAGAGGTAGAGTAATTGCTTCTGTTGAGCCTTGCCACAGCCTGTGGTTGTGTAATGTTGTACTGCTATGAATTCTTTATTCATGAGCATGTGAATTAATGCAGACCCCATGCTTCAGAAGGAACAAGTTACTTACCTGTAACTGTTGTTCTCCAGCATGGGTCTGGCATTCACATGCAAACCCTCCCTCCTGCCCCTCTGCGGCTCTTCTTGGTCATACTGCCACTTTACGTGCTACCAGATCTGAGGATGACTGGCAGAGGGGCTCAGGGAGAAGGCAGTCATTGGCTGGGGGCAGTATGACGCAGAGTACAGTGATTGGGTTAGAGGAGAAATACAGTTTGTAAGTAAAAGTGAAAGTGTTTTTTTCTTTTACCGAGGATTCCCCACTTGACAACGGGGAATATTCATGAGTATGTCAATCCATGCCAGACCCATGCTGGAGAACAATAGTTACAGATAAGTAACTTGTTCCTTACTCACTGTAGTGACTAGAGTACTCATAATCCATAGTGCCCTTTCCTCCATTCGTCCCACCCACCTTTGTCCGCTTGTATGCCAATGGCTGTTATGTATAGGTGTAGCCAGGTATCCAAGCGTCCGATGTGTTCAAAAAGCTCAATTATTCACTGCCAAAGCTTCCGGTACCATCCCCATGTTGGGGGACGCCCACAAGGATGGAGGAAAGGGGACCATGTACTATGAGTACTCTAGTCACTACATCAATTAATTACTCCTGGCTTGTGCCAATGCTTATTTCTTCAGGACGTATAGTTCCCTGAACTCTCTTGGCTGTTGCCAATTCTTGTGTTCTCATATTTTCTCATATAATGCACAATTCCTTGTATCAGGCAAATTCCCAACTTTCTTTCACTCTGTTAAATGTTCAAGAATGCTGAACACTTGCATCCACTTTGTTGTATTCAAAAGTACTTATTATTGCTTTCAGTTCCAATGGTAATGGATATTATGGGCGCTGGGTATGACGGTGGTGGTGAGGGAGGAAGGAAGGGTATGAGCGGTTTGTCGCGCAATGTTTATGTTATTAGATAAGTAGGCAGGAGGGGGGAGTTGGGGAAGGGGGAGAAGGCCGACGTTATTGTTTTATTGTGCAGTTATACTTGGATGTGCAAGTCTGTATGTTATTATGTTAAATGAAAAACAATAAAAGTTGTTAGAAAAACATTATTGCTTTCAGTTCATTTGGTATTCAAAAGGGCTTGTAACTGTTGTCACTTCATTCGATATGCAAAAGTACTTGTAATCACTTTCAGTTAATTTTAAATCAATGTTCCTTGCTTGCTGTTCAAATGCGCTGGCTAGCCCGGTGTACCCCCTGCGTGGTTCACTCACCGGTTGGATTTTACCGCTCCTTTGCGAGATCCTTGCCCGCCACAGGGTTTCTCCTTCCCATGTGGTACCTTGCTCTCTCTCCCAGTGGCTTCCTGCGGCTCCGGTCACCCGGCAATGCTCCACCTGCAGCTCGGGATCTCTATGACTGCTTTGCTCAGTCATGCCGGCCTCCCTCTTGCGGTCTGCTACCAGCCTCCAGCATCCTTCAGTTTCTCTTCCCACAGCATAACAGCTGCATCTCTGAATGGGTCTCCAGCGCTCTGCTTGCCACAACGCTGATCAGGAGAGGTCTGCCTGCACCCTGCAGTCCGTGACCCTGCCTCCACAGCTGATTCCATTTCCAGATGGATGTCGGCTTTTAAAGTTCCTGCCACCATGAGTCCATAAAAGGCTAGACCACTCACCATCAGAACGGTAGTCCTGTCTTATTCTTGTTGTCCTCCTCCTTGTTCCAGTACACAGCTGAGGCTGTTCTCTGTCTGTGTTGATAAAATGAGGCTGATATGTGTCTGTATTAACAAAATGAGGATGGTTGCTAGTTGGTCTCTTCCTCGTCCCAGTATCGAGATGATGTTTCTTGGGGAATATGTTAAGGGAAGAACAGGAAAAGGGCTGACAATAGCCTACAAAGGCTTGAGGGATGGATGGTTCATTATGAAAAGGAAATGGGGGATACCATGTCGCACCTAAGGACGTCCTCTCCCCACTCCTCTCGCCTCCTCCACCCAGGTGATCCTCCCTTGCATATCCACCCCAAGGGACGGGATCCAAAAGTGATGGCCTTTCCCTGGCTACCTGACAGCAGAATACAGGGGGTAAAAGAAGTGAGGATGCTGTCAGGTTCCTCACAGATGCGTGTGTGCATTTTGCCAGGTAAGGACTTAGGTGGGCTGCCTAGGCTCCAGTAAGCATCCCGGAGGTCAGGCACATGGGCGGGTGCTGTTGGTGGTTTAGGATGGAGTGCTGTTGCAGGAAATGTAATGTGTGTCCTGCTAGACCAACATTTTTTGTAGGTTGTCGCTATATACTAATGGCAGAGGTGTTGAGGTTCCTCAGGGGTGTCAGTGTGGACGGCTACGCGAGGTGCTAGACCATATTTGCATAGCAATAGCTGCTTTCTAAAGTGCATGGATGGGGGGCCGTGCCTGCTGCCTGTGTCCACAGACGTGGCACAAGTTATACATACCTTAAAATCGGATGGAGTTTATCTTCAATGTCGTTTTTCTAGGTCCAAAGCGATTGGCTGGTCTTGCCAGTTGTGATCTCCCTAGATTGAGAGCCTGAGAAGTGGGAGAGGGGCCAGGTGGGACCAGGGACGTCATTTAGGGGTCGCCAGGGATCGTACTGCAACCTCTGAGGTCTCCCTTGCGACCTCTATAAAAAAATAAAAAACTTTTTTTTTTTTGTAATGCATGCTCCTGGGCTGTGGCCAGCACCATGTCGCTCTTTACTTCTGGCGTGGCTGGCTTTCTTGTTCAAAAAAAGAAGAAGACACAAGTCTAACACTTTCAGCACTGACCCTAAATAAGAAAGAACAGGAATACCAAATAATGTGTCTTTCTGGAATTCTATACAATAATTGCTACACTCCTTAAAGGTTTATTTCAGGCACACTTCAGGGGGTGAGCCACTGATTTAGTCTGTTCTTAAACCTCTCAACTCAGCCTTTTATCCTTCTGAGGTTGATAAATGAGTACCAACACAGGTTCGGTGATATTGGGTGTATATTTTTTCTATATAAAGCGCTTAAGCGTAAGTGCTATATAATAACACATCATTATCATGTGGTCATGGACGTCTGCTTACATTCACAGTAATTTGGTAATATGGGCCTATACACACTGATTTTAACGATACATATGGCGATTCATTCTTGTATGAAATGTACATCACATTATAGTGATATCGTAACCATATTTTTTGTAGCGTACAATGCTATGTGATGCCACTTCCTGTTTTGTCAATGGGTGAAAGGTTGTGTTCCATCGCTTGCCGCGATATCACTTCGGGGTGGGGTCAAATGTCATCAGGGGTTCAAGGTTTGTGTGATGTCACTTCCGCTACCCCTGGCATTTTGGTGAAATGAGGTCCCTGGGTGGGACGGGAGCATGAGGTATGATCGTCTGAGGGTTGCAAATTTATTACGGTGTGCTGCTGAGAACACTGCCGACATCCATGGAGGTTTGGGTGTATAGGTATGATGTCAGGTTTGGGCCAGTGTTTCTGTGCGTGTATTAACAGTATAGAGTGCAAGAAGGTTTCAAGAGGAGTGTTAGGAAGAATGTTCAGTTTAGTGCTAAATTCCTCCCACCTTAGAGACCCCCAGCTCTTTTGCTGAACTTTGAGACTTTTGACTTTTAATTCTATGTGTTTTCTGTCTGTGTCTTTTGGTTGTGGAGTCTGACAAACTCCATAGGCATCATCTTTTACGTTGTGTCACACAGCACCTTCAGTGCAGTGACACAGGAAAGTCTTTAAGATTTCCCCAATGTTTAAATACCTTTTCTTGGATAAACTACTGTTTCCAAGAGCAGTGAAGTGAAATTGACTTCATTTACATTGTAACTTTGTAGACCCAGCACACGTTATCTTACAATAGGGTGCTGGAGGGGTTACTCAGTATCCCCTTTGTCTAGCTTCTCATGTAACAATTGGATGTTACCCTTTCTTCGATGAATGGCTGGTGGCAGTGGTTTACTTTTGGCTACCATGATGTGCATTAACAGCGGGCTGCGTTCGCAGCTGCAGGAAAGCACCCAAGGGTGCCATTTATGTCAAAATGGCCTGGTCTTATTTTTTTGCCATTTCTTTGTGGAATGGTCCTTCTTGAGATTTACTTTTACAAACCAGGTTTGGTCACTTTGTTCGATTATCCTTTGGCGGGGTTCACAAGTGAAGCCCGCCTCTGTGTGTCTTGCAGGGGCAGGAAGCGAGAGAGGTGCCTGAAACTCCCTGTGCTTAGTCTCCTAGGAGACAGAAATGAACTCTTAGGTGATTGGTCGGCTGGCTGTCCGGCAAGGACAGCCCGCCTGCTGAGTGACTGACAGGCTGGAATGAATGGGAGAAACCTGCATAAAAAGCCAGGCTTTTTGGCTTGGAAGGCAGAGTCGACCACTGGATGAAGGAATCCGAAAAAGAACTTGGAAGAGATGCCTGCAGCAACTCCTGGACCGTTGGTTTGCCCGGTGAAGCCCTGCTGCTGTGCTGAAGCTCAGAATTCGCCTCAAACCCTTCAGTTGGTGGGACCAATCCACTCCAAAGTAAGCCATCTGGACATCCTCTCGGAGCTGGTTGAAATTCCACTGCAGTTGCTGCTGGAACCGAATAGCCACGGAGAAGAACACCAGTTTGTGTGTTGCTTTTAAGTTGGCCAAGAGCTCTAGGAAGATCCTCTGGACTGCCAGGAAGCAGGACTGACGAGCCTGAGCCACCCCAACAGAGTGCTGGACCCCAGATGCAAGGAAAGCCCATCTCAACAGCCAAGAGTATGCTGTGCTGATATTTGCTTAGACACAAGGAGCTGAAACCGCAAAGTGCCACTGAGTAGAAGTTGGTCCTTTTCTGTCGACGACCATCCCGTTGCAGTGCAGGACTCCTCCAGACGACCTCCCACTTGTCCCCACGACTGAGGCCCAGGAACCCAGGATTTGCAGAGCGGGCACAGGAACAGAAGACGGCCACCTCAGTTTCCTTGGAGTGCTCTGAAGCCAGATTGGGCAGTTCCAGGAGGTTGTTGGCTTCAGTGAAATGGCCGAGTTGCTTGTATGCTATGCGGTCCATGTGTTTGACCATGAAGTGGGTGTTGGAAATGGGCCGGTAGTTCTGGGGAGGAGTGGGTCGAGCTGCCAATGAGCATTTGTAAAAGCCAAAGAAATTGGGAAACAAACCAACAAGGAGCACTGTAAGTGAACTGTTAATGCAATCCCGAAGGAGTGTCAAGTTAGCATGGAGTTGTGTTGAACATTGAAAGACTGAAACAAGTATAAGTTGCAACATTGAAGTCTTGGGGAAGGGAACCCTGAGCCTTGAGGAACTGTAATGCTGTATTGAGGACAGAGCCTCAAGAGCCTTTCTTTTGAACTGTGTTGCCTTGACCTTGGGGAAAGGAACCCCGAGGATTGTGTTGAACTGTATTACCCTAAACTTGGGGAAGGGAACCTCAAGGATTTGTGGAACTTTCTTGAAATTGGTGACTGGGAGCTGAAGAGGAAGCTAGGAGCTGAAAGAATTTCAGAACTTTGTGTTGATCTCCATTTATTTTATTGTTGACATCCCTACACGTTGTTTAGCTTTAGTTGTGAGGGCAAGGAAAGGTTTTGGATACAGAATGACTTAAGTTGAATTTTCTGACTCAGACTTTCCTACGTTTCGTTCAGGTAGGGAAATCCCACCTTAGCATAGGGCAAGTTAGGCCTTCAACCATCCTGACATTTGATTTAATACACCATTTTATTTTGAACTTTGAATCTGTTGTCTGTGTCTTGCTTCATGATGCCTTCACAGTGGTTGATATTGATACTGATATTGATATTTTATTTCTATAGTGCTCGTAAACAAGTGTTTCAGAGCGCAACAAGGCAAGGGAGGGGAACAGGGGAGAATAAAACAGTGATCTTACTAGGCCCAGTGACATTGAGAACGCGCAAGTGCATGGGAGAGGGGGAGGGCAAAAGTGCATGGAAGGGGGGAGAAGTGTAAAGTGCGAAGCAGAGGAGAAACAGATAAATAACAATAAATAAATAATAAAGGTAACAAACAGTGGTAGTGCAGCCAGCAATTTGCAGGTGCTCGCTTTAAGGCAGCAGACAGGGTAGGTCTGATAAGTGCAGGAAGATAAAGGGGGGGCTGTATGGGTACAGATACAAACCCCAGTGCAAGCGGTGGCCCGGAGGCAGTGCGGGAGGGTGGCAGGGTGAGCAGTTACCTGGGCCCAGAGGGCAGAGGGTGGCCAGGTGCACGGTGCCAAGAGAGAACAGATCAGCAGGTGGAGAGGGGGAGCGAAGGCAGAAGAAAAGAGGAAGGACTTGAGGTGCTTCCGGAACCGTAGATGGTTCTCCGCAAGTTTTAGAGTGGCTGGGAGGCTGTTCCAGAAGGAGGCCCCAGCTGAAGACAGAGATCTACCCCCAACTTGTTTCTTTGAAAAACGACTGACTCTGAGGGAGTTGGAGGTAGAGGAGCAAAGAGCTTGAGAGGGGAGGTATTTGCAGAGGGATAGCTGAAGGTATTTTGGACCCAGGCCCCAGAAAGCCTTGTGGGCAATGCAGAGGGTTTTGAATGTAATCCTTGCAGCCACTGGGAGCCAATGGAGAGATTTCAGAGCTGGAGAGATACGATCCCAGGGCTTGAGGCCAAAGACAAGTCTTGCAGTTCTGTTCTGGATTAGTTGCAGAGGGAGGAGAGTAGAGGCAGAGGCTATTACAATAGTCCGAGCTAGAGAGAACCAGAGCTTGGGATACCATGAGCTTTTGGGGGAAGTCGAGGAAAGGCAGAGTACCTCTGAGGAGATGCAGTAGGAAATTTGACTTTTTAGAGATCTCAGAGATGTGGGCGGAGAAGGAAAGGGTGGAGTCAAAGATGACCCTGAGGTTCTTAGCCTCGCAGTTGGGGGTAGGAGAAGGGCCAAGGGAGGCTGGCCAGAGATGAGGGGAAAGGATGGTGAAGGTGTGCCGATGAGGAGTATTGAATAGAATGATCAATTTAGATTCTTATTGTCGCAACTTCAGCTCACGGTTACCTTTGCGTACATATTCTGGTACATGAGGTAGGCCAAGAAATGTCAAATTCTCAGGATCTCCTCCATGTTTTTGAAAAAAGTATTTAGCAAGTGGATAGACCTCATCCTGATTTTTTTAATCGCACAATAGTGCTGAAGTATGAGACTACAAATTGTAGAACCAATGTAGTCCAGTTTACTTGGGCAACCTATTAGATATACTACACATTAAGTCAAAACAAATGATTTCGTGTTTAACCTTCCATTTGATGTTGTGCTCATACTCATATTCTGAAGTGCATATACCCGATCCACATTGCTTACAACTGGAAAAAATGTTTTTTCTCGAGTGCTGTGTAAGCCAATTAGTAGTATCAGCCATGGGGCTTATCATACTATGTGCCAAAATGTTTTTCATGTTGGGTGCTTTGGAAAATGTAACCTGACAATGCGACCCAACTACATTTATATAGATCGGTATTTATTGTATGTTTCGTCTGATTATGTTCATTCTGATCTATGGTGAGTAACCTACTTTTTGCGTTCTATTTCAGATCCTCCTAGATGGATACGCAGAGAGCCCGCAATGTTTTTGTGACATCAGCTGTACCTGTGATTTCAGCTGTTTTGTTAAATGGCTGAATACTCCACCAAAGGACCTGGCACCCATGATAATGCATGATGTGGGTGCAGAACTAAGAGAAACTATATACATCTTTGTCTCTAAAAAAAGGATCTTTCAGTGCACTTTAAGAACCTGCCCCTGTCCTCCTGTTCCCACTTCACCATTCCTTGGCGCAGAGTTGTGTTATGGAAATACTTGGTTGTCATCTGGCATTTTAAAGGAGCTGGTACAGCTTTAGCATTTGGTACAACAAAAATGACATGAAGGATACTCTCAGTGGACCCAAGGAGGAGTTGAGGAGTGATAACGTATGCCCATCCCCCACCTTACCTCTTCCTCAGGCGTTCCTGCATAATCAAGATACATTCATCATATTGATGGGTGAAAAGATCCTTTACTGTGACTTTTTCTATATTGGATTCCTGTGGTGGTATGAAACAATCCAAAATATGCTGTGAGACGCTAATTTTCTATCCATGGATAGTTGTGTGGACTTTCTACTGTGATTTAAAATAATGTTATACCCAAAAATGTGTTCAGTCATTACAAGTGCCATATTTTGAGTCAAATATAGGACAGTGTAAAATAATGTTTTGAAGTAGAACAGTTTTGTTATGTTACTTATGAAATGACTCTTCTACAAATGCCATACACGCTAACTAACCTCAAACTAAACATGGTCCATAAGGTGTATTATTATTCTTAACAATATATAAATGCGTTTTGAGTTATGGGATCCGATGAGCTCATTTAACAGCATTGCACTATAAAGTATAATATATTTCTCTATTTATGTATTCTAGAGTGCCTAGCTTTACAGTTCTGTTGCTATTCAGTGTTAGATTAGTATTTTTAAACAGCCAAATCTTGCTAATATTTAATCTAGAAATTGTGGATTTCAAGGGAGACCAGCAAAGGATTAGAAACTCAAGTTTAGTTACAATTACAAATCATTCGGTAGCTCCCTTGTTGGTACAGGTGTTGCAAGAACATAATCAAGTTTTGACATTCTGTTGTGGGGACCAGTACATGCAGCTAAACAACAATTATAAGAATACTACCATATATTAGGTCCCCGCAGTGTTAAAGGGCGTGCTCTTAGTTTTCAACTCACTAGTGTCTTCATTGCCATGATATACGGGGCGTGACTCCAACAAAAACGTAGACTAAAAAGGAAATAGTCTACTTGGAAAAACGAATTGCACTTTATGGAAAACAATGTTAATTATTTTGTTTTTATTTAAAGGAAAGGTACCATAGGACGTCTGCTTTCAGAAAAAATGCTATATAAATTTGAAAGGAAGCCACACAAGTTTTATTAAAGGAATATGTTTTCTGTAACATACATCAAAGTAGGAAAAAAAAAATCAAACCGAACCAAAACCAGCCCTAAGATTGTCAGACCCACACTGTGACAATGTAGTATTTCTGTTAGAAACAAACCAATTGTTAGATACAACTTTTGTGTGGTCCAGCATTTAATGCACATTTTTAATGAAATTAATTACCCATTTTCTTGCTGGATCCTACACGTGATTCATTCATTCCAATGAGGTTAAATGAGCATTCAAAGTGTAACATTTTTTGAATGCCAAAGGACCGTCATTGAAACTTTGAAAGGTGAAGAGCTATGAAGAGCCACTAAAAGCAAGTTTCATGAAACCTCCTCAGTGAATTTGTACACATATAGCTTCTGCCTGGGCTTTTATTTCCTTTTTTGTGTTTGTGGGTGGAGGGGTAGGGCAAATAGTAATGGGGAGCACGGTTTGAAGATTTACTTTAGTAATTACTCAGCAGTGCGACCAAATGTTTCCAAAGAATCCCAGCTAATGTTTAGATTTGCTACTTCAATGTGCGATAATGCAACATGAAAGTAAATGACAAGCACCATATATGAAAGTATCATTGGAAAAATGTCTGTAGGAACAAAAACCAACATCGCATGTACGTTTTATCAGTAGTATTCATATTTACCCTTAATATCGGTGAAAAAACAAAATTATCTCAATCAGTAGTCTGAGGTAAAAACAAAAACGGTGTAGTAAACGCTTTAGATTCATGTGACTATTGCAACAGAATCATTCGCATGATTAAACCAACAGTAAAAACCACCATATAATACTTTTACCACACACATATATGAATCCCTGCCTATTAAAAGAAGTATATACAATATCGTAAATGGGTTACAAGACTTATTGTTGAGGAATAAGAATTATGATCTAGGAGAAATACAGAAAATCTTGTACTAACGAATAGCTTCCTATTGTGCAAATGTCTTTTCGTTCCAAACCTAGATACTCCGAAATACAAGGACAGATTTCCAATCAGCAGACCATGCTACTGTTTAAAAAAAGGCGAGCTGACATTCCAATTTCTATCAAAAGTTCAACATTGGCATTATTTGCAACTAAAAACCTGCTGTGCTAAGGAGGGTTCATTATCATAATTTCCCAATGGAAATCTCTCAAACATGGAAATAGTTGCTCTGGTTGATGACATCTGTCAATCAATCGCCATACTGTGGGGCAGAGAGAGGTTAATGTCATAAAGTGGGTATGCATTGCTGAACTCTGCATTTATTTTTGATGTTCATTGGAAGTATGTGCCACTGCAGTTGCAGCCTGTGCCACCACTACTAATCAAATCGTTATTAAAGATAAAATCAGCTTCTGTCATGTTCACTGTCAAATGTCCACTTAGCTCATTTGCCAGCTGATTTTGGTTTGCAGTTCTCGCTGTATTGCAAAAAGTTACTAAACTGGCATAATATGTTCTAAATTGGGGCAAAAATCAGCGATGCAACAAAAAATGACAATACCTGTTAAACTTAAAATGTACAGAAAATATCTTTTTGGGGTTTAATGGCGGAAACTGCAAAACCACTAACGTTTGCCTTCAAGTTCACTTTTTCAACTTGCTAAAGCTTGACCATGAATGAGAATGTTAATTGAACGTAAACATGACTGGTTATCACAGTTAAAATCTATATCAAATTTTGCCTTTTTTTTTAAATGACTCGTTGGCTTCCGTTCCACTAATCCAGTTAGGCCTCTTAAGATATAATGTGACTGACAGTCCCAACACCTTCCATACACAGGCTTATTTTAGTTCATTTTCATTACACAAACGTTAGGAAGTGAAAAGAAGAACCAGACCTAAAGAAAAAACTGTGAGGAAAAAGGTGCCTCAATTGTCATTTTTCTTTACTATGGTTACATTATGTATTCGTTGAAGTTAGTCATGCGCTGTCACAGCTAATGGCATCACCCCAGGACTATCTGTCCTTTGGGTTTTCCAGCTAGTATTGTGAAGTCTGGCAGGAGCCGGTTTCGGAATAGCATGGCATATGTGATGTAACTTTTCAAATAAACATATTTGAATAATTAATTTAGATTTAGTATGTGTTTGGTCAACATACATTTTACATTTAAATAGAACAAGATTTTGTAAAACACAATTCCTCATTCCTACTCTCTATTTCAGCATACATGAGTCTAATTGTAAGGTTTATTACTTTACTCCTTTTATTTACTTAATTCAAGTATATAATTTATTGTTAAAAAAGAGGGTATTGTAAGTAATTGGTATTAACCAAAATGCCATTGTATTTATAAATGTGTGATTTCAAAAATATTTGCTTATTTTATCAAATCATGCTGCTAAAGGGTTTGCATATCTGATGCCGTCTCAATTTTGTAAATGTAAACAATATATTTATGAGCTACTGCTTTGTGAGAAAAGGGGTTGCTGGTTTAGCTGGATTGTTCTATTACTGGTGTGCTATAGATTGTTAGCTTACCATCATGTATAAGAAGAATGTAAAGGTCATGCATGCCATTTTATCACTTAATAAAGTGGGATTTATTTATCTACCATTCTGAGCATTCTTTAAATTAAAAGACATATCATTTGCATTTAATTCTTTCAATTCTGAACCACGTTGTTGTATAAAGTCAAAATGATTTTGTGGCCATGTCTCAATCTGTTAAAGTTCTTTCATGTTTCCCATATCTTTTTTTGGAGTTATTGTTCAATTATTTACAACTTTTAAAATATGTGAGCAGTGCATCCGTTGATAACAATTTAAAAAGTGTTTCATCTATCTATATCAGTCTCCAAGACAGAATTCCCAGAATGATTTCCCACAGGGTTTGGTAACCTTTAGTTATTCCATAAGTCTATTTTCCAGTTGTTCCAGTTAAAATATTAATGTGAAAGTCAATTTTCTTACATTTCCCTCAGACATAACGTACCACCATTCATCTCCACTCCATTTCCCATATCAGTCACAGTGATACGCTTCGTGGCATTTCAAAGCAAGATCTACATTCTGGTACAGAGGGAAGAGGCTTCATGTTTATTCTTTGCAACTGCAAACTGTCTGCATGGTTGTTAGGCAAGATTGTATGTAGTAACCCTGTGGGAGACCACACCAGCCTTGTCCTCTTGACAATGGGTAACCCGACCTTTGGTATAGACCTTTACTACACAAGTTGGTAGAGTGGCTGAACAGCCAGGCTTATTTCAAGAGGGATCAATGTGAGCTGTAGGCTTGTAACATAGAGATTCACGGTGACAGGTATTCAAATAACACTTATACTCAAGGATTCTTGATTAAAATAATGATTTATTAATTTAACAGTCAGTTTTAAAATGATCCTTCTTTGGAAGGGAGCAATATGCAACACTTAAATACACTTCAGAAAATACACTCCTTCAGTTCAGTTAAGTAAGTAGATAGCCTTTTGGGGTGGCACACTGATACTTCCTACACTATGAGGTAACTTCAATTGCTAGGACACTGTGGATATTATATATCACTTGTCACACTTAAAAGGTAACACTGACGTTATGGCAAAAAGGAAAAGGTTAGGGAAGGAAACAATGGTTAATATACTTCTCAAACAGGTAAGCACTTTAGAATCCCCCCATGAAATATAGGTTAACCCTTTCCCAGCTATACAAGTAAGGTTTGTATGACTTCTTTATGGGACTGTTAAACACAAAGTCAGAGGGTAAGAAGAGTCTGCAGGGAGTCAGAACAGGCAATGCCAATTGAGCTGAGGCACTTCTTGAAGATAGCACAAAGGTCTTGCACAATTGTTAGGACAGTTTTTCTGAAGTGCTACCAACTTTGTCAAAACCATTCAAAGGAAGTACATGACTCCAGTCTTAGTATAAAGCTGTACCACCTGAGTACATGGTAGCGTAGACCTAGCAGCCAGGCTTATCTTAGAAGGGAGAGAGGGCTGTAGAATCAGTACACATGAAATTGTAATACAAATGGTCCAAAGAAACACTGAAACACTATGTATGTAAAAATAAATTATTTATTTAAATACAGGTAGGCCCAGATAAATCTAGGGTTAAATATGCACTAACACATTATATGAAATCACTATTATAAAAAACACAACACTATACTTGAAGGTACACAGACCCAAGTATAAACCTTATTTGAAATACCTAACAGTAGTTCTAGCGAAGTCAAACTCTTTTCATACACATTCAGTATAGGTCAAACCTATTCTTGGGGAGTAAAAACCAATGGTTACTTTCACAATTACATTCAATAATGCAAGGACAGTAGACCCTACCAGTTATACACTGACTCTCAGTGCAAATCACTTAAACAGTCATCTGGACAATATACTTTTTGTCAATAGTGGAACACCTATTCCAGGTACAGTAAAAACCTATAACTACTTTTGTGATAACACACAGTGAGTAAAACCTAAGGATGTAATATTCAATTACAGGTGCTTTTGGGATCAGTGAACCACAGATAGAGATAAGCAGTAACTCTTGTAACTTATTTTTGGGAAGGCACACAGCTAACTCAAGGTAAGTAAAACCCATAGACCTGTTATATCTCACAAGCAGTCCAGGTTAGATCTTTCCCAGCTATAAGGATAACGTTATGGACAGGTTAGCAGCAAGTCAGGGGAAGCAAAACCCAGTTGGGGGTGACTCATACAATTATCCTCAAAGGACTAATCTGGTGATACCAACAGTTGGAGGACACTCATGCAATTACCCTGCAGGAATAATCTGGTGACACTAACACGTTAGTTTTGCGAAGAGGTACAACCTAATCACAGGAGAGTAATACACCTTCACATCTACTTTCTATTAGACTGGCAAAACATTTTTCTAAGGAAGAAAAGATGTTAACCATACTTAAGAATAGTGCATCACACATCCAAGGTAAGAACTTTTGTAATGGGTCTCTCTTAGAGTTACATTTACCAACCAACTCTTTACAAGAAAGTAACTTTTAAACACTTATTTTCTTTTCTAGACAAAAGTCCCAATCCCTTAAAAGTCTTTCCCTTATTCTTGGAGCATGAGCATTCTCAGTGGCAGATGGGGGTTCACTCGGACTGGTGACCAACAGGCAGTGTCAGGATAGGTTCATTATTAGTAGCAAAAGTCAGAGTTCCTTAGGAAGACTGGGCAAACAGGTGAGTACTTTACTTTAGAGTTAGAAGAGAGTCCAGGGGCTTCGCAGAAGACACCCTAGCAGGATCCTAGCAGTGCAACTGGATGCACTGGATGGTAGGCCTCCCCATCACAGAACACACCCCACAGCTACACAGATATCCTAAGAGACTTAAGGTGTGTACATACCCAAGTGAACACAGTACCTCAGCATTGAAGATGATTTTGCAGCAGGACTACTTCAGTGTCACAACTACCTTCTGATTCCCCAGAATCACTGTTCCCACTCTCCTCACCTGTGTCAGATGATTCTGTGGAGTAGACATTCTTTAGGTCTTTTTGCCAGATGTTGGTATCTTCCAGGGTTTTTTTGTATTTGAAGCGGTGGCTTGCCACGGAAAGAAGCCACAGTCACAGTTGTAAGTGCTGTGCCAGAGACTCCCTTCCGGAACAGCCAGAAGGGGAAAAAGCCAAGAAGGCACAAAAAACCCAGAAGAAGAGTTGTAGTCCAATCCTGTTAGTAGCTTGAAAGTGGATGTGCATTCCAAAAATGATTCTGAGTCTCGGGAATGTAGAAACAAGGAAATCTTCACTATCCTTGGTCGCAAGGGCCAGATTGGAGGAGGATACTAGAATGTTGAGACAGAAAGCAGCAAAAGGAAATAATAAAGGACGCTGAAGACGGAAAAGGAAGAAAAAACAGGCCTCCGTAAAGAAAAACGCAGAGGCTGCTCAGACCCAGAGAAACTGGCCATCATGACCGACCACCACAGCAACGTGATGTCGGGAAATCCCACAGAGGCAGCCGCACACAAGGCCTACCTGAGCAAGGTCCCAAGACTGGCAAGCCACCCGCAGATCGACTCCTTGGAAGACCACATAACCTCAGAAGAGGTAGCGGAAGTAATCCGTATATTGAAGAACACAGCCCCTGGCCCAGATGGATTGCTGGCATCATTCTACAATAAATTCAATCACATCCTAGCCCCCCATCTGGCCTCCCACTTCAATTTGTTTCTGGAAACAGGAGCCACCCCCCCCTCAATGGCAGAATCAATCACGATCCTAATTCCGAAAGAACTCTGCTCATCATACCGTCCCATCGCCTTAATGAATGTGGACGCTAAAATCTTCTCGAAACTATTAGCAAACAGGCTCGCCAAGCTTCTCCCAAACCTTACTCACCCAGACCAGACGGGCTTCATCCCAGGACCTAGCACCATGGACAACATCAGGCGCACCTTGTATATCATCGAGACGGCCAACAGAACTGGACGGGAACTAGCAATAGTATCGCTGGACGCACATAAGGCGTTTGACATGCTAGACTGGGGATACATAGGAGAAACACTGAAACACTATGGGCTGGGGCCAAGATTTCAGAAATGGACAATGGAAAATTACCAGCACCCTACCACAAACTTGAGAATCAATGGAGCCATGTCCCATAGGATCAAAATCACTAGAGGCACCCGCCAAGGCTGTCCCCTATCACCCCTCATCTTTGCCCTATTAATGGAACCTTTCACAAACAGGATCTGACAAAACACTGTAATCTAGGGTCCCAAATTCAAGAACGACAATTATAAAGCAGCCCTGTACGCCAATGACGTGTTATTAACATTAGAGCACCCAAACAGATCCATGACGGCACTATGGGAAGAGCTGAGCCACTTCAAAGAAGCCTCAGGGTTCTCGTTCAACCCTCAAAAGTCCATAGCGCTGGGTATCAACATCCCGAAAGCCACACTGGACTCTTTAGCAGCTAACCCCCCGATCCCATGGGCCAAAACACACCTGAACTACCTAGGCGTCTGCCTACCCAAATGCGCCGAACGCACCTACAAACTGAACTTCCCAGCCCTACTGAAAGAGTTACAAGCAGATGTGGCCCGTTGGCAAGATCAGGAGATTTCCTGGTTGGGGAGGATCACAACGCTCAAGATGAACTTGATCCCCAGGCTGCTATATCACTGCCAGGCTTTCCAAGTAACGCTCCCCAAAGAAGCCAAACAGAAGTTGCAAGCAAATATGCTAAAATTCGTCTGGGGGGGCTAAGAAACCCTGAATAACCAGGAAGGTCCTACTCAAAAGCACTAGCTTCGGAAGTATGGGAGTCCCGAGAGGTATTGCCTGTCCGCTCAGCTGGCAGCGGCATTTCTGTGGCAACAGGTAGGCAGTAAACCCTGCTGGCTGAAATTGGAAGAGGACTGGAGCCAACATCCTCTGGAATCCCTTCCACACATCAGATGGCCTAAATATCCCCTATCCACTACGAGGAACACAGGGGGCAGCTGGAAGCAGGCAGTGAGGAAATAGAAATGCAGAAGCACGATAGGCCCGCTCTCACCAGTTTGGGAAAACCCGGACTTCACCCCAGGCCAGGGACAAAACGCCTTCTCCGGATGGAAGGCGGGGTGGGCTGAGACACGTGTCAGACTTCTACGAAGGGGACTCCCTACTTACATTTGAGGACTGCAAAAGGAAATTCCAGAGACCGAGAGGTTCCGATACGCCCTGTTCCAACACTGGTTATCTCACGACATTATGCGGACGCATGGAAACAGAGCTTATGGCACTGGAACACACATTAACGTCATCCCCGCCCAAAGGCAAGATAGCGACCCTGTACAGGCTACTGGAAAGGACAGACCCAGAATCAAAGGAGCCCTACAAGAACTCACAAGGCCTTCAGATGCGTAACGAACAAGGAGGGAGCCGTTAAGGTCTGCTACAGGTGGTACATGACCCCTGAAATTTTACACAAATGCAGCTCCGCAGTTTCACCCCAATGCTGGCGAGGCTGCACAAACACAGGCTCACTGTTCCACCTCCTCTGGGCATGCCCGAAAACGGAAAGATTTTGGAGGGAGGTCCTGGAACACATTCGACAAATCACAGGCCTATCAATCCCATGGGACCCAGGCATTATCTTGCTGGGAGACACAGGAAAAGGACAATTTCCTCTGACCGGCAACTTGTCAACTCTCTGCACACACCTACTAACGGCAGCCAAAATTTCGATTACTAAACTATGGAAACACCCAGAAGGTCCAGCAATCCCGATACGGTGGGTAATATGTTGGGACATCGCCACCGCCGCCGAGAAAATCACTGCCATCCGCCAGGGAAACAGGAACAAGTTCCACAACATCTGGGACCCATTTCTGGACTTCGTACAGAAATTTCCAGGTATAGCCAGACAACCACCATCACTTTGATGACTAACAGGTCAGGGTCACCCCAGCCCAAACAGTCAGTGGTCCCCCCAACCGCGACCAGTGATCCGAGGATCTGTAACGCGGAAATGAGTTGAGTGCAATCCCCTCCGGCCCACCCCAGAATACCCCCCACTCATGTTTAAGTTAGCCTCAGCTTAGGCGATTTTACTGTTGTATTTGTTTTGCTTTCTCCCTGTTTGTTTCTTGTTCTCAATAGCAAATCACAAAGAATAATAAAGCATCTGTTATTTATAAATGCCAATAAACTACCATGTCGAAAAAAATAAAATAACGTAGAGGACAGAACAGCTGCAGAAGCCAAAGAGGATACTAGGGGAAAGGAAAGCCTAATGGAAAGAGAGAGAGAGAGAGAGTAAATAAGCAAAGTACAGCACCGAAGAGGTGGTGCTAAAAGAGAGAGTTCACGTTATCGAACGAAGTAAGAATACTTCAGAAAAGTAGGTCGCTAAGCGTTGGGGTAGCAGTCTGGAAAGACACTGCAGATGCAACGCACTGGGGCCGCTGGAAGGAAGTGTTTAAATCCGACAGCTCAGATTCCAGAGAGATAAACACTAGACCGTTAGACAGGCAACATAAATTGCGTGAGGGAACATTTAATGGCGGCGGCCCGTCTTCCACTTCGCCCATAGTTTCCATGCTCCTAGGTACATGACAGTATGCACCCTTCTATTCTTTAGACAACCTGGTTTTCTTGGATGGTTCCTGTGGAATTTCTGAATGAGTCTTGCTGCATGTAAGTGGGTTACTGGTTCCCATTAGTCTTCTGAGCTGGGATACCCTTTCCAGCTAACCAAATATTCCAGCCTACCTTTGCGATATCAAGAATCACAAACTCTTGTAACTTCGTATTCCTCCAACTGACAGGGTGTTGAGATCTTCGTCTTTGATACCTTTCTGTGGTTAGGGTCCAAAAGAACAGGTTTCAATTGAGAGGAATGAAACACTGGATGTATTCGTCTTAGACCCGTGGGTAGACAGAGGCAAAAGGCAACAGGATTTATCACTTTCTGAATAGGGAACGGTCCGATGTTTCTGGGTGATAACTTAGACAGTCTTACCCAACGGGGTAAATACTTTGTGAAGAGCCAGACTATATCCCCTGTTGACTATCCTGGGTTCATCTGGCGATGGCGGTCGACTTGTACTTTATAGGACTGTTGTGTGGCCTCCAGTTGTCTGGATGCTTGTTTATGTGCTTCCGTAAGAGTAGTCAGTAAGGACTCTAAAACTGGAAGGTTGGTTGTATGAAGATCAGGGGGCAAGATGTCTCTCGGATGAAACCCATATGAACAGTAAAAGGGAGAGAGACCGGTTGCAGTGTAGCGTGAATTATTGTAGGCATATTCTGCTGTGCTAAGAAGCTCGGCCTAATTGGTTTGCTGCTGATTGGTATAACACCTCAGGTACTGTTCCAGGGTGTTATTTACTCTTTCCGTCTGACCGTTGGTCTGTGGGTGGAAACCTGAGGATAGTGCTCTTTCAATTCCCAGTTTGTCACATAACACCTTCCAGAATCTAGAGGTGTATTCACTACCACGATCAGATATGACTTTATCAGGCAAACCATGAAGACGGAATATGTCCTGCACAAACACTCTTGCCATTTCACATGCCGTGGGTATTTTAGGCAATGGGGAGAAGTGTGCCATGATACATGAACAAGAGTTAGAGATGGGTAGGTCCACAATCAAATCTGTGGATGTCATACCCCAAGGATGTGTTGGAACAGGTTCCTGTTGCAGGAAACCTAATGGTTTCGAAGTGTTGATTTTTCTGGTAGCACATATGGGACAAGATTTAACATAGGTCTGCACTTCCTGTTTCATCTGAGGCCAAAAGAAGGAGTGTTGTATCAATTTGAGAGTGCCGGTGTTTGTTGTCTTGACCCCATTGTAAGATCTTTTTGCGGATTTCTTTAGTAGGAATGTATAAACGATGCTTTGCAAACAGCAGGCCCTTCTTGTCTTTCAACTTGGCGTGTACACCCCTTAACTGTGGACGCGGTATGCAAATGGTCGCCTCCCTGACTTCTTGTAAAAATGAGGATATGTGGGCCACTATGCGGTTTGAGGATATTAGTCTTTCCGGTAGTCTCTGTCTAGGCATGTCTTCCGACAGTTTACGGTAAAGGGCATCAGCCACCGTGTTGAGACTTCCGGGTAGGTATGTTATTTCAAAATCATATTGCGCAAAGAAATGTGACCATCTAGCTTGGCGTGAGTTTACACAATCCATTGTCTGAAGTACTCTGAGATTGCTGTAGTCCGTACGGATGAGAAAAGGAAACAGACCCCCTTGCAGTAAATGCCTCCACTCCTCACAGGCCATCTTCATGGCGAGAAGTTCTTTCTCTATTACAGAATAGTTGTATTGACTTGGACTGAGTTTTGTAGAAAGATAGGCCACGGGATGTTCCCGATCCTGATGTTGTTGTAACAGAACAGCTTCGATAGCCGAGGCCGAAGCATCGGTTTCTAAGATGAACAGCTTTGACTGATACGGCTGTCTAAGCACTGGCGCCAAACAGAACAGCTCCTTGAGTTTAATAAAGCTATCTTGGGCTTGTGGAGACCATGAGAAGGGTCCGGCAGATTTCTTCAAGAGAGAAGTGATGGGTAACACCACCTCTGAGAACTTTGGAATAAACCGGTGATACAAATTTGCCAAGCCCAGGAAGCATTGTACTTCTTTTATCGAGGTCTGTGCTGGCCAGTCGAGTATGGCGGTTACCTTTCTGGTGTCCATTTGTACTCCCCCTTGTGAGAGGATATAACCAAGATAGGGCACTGAAGTCAGGCAGAACAGAAATTTTCCAGGTTTGGCTAGTAACTTGTTGTCTTGGAGTCTTTGCATGACATTTATTAGATGTTTCTTTTGTTCCTGAAGTGTGCATGAGAAAACCAGAATGTAATCTAGGTATACAATGACTGATAGAAAAAGCATGTCTGAAAAGACTCTGTCCATTAATCTTTGAAAGATAGCTGGGGCGTTTACCAGCCCAAAGTGTCTTCAAATAATCCAAAAGGAGTCCGAAATGCTGTTTTCCATTCGTCTCCTGACTGGAACCGCAAAAGATGGTCCCGCTGCGGAGATTTAATTTAGACAATACGGTAGCTCCTTTTACTGCTTCGCTGAAGTCTGTAATTAGAGGCATGGGATAACGATCCCGGACAGTTACCTTGTTAAGGCCCCTATAATCGATGCAAGGTGGGAGCTCTGAAGTATCTCTCTTTGGTATAAAAAAGAGTGGTGCCCATGCAGGGGATCGAGAGGGTCTTATGAGGCCATTAGCAAGGTTCGTATCCAGATAGGTTCTGAGGACCTGTTTTTCAGAAATCGATAAAGAGAACATCATACCGAAAGGTACAAGAGCCCCAGTGGTTAGTTCAATGGTACAATCCTCGGGTCTGTGGGGTGGCAGTTCTTGAGGGATCTGTTCCACAAACACCTGACTGTAGGAGGCCAATTCTTTAGGAATGTTATGTATACCGAAAACATCCTCTGGTCCAGAAGAAAGGGTTTGGATTTTTGTGTACTCTGTATGCTTAACACAGTGTTCCTTACAGTAATCTGATGGAAAGTCCATGTGATTATGCTGCCAGTCAATTCAGGGGTTGTGCTTCCTCAACCATGTTATGCCCAATATCATTGGGAAATGTGCTGCCCGAATTATGTCAGAAGTAATGTGCTCAGTGTGTTGCATAACGGTTAATTGTAGCTCTTCGGTGGTATGAGTGATGGGACCTGAGCTCAGAGGGGTGCTGTCAACCCCTTCCACCTTTTGTCCTTGCGTTCATGGCATGCGGCGGAGGCCCATCTTGTCCACCCAAATAGTATCCACAAATGATCCGGCCGCCCCGCAGTCCAAAAGGGCCAAGGCTGCTATCTGGCGGTTACTACATTGCACTACCACAGAGATGACCATGAGTCTCGCTGACGGTCAGAGTAACGTAGAGACTGGAATTTTCACCTCAGTATCTGGTCGCTCCTAAGACCGAGGTTTTTCGTTTCCCAACTTTCTGAGGGGTAATTCTGAACAATCCTTCAATATGTGTTAATCCGGACCACAATAGACACACAATCCTAATTCCTGGCGTTGTTTTCTTTCTTCTGGGGTGCGGGCAGCACGTGTCAGTCCTATTCGCATAGGTTCTTCCTTAGATAGGTGAGGAGTGAGTAAGAAACCCAGGACTGGGGAAAGGCGACCGGTGACGCCGTCTCTCAGACCAACGTTCCAATATCCTGTGTTCAATTTGTAAAGCTGATGACAGTAATTCTGAAAAAGTAGTGGGTCCGGGAGTCCTGGCTAGTTCATCTTTGATTTCTGCTTTAAGTCCTTGTCTGAAAATAGTATACTGTGCTTGTTCAGGCCATCCTGCATCTGTTGCCAGTTTTTTAAATGAGGTAATAAAGGTCAAGAGATCAGAAGTCCCCTGCCTTTTGTCCAACAGGTCCTCACAAGCCGTATAGGAGATCTCAGGTTGTTCAAATGCCTGTTTTAGCTGTGAAATGAAATTCCCGTAATCTTGTAGCAATGGGCTGGCCCCAGTTACTAAAGGTGTGGCCCAGACAAGAGCGTTCCCTGTTAAATTTGAGATAACAAAACTCACTTGTGCATGTTTCGAGGTATAGGTAGTGGCCCTGAAAGTAAAATAGATGGTACAGGCATCCAGAAATTCCTACAGTTTCTGTGGGGTTCCATCACATTTTCCGGATGACAATCCCATAGGTGGCAATTCCGCCGGAGGTCGTTCTCGGTTCGCCACCAGTTGGCGAAGCACCGTATTTTCTGTCTTGAGCTGCTGCATTTCAGCAGAGAGTGTCTGTACTGCTGCTACGAGCTCCTATATTTGCTCTGCTGTAGCCATTAGTGTACTTGGGCGTTGCAATCTGTCACAACTACCTTCTGATTCCCCAGAATCACTGTTCCCACTCTCCTCACCTGTGTCAGATGATTCCGTGGAGTAGGAGTTCTTTAGGTCTTTTTGCCAGGTGTTGGTATCTTCCAGGTTTTTTTTTATTTGAAGCGGTAGCTTGCCACGGAAAGAAGCCACAGTCACAGTTGTAAATACTGTGCCAGAGACCCCCTTCCGGGACAGCCGGAAGGGGGAAAAGCCAAGAAGGCACAAAAACCCCCAAAGAAGAGTTGTAGTCCAGTCCCCTTAGTTGCTTGAAAGTGGATGTGACTTCCAAAAAATGATTGTGAGTCTTGGGAATGTAGAAACAAGGAAATCTTCACTATCCTTGGTCCCGAGGCCCAGATTGGAGGAGGATACTGGAAGGTTGAGAAAGCAAGCAGCAAAGGGAAATAATAAAAGACGCCGAAGGCGGAAAAGGAAGAAAAAACAGGACTCTGTAAAGAAAAACGGAGAGGACAGAACAGCTGCAGAAGCCAAAGAGGATGCCAGGGGAAAGGAAAGCCTAACGGAAAGAGAGAGAGAGAGTAAATAAGCAAAGTACAGCACCGAAGAGCCGGTGCTAAAAGACAGAGTTTGCGTTAGCGAACAAAGTAAGAATACTTCAGAAAAGTAGGTCGGTAAGCGTTGGGATAGCAGCCTGGAAAGACACTGGAGATGCAACGCACCGGAAGGAAGTGTTTAAATCTGGCGGCTCCGATTCCAGAGAAACAAACACTAGACCATTAGACAGGCAACTTAAGTTGCGTGAGGGAACATTTAATGGTGGTGGCCCGTCTTCCACTTCGCCCATAGTTTCCACGCTCAAGGGTACATGACATTCAGGATCTGCAGCCAAAAACCCGGTCAGTGGATTCCTTGTTGTTGTGACTGAAAACAAGACCTTGGAAGGGACTTTGCAGCAGGGATCGATGAAGAAGGCTGTAGGCAAGGTTTTCCTCATGGCCGAATGCGGTCCTGTGGATTTGGTGCCTTTTCAAGGAGCACAGAAGAAGACAGAAAATCGTGGTTGAATTCTCGTTGTTACAAAGGTCCAGCACTCTGTTGAGGGGACTTTTTTGCGGGCTCAATTTGTGTCTCTGTAGATTCACCAGGATGCCACAAAATTTCCGCGAGATTCGGAATTCGAAAGACTTTGCACCGCACAGTGGCTTGTGGTGCCAGGATATTGGGGTATTTCAGCAATGCAAGGTCGCAACAACGCATGGGATGGCTCAAAATGCAGGTCTTCTTGAGTCTAGTGGGTCTCACCAGGCTCTGGGTGGGCCTTTTCAGAGTCCCCAGGTTGATTGGAAGGAAGGGCTACAGCAGGCTCAACGGTAGCTGGAAATCATTTCAGTCGCTTTTCCTTTCTCATCCACTTCGGTTTCGGTTCCAGTGGTCGACTTCTCCAGCTCCCAGGTTCGCAGTATTTATCATGAACTGCAGCACAACCACTGCATTCTCTCCCTGCAATTTACAAGAAGGGGCGGTTTGGTTGTCAAATCAGGACAGCCAGCCCCCCACTGGGATTTGTACCCATTCAAGCATGGTGGGAGACATAGGGCTGTGGAGTTTTGGACTCCTCCCTTGCTTCCTGCCCTCACAGACAGACTGGAGCCTGGGCAGGGAGTCCAGGGGACTCCTGCCAAAAATAAGAATCACACAAAGGAATTTCCTACCCTCGATGTCGGGGGAAGGAACAAGAAAGGACAAGAAACACTAAAATAGCAAAAAAAGAAGACGGGGGCCATTTTGGTAAAATGAGCACCCTTAGGTGCCTGTACTGCAGCTGTGAACACAGCCCACAGTAAAGGTGCACCAAATGAATACAAGGTATCACTGCCACCCGTCATTGAAGGTAAGCTTGTCCCTGTAACAGAATTGTTAGTTTTGGTGTGAAGGGGGATACATTGTATCTCCCCAGCACTCCACATAAGGTGGGGTGTGCTGGCTTCACAGAATAACATGTAAAAGGGATCCAGAGATCCTTTCTACCCTTGGGAACTGTAGTTCTCTCAAGGTTATCATAAGAAAGTTAAAAGGGGAGCCCCTACGGCAACCCAGCAACAACAGGCACTTATTGCCAAAAGGTTGTTAAAGAGGATAACTTTAAAAAGACACTATGGAGAGTCAAAAAATGACACTCATAAAACGAATTAAAGATTCTGTGAGTGTGGAAAAAGGTTCCCACTCACTGAGGTATTAAGGAAAAATATCCTACTAGTAAAGCAAAAAGTTCTGGGGTTGACCCAGGTCAGAAAGATTTACCAGTTCTGTTAAAATCTTACCTAACAATGGTAGAGAGTTTTGTTGTAAAAAGAATCACTGTTGGGCCACAAGCTGGGAGGCTTGTGATGGGCAAAGCTGCAAGCAACTCTGCAAAGGGCAGCCAATGCAAGTCTCCAGTGAGAGCAAGCAAGCTACACACAACAAGAGGTAAGTACACCTAGTTACACAGTACCTTGAGTCTGAAGAAAAAGTTCCAGATGGCTTCTGTTCCTGTTGTAGTCCTGCAGACCCTGTAGTTCCTGGGCCTCAATCGTGGGGACAAGAGGGAGGACTTCTGGGGACTCCTGCACTACGGTTTGAAGGTCAGCGGCAGCAATGGGCACAATTCAGATTAGCGGCACTTCGCGGTTTCAGCTACTCGCAAATAGCACCACTGTGTTTCTTGGACACCTTGTGCCCTTTCCTTGCTTCTTGGGTACAGCACTCTGTTGAGGTGGCTCAGGCTTGGTTAGTCCTGCTTCGAGGGAGTCTTGGAAAATCTTCCTGGAACTCAGGTCCGGTTTAAAGGTGATGCACAAGATTCTGGTGTTCCTGTGCCCTGGCACTCGGTTCCTGCGGCAGCAAAGAAGTACAGCCAACAGAAAGAGGGGTTCAGCCGAGTTCGTCTTGGGGCTGATTGTTCCCACCAACGCAAGGGGAGAAGTCGTCCTTTCTGGGCTTCTCTAGTCGGTTAGAAATTCAGAGCTGCAGCACTGCAGCAGGGCTTCCCCAGACAAACCAACAGTCCAGGAGGGTGCAGCAAGCTTCTCTTCCCGTTTCTTCTTTGGTTCCTTCGTCCAGTGGTCGACTCTGACTTCCTTGCAAAAGACCTTACCTTTTATGCACACCTCTCCCATTCATTCGCAGCCTAGCTATCACTCACACAACAGGGTAGCTGTCCTCCAGGCTGATTCAGCTCACGTCATTAACATCGGAGCCCACCTACCACCATTGGGCATCGGTACAGACAAAATATTAGGGAATTCCAGCTTCCTCCCCAGAAAACTAGAAAAGGATTGATAAAAACAGGCTAGACTGAGAACGCGGAGCAGAAGGACTGTCAGCCAGGCGGCAAAGGTGGACATTACATCCGTTTATTTCTCTTCGGTACTGGAGGGGGGAAGAGAGCACATCCTAGCAGTACCTCAAGACTGCTACAGGTTACATCATCTTTGTCAAGGACACCCACGGACACTGGGCATTGGCATAGATAAGACTACAGGGAACCCCAGACACCTTCCCCATGAGAACTGGGGTTCTGTTGTGAACGTTGGAGTGGAAGAGTTGCTTGGCAAGCGGTAGGGGTGCACAATACACCAATCCACTACTTCAGGACAGCATTGCATAAGGAGAACCCCTGCTTTTGTTAGTCAGCTCTCTGAGATTGACGCTGGAATCGGAAGTGCAAGAGCCATAAGAGTCTGTGCAGGTGGCATCTGACAGTTGCAAAAGAGGTACACACTGGGATAAATCATCAATCGGACACAACGTATCCACCTCACACAGATCTCAAAACAATGGAGATGTCCAAGTCCAGCAAGGACGAGCTAGAATCCAGATTGCGAATGAACAATCTTAGAATAATTGGAATCCCAGAGTCGATGGAGCACAAAAACATGCAACCTCTCATGTGGAGGAGATACTGCGGAAAGCACTAGTGCCGGAGGAATTTTCAGCCGTGTACATAGTTGAAAGAGCACACTGGCTTCCCAGTGGAAGGAGACCGAATCCCGGGTGCACCACCCCGTCCGATCATAGCCCGCATGGTGAACTACCGCGACAGAGATGTTGCCCTCCGCAAAGCTCGAGAAAAGGGGATGGTGACATACAAAGGAGACACGATCAAACTCTTTTCAAATTTCTCAGACAAAGTGCAAGATTCTAGGAGAACATACATCAAAGTGAAAAAACAATTGAGAGTAGGAGCATCTGTTATGCCATGTTGTTCCCAGCTAAGCTGCATATCGACACAAGGGACAAGAACTCTTTTTTTTCAAAACCCAGAGGAGGCCACTACCTTCCTAGAAATGCTACCTAGAAACCCTCGGCCACGAGTGAATAATGGATGAAATCACGCCAGATGAAGCATACCCTTTAATAAAACACAACACTTAAAGTCTGATTGTGCTTAGATTACGCATCCTTATGGGTGGGATGGAGGGCTGGTCTCATAGCTAACCCTCAAGCGGAAGCCCAAGTTCTGTTTATGGTTAGGATGGGCAGAATCCTGATGAGTTGGGGTATTCAGCGGGGGCAGGAGGGTATCAGGTGATTGGTGTGTTGGGGTTGTTGGATGAAAGTTGGGGGGCAGGGCCTGCAGGTCACTGACGAATTGGGGTTGTCATTGGGGGAAGATGTGAGGGGTAAGAACGGTACGAGTACCATACCACATATATATTGTTCAGAGCTTACATGGGGTAAGTGAAAGGAAAGCGGGAACCAACAGGTCTGAGAGATTGGACCCCCAGAGAAATTCATACCGTAACGAAGGGCAATGGTAACACTTAGGTTTGTTACCTGAAACCTTGGGGGGCTAAACTGTCCATCAAAGTGTTGGAAGGTCCTGCTATGTATGCAGCAGCATCAGGTCAGGATTGCGTTTTTACAAGACACCCATTTAACACTGGAGGCAGTCTAAAATTGGGAAAAGCTGGGGCTGCCATAGATATTTTTCATCATACTCCTCGTGCGCCTGGGGTGTGGGCACCCTTATACACAGCTCTGTTGGGTTTCGCCAGACAAATGTTGTCAAGGATAGGGATGGCATGGCTCTTGTGGTCCAGGGTACCATCCAAGGGAGATTATACACGCTAGTTATTTATTATGGTCCAAACCAGTATATGGTAGATACACTGGACAGGATAGATCAGCAGTTGGGGAAGCTGCCACCAGGGCAGATAATTTGGGCCGGTGACTTCAATGCAGTCATGAACCCTGCATGTGATTGATCAGGGGATGTACACCGGACAGGAGGAAGTTGGACAAGTAAGATACAGGGCATGGTTCTCATGGGAAGTCAAGGATGTCGATGGAAGCTCCCAGGGGAGTTAGTCAGAGACCCAGTGCGGAGGGAGGAAATAGGGGACAAGATCAAGTTGTTTTTTGAGCTGAATAAAAATTCGGTAATGAGCAAGAGCATCAGGTGGGGGTGCTTTCAAAGCTGCTATGAGAGGGGAATTCATTGCACAAAAGGCACAGAGAGAAACAGATGAAGGCTTTAGAAGCCCAGTTTATGGGAGAAGTGAAGGAAGCACGCAAAAAAAGGTGGCAGATTCACCCACAAGGAAAATGCTCAGGGCATACAGGGGTGTGGTAGGGCAGCTGGAGATACTCAGGACTAAGAAAGCAGAAAGTGCAATGTTGTTCTTGAGACAGAAATATTATGCCAAAGCGAACAAAGTGGACACTCTGCTGGCCCGACTACTGAGGGAATCACAGGGGCAGAACACAATAGTGGCAGTAAATGATGAAAGGGGATAGAGACTCACCCGAATGGACGAAATTCAGGAACGCCCAGCCAGGTACTATAGCACCGTATACGCCTCCCAGAACCCACAGAGTGAGAAGCAGATGGATTTCTTACAGAAGATAAAACTGCCCAAAATTACCCCAGAGGAGCAACAACTCCTAGAATGGGAAGTAACGGAAGAGGAAGAGCAAAGTACGATCGCAAAGCTTCCCCTGAATTAGGCTCTGCACCCCAAAGTCTTTAATGCTGTCTTTTATAAAGCCTATGCCTACACACTAAGCCCCCTCTTATCACAACTATATAATACAATCAAGGCATCGGGACCGCATCACTACATCCATGGAAGAAGCCAAAATCACTCCCAAGCCCAATAGAGACCCAGCAGCGTGTACCTCATACAGGCCCATCGCCCTTATGAACATAGATGTAAAAATGTATACTAAAATACTGGCGAAAAGACTGTAAAGTTACCTCCCCTCACTGATCCATCCAGACCAGGTAGGGTTTGTCCTTGGCTGACAGACGGCAGACAACATTAGAAGAGTGGCACACTTGGTGGAGAAAGCTCAGAAAACTGCCACCCCGAAAGATGGGTCTGGGGGGAGACTTCCTTGAAACGGTCCAAGCCAACTACAAAAATATGACGATATAGCTAGCATTGAACGGGTCTATGTCGCTCCCTGTCGTTCTGGGTAGAGGAACCAAGTAGGGGGGTCCGCTCTACCCCCTCCTCTGCGCTATACATCTGGAGCCACTGCTTCAGGCAATAAGGGAAGCAGAGGAGATGCAGGGGGTCCCTTTCAGGGGGACACAACATAAAATCACTGCATTTGCCGACTATATGCTACTATCCCTTACCAGGCCCAAAGAATCGATAGAAGCATGTAGTAACTTACTGTCAAGGTTTGGGGAGGTGTTGGCCAGAAGATCAACCTGGGGAGGTCAGAACTGTTAAACTTAACGCTGGGGAAGGAGGATGCCATAGAGTTGAAAATAACAGCACCTTTTCCGTGGAGCCCCTAGGTGGATTAAATTCCTGGAGGTCAAAATCACACTGTCCTCATCAGGGTGGTACGCAGCCAGTTACCCATCCACACTACGTGCAATAAGGAAGGACTACCTGAAATGGAAGAACCGTAGGGTTTCATGGATGGGCAGGATGGCGGTGGTGAAAATGGTAATGCTCCCACGGCTGCTCTACCTATTTCAGGTGATCCCACTGATAATACCTGAGGAGTTCTTCAGGGAACTAGGGAAGGCAAATAGAGATTAAATCTGGGAGCGGAAGAAGCTACGGATTATCCGCCACCTACTAATGGCACCAAGGAGAAAGGGTGGGTTGGCATTCCCCAACTTCCAGCAATATTACAGGGCAGAACAACTGCGGGTGATACAGGAATGGTTCTTGCAGAAGTAAGGGAAACAATGGACTGGGATGGATAGGGCCATGGCACAACATGATCTGGGGGAGGTCCTATGGCTTCAGCGCCACCTTAGGCCAAGACACCTATACATGAGCACCATCACAAAGGCACTGGCAGATACATGGGATAAAGCGGTAAAGAAGCAGGGGATCACATCCTTCCCATCACCGTTCACCCCGATTTTCAATAACAACGATTTTACCCCGGGACTGGAGGGGGGCCTTTGATAGGTGGAGAAAGGCGGGCTGTAAGAAGATCAAAGACACGTTTCTGGGAAATAGAGTGAAATCCTTCCAGGAATGCGAACAAGACTTCAGAGTGGGAGAGAGGGAGAGAGCTAGGTACTTTTACATCTGGATCTCTATGCGCTCTTTGCCCCTTGCAGGCCTCTCGTTTTAGGGAGCATCTATTTCTCTCTCAGCGCCTGGCTTCTTTCTGGCAGTGCTGGAGATGGCCTAGGAGATGCTTGCAAGCACCAACGTCCATGTTACAGGAGCGTCGGACCACGACGCGGGCCCAAAGACTCTACCCCTCGCTGTATTCATAAAAGAACGCAATACCCTTACGACGCTGCTTCTAATTGTAGCGTTACCACTATTCTGAATTGTGTATCTCCTTTGACTCCGGTATTCTAAATCAACTTGCTTTTGCTTATTCCCTTGGATTATATTGATTCGAATATTGCTGAAACCGACTTCTTTTGTCTGACGTATCTGTGCCTTTGATCGGTGTATCCCGCTACATCTTTTAACCGCGTTGCTGCATGCACATAAACACCCACACCTGGTAAGCCAGACAAGTCATATGAATCATACTCTGTTACAGCTACAACCCGACTTTGTACTTCTGAACCCTGCTGCCAGTTCTACCATACATACTTACCTGCGCCTGTTGTTTACCTGTGGAATTTCTACTTCAACTGGAAAGATTTTGGACTTAATCCACGTGCATCACTGAACACTTTGATGCCCAGTGCACCATCCTAAACCTAGTAGCGACCCTCGTTCTGCTCGGGGAGATATCCTCTACTAACCTACCCATTTGTTATTTTTTCTTGCCGTTGTCTTCAGACTCTTCTTGAACCTTCCTAAAAGACTTCCATACTCATTGGGGGGTAAGTCATTCTTGCTAGTCAGTACTCAGAAGTCACTAACCACCAGTATTAGGAATAGAGAGTTAATACTAGTGTTTTTTGATCCCCATAGGCTCAGACTCTATATGCCCAAGCAACCACCAGAATAACAGGTATACATAGTTCTGTCTGTGTGTTAACCTGTTTGTATTTTCTTTACAGCATTGGTGTGGCGGTGTGGGTGTTCCCCGCTCTTTTGTGTAATCAACATCTCCGTCTGTCGATACATTCAAACAGCAGTGTATTGCAAAGAAGAGCTCCCTCATGTTGAGGAGGCCTTGTTCTGGGTAAATCCTTGACGGGAGATTGACCGAGCTTTGACTGACTAGCTGTATTCCAGAGTGGCTCCCTCCTGTCGCTCGACTTGAGGTATTCTGAGCAATGCCCCAGCCTGTCCTGCTCGGTGGTGAGTAACAGAATTAGAAGCCCAAAAAGGAAGTGTGCCAATGGAGCCTATGGAACTCTTGGCACAGATCATGCAGGTGGTTACAGATCTGAGGACTGAAATGACCGCTGCGCAAGAAACCCTTTGTCAACGCCTCGATGCCCTACAGGCCATGGTGACTACGTCTGGGTTGCAGGGGACTGAAGCTTCAGGGCTACTGCCTCTGGATCGGGGATTCCTCCGCCACGGCAGGAACCCACCCCTGTGGTGGTTTCCACTCAATTCCTTCTGGCCCCTCCAGAACGTTTTTTGGGTGACCCCAAACCATATTGAACGTTCGTGAATCAATGCAAACTGCATTTTCTGTGTCGACCTCATTATTCCCTACCTCCACTACCGAGGCTGCTTTTGTTTTGTCTCACTCAGGGGGTACAGCAGCTGCCTGGGCTAACCCCCTCCTGGAAGCTATAAGTCATGTCTTGTACAACTGTGACGCCCTGCTCTCAGCAATGAGTAGAGTGTTTGATACACGATATACCGCTCAGGATTTAGAGCTCCTAAAACTCAGGCAGGGTTCTTCTACAATCCTTACTTATTTGGCCCACTTTAATCAATTAGCAGCCAAAACTGATTGGCCTGAAGAGAATAAGTCTGCTGTCTTCTATCAACGATTATCAGAGAGTTAAAAGACACACTCTCTACTGTCCCTGTGGTACCAACCGGAATTCGGGAAACTATTGGATCTGGTGCTCCAGATCGATGCCCGCAGAGCCGAAAGAAAGGGCGAGAAGAGACCAACACTCCCTCCGTTGGTTTCTGACACATCTGTCCCTTCTGTTTCTGTTCCTGAACCCATGCAGATCGGAGCTGTTCAAGGCCCTCTGACTCCGGCTCATCGCAGAACCCACAACCTCTTCATGTATTGCGGTTCTACCGAGCACCTTCTCCCTGAATGCAACAAGAAACCCAAGAGAAAGGCGGAAAATGCCAGATCCCGACAATAGACAGAGTCCCTACGTTGGGAGAACCTGTTCTGGACTCACTTGCTGGTCAAGCGATCCTGTTCCATCTCCCGGTTATGTTCTCGGTGGCAGCTGGTCTTTCTTTTCCCGCCTCTGCTGTTATTGATTCCGGAGCCACCGGTAATTACATTGATCGGCAGTTTGCCACTGCTTCAGGGATCACACTTGTTTCCAAGTTCCAACCTGAGACGGTCAGTGCGGTTGACGGCTCTGCCCTCGTTTCTGGCCTTGTTACAGAAAATACTGTGCTTCTTACTATGTGTACCTCGGAAGGGCATTCAGAAGAAATCACATTCAATGTAATTAACGCCCCATCTTACAAAGTCATCTTGGTCATACCCTGACTTCAACATCACAACCCTGCCATTGATTGGGCTTTGGGTACGATCCAATTCCCTTCGAGTGTCTGCAATAGCCATTTTATGACTTCACACAGAGTTACTAGAGGGACACCCTGTCAAGCCCTGGCCTCAATGACATCCTGTATTGGGGCCGTATCTGCTGCACCAGTCACCAACATTCCCCATGAGTACTCCAGTTATTCAGATATCTTTGATAAAGGCATGGCTGAAACACTACCCCTGCATCGTATCTATGATTGCCCTATAGATCTCGTGCCCAGGGCAAAGATACCGTCAGGTAGTGTGTATTCTTTATCGTTGCTGGAAGACAAGGTTCTTAAGGAATACCTGATTAAGGTACTGGCTATGGGCTTTATCCGTCCTTCCAAATCACCTGTTCCCTCTCTGCTTTTTTTCATTCCCAAAAATGAGGGTTATCTAAGGCGTGTATCGATTATAGAGCCCTGAACGTGGTGACCGTTAAGAACCAGTATCCTCTTCCACTGATATCAGTACTCATCGATCAGTTTGAGAAATCCTAGGTGTTCACCAAATTGCAACTCCGAGGTGCATACAACCTTGTACGCATAAAAAGCGGTGATGAGTGGAAGACGGCTTTCAAGACTTGGTTCGGTCTTCACGAATACTTGGTGATGCCTTTTGGGCTTTGCAATGCCCCTTCCACATTCCAGGTATTCATGAACGATATATTCCATGATATTCAGGATCAATATGTGGTACTATATCTGGATGATATTTTAATCTACTCCTCAACCATGACAGAGCACGTTCAACACGTGTCTTTCATTCTACAACGCCTCAGGAAAATCAGCTGTTCGTCAAAGCAGAGAAATGTGTTTTCTACGCTACAGAGGTGGAGTTCCTAGGCTTTGACCTCATCAACCATGGCATCCGAATGAGCTCGGCTAAAGTAAAGGCGGTCATGGAGTGGCCTGTCCCTAAAACTGTCAAAGCTTTGCTGTCCTTTTTAGGCTTCACGAACTTTTACAAGCGCTTCATACACTCATTTTCTTCTATAGCAGCGCCTCTTACAGCGTTAACCATCGCTAAAGTGGACGTAGCTTAAAACCCATGTAGACAGACGTGTTCCCGCAGACGCTCCTGCCGATTCACCACTGATCCGGGAAAAAACAGAGCCCAAGGCACTGTGAGCAACATATAAAATATTGTTGCACATCCAGGAAGTTGTGAGGCTCGCCCGGAGCATGAGTTACTACACAGAAAGCAGTGACTCCGGAGCACTGGGACACCAAAAATCGTGCCGGGACGAAATCCAAGAAGGCGGGCCGCCAGGAACAAAGGATTGATACGAGGCGGTGACCGGCCCACGCACTGAACTCCATACTGCCGCCGCGGAAGGGCCTGAACTGATGAAAGGACCCTGAAAAGTAACTGCCATCTGCTGCCTGCAAGGGCGCGAGTGGACCTTGCCGGGAGCTGCTGCTGAGAGCCGGCGGGGACTGTGTGCCCCACAACGGCCGCGAGGAGTGAGGCTGTGGACTGCATGTGAAACCCAGCCCTGGTGGAAAGGCAGCCGGCACACGGGCAAATGCCCAAGCATCAGGGGCCTTGGCAATCCACGCGAAAGCCGGCACAGGACAGGGCAGAGAATCGACCCACCAAGCGCCCATAAGACACTGAGAGCCGAAGGGCCCACAGTAAGACAACGCAAAGTGAGGACCCGACGGTGCGGATACACCGATACGGCCATCGCAGTCAAGGGACACTGACCCACAATCCTCAGACAGACGGCGCTGGGAGCGAAAAACTCGTGCGGATTAGAAACGGAAACGGCGGAACGCGCTTCGCCTGCTCCAGCCGCGGACATGGGTGCAACGCCAGCCCAGGACGAAGCCCAACGGGCAGGATCAAAGGCGTAGGACTGGGCCAACCAATTGGACGCACCGCCTAGATAAAGGCGGGACCAGCGCTTAACCCGGCCACGGCCACGGATGGCTCGGTAGCCTGCCCAGAGGCACGCGCCGGGACGGTGCGCTGAGCCTCCCCCAGGCTAACTGAGAGGGTGCTTGCCGCGCGCCTGAAATTGCGCATACAGTGCCGCATAACACTGACTCTGCAGTGGGCCTGTGGCGCGCCACGCCTGGTGGGCCCCCAATTGGGAGAGAGTGGGTGACTGATCACCACAGTGGGGATCCCAATGCAAGAGGCGTAGAGTGCCAAGGCAACTAGCCTTGGTGAGGTGCAGGAGGGAGGACCCGGACTGAACGGTGGGGACGCCGTGCACCGCTGGGGCCCTAAACAAAATTGTCAGGGCTAGGAGGGAGCGGAGCCCCGTTATCAAACTTAAGGAGGCCCGGAACAAGACCAGGGACACTTGATGTCCCGTAAGTGGCAACAAGACACAGACAGCGCGCCCTGCATATGCCCAATACGCGCGCAACACGGGCGCGCAAAACGCACAAACACCTGGTTGCGGGCCCAGAATCCTCTGGAAGCACCAAAAGCGCCGGCAATCAGGCCGATAGCTAAAGATCACGAGCATAACTACCTTAGACGGGGCAAGGCGCATTACAAGGGACACGCAGGAGAGTATCGGAAGGGAAAGCTTGAGCATACCACACAACCAGAGACAAGGCAACTGGCACCCCAAAGCACACAGAGGATGCGAAAGGGCCCCACTGGGCTTTACACAGGGGAGTCAGGTTCAAGGCACCCGCTCGGGGCGAAACTCTGTGACAGCAAACCAGACCTGTTGAGTCCGCTTCAGAGCCAACACACGCTCACTGACCCTCAGAAGCAGTGGCAGTGGCAAGCCCCAGCAAAGGCCGGTGCACCAAGGTTGCTGTTGCCACAGTAGCCAGGAACGTGGGAGAGCACTGCCCTCTCGAATGACAATACGAATAGCACACTTGGGCCAAACCATAGCTCTCTGTAGAAACCACAGCCGCCCACCAGACTGCTTCATGGAGCGAGCAGCCTCACCCTTGCCAGCCTCATCCGAGGCACGTGAGAACGGCGTGATGGCCAACAAACAAAACAAGACAAAGGTGAAACAACCCACGCTGGAGGAATACGCTAGGACCCCACAGTCGAAAGAAGGGGCCAGAAGCAAGGAGAGGACCCCCTCCACAGACCCCACCACGGCTCGCAATGACCAACAGATCCTAGAAGCGATTGCAGACCTGAAACTAGCGTGGGAAACCAAAATGGCGTCTGCCATGGTCGGACTAAAAGCAGCACTGGAACTAAAAGTTGGCGCAGTCCAGGAGGAAGTGAATCTGCTCTGACAAGACATCAGAGCGCTAGCGGAACGCACAGGCGAACTGGAAAAAGATGTGGCCCCAAACACAGCCTCATGCGCGTCCCACACATCGGCGATCCAAATCCTGAAACAACGCGTGAGCAATCTGGAAAAGAGAACGGAGGAAGCAGAGGGACGGGCTCGGAGGAACAATGTACACATCGTGGGATTACCGGAAGGAGCAGAAGGACCAAACCCGACGGAATATGTCGAGTCGATGCTGCTGCAAGAAATAGGAGGGGGGGCGCTCACCCAAGGCTTCGCAGTGGAAAGGGCACACAGAGCCTCAACAAGGAGGCCACCACCAGGAGCCCCACCCCAAGACCAATAATAGCCAAAATCCTGAACTATCGAGACGGGGAAAAGATCCTAGAACATTTCCAGAAAGAAGGCACAATACAAAGGGCATCGGCAAACATCACGGCGTACCCGGACTACACACTCCTGATGCAGAGGTGACGAATGGACTATGGGTCAGTGAAAAAAAGACTGCGAGAGGCGGGCTATAAATGCATGTTGATGTACCCGGCGAAACTGAAGGTGTACCAAAACAACAGAGCCCTGTTCTTTCATACCCCGAGGAAGCGACGGAGTGGCTGGACGCCCACAACTACCCGTCGGAAAAGGATGACAAGGAAGCTGACGGAGCAGATAAGTAAATCGGCGTTGGCAACAGCGCTGTCAATTCGAACATTGGGACTAAAATATATGATCGGGTGAAGCTTGCCGGGTCAGATATGAGATGGGTTGCATAACTAAAGCAGCCTGAGCAGGGCGAAATAGTGCTAAATTGCAGGAGACTTGAGGAACTCGGTCCCACAACCCCATACAAGCTTAGTCGGCTACCGTTAGATCGGTAACCCCCCTTCTGGGCTCTTGAGATTGGTATCACCGAGGAAAGAACCAAATGCGGGCTAGCCTGAGATCCAGGGGTGGAGCTAGGCAACAGTTGGGAACGGGAAGGGAGGAAGCAGGGGAGGGAAGGGAGAGGTGTGCAGTGACCTTAGTTGGGGAGAATTGGGGTGGGGGCTAGTTGGGGAGTTTATGTTGTAATTGGACAGGGAACAAGCTTACACTTAGGCCAGGCAAAATTGAAGCGGAGGACGAGGTGGAGGGAGGAGGGATAAGATATGGATGACAATGGGAGACCTCAGAATAGTAACTTGGAACGTTAGAGGCCTCAACAGCTACCTGAAAAGAAATAAGGTAATGTTGTATCTGAGAAGGCAAAAAGTAGATATAGCCCTCTTGCAGGAAACCCACCTCACCAAGGAGAAACAAGAGGTAGTTAAGAAAAAGTGGAGAGGGACCACCATAGGGGCAACGTACTCCGCCTATGCCAGAGGGGTGATCACTTGGGTGGCACCACACGTGCCCTTTCAGGTGCTTCAGGCCACGGTGGAGCCAGATGGGAGGATGGTAGTGTTGTGGGGCTGCTAGAGAACAGGGGACTGTGCATCATAAATACCTACGCCCCTAACCAAGATACAGTGGCTTATTTCAAGACACTGTATGGCAAAATCAGCCCCCACATGGGTGGCAAGGTTATATGGGTAGGTGACTTCAATTGTACGCTGAACCCTAAAATGGACAGGTCGGATACTAAATTTGACAGACCCACCCCCGCAGCGAAAACTCTGAATGCCTTGCTAGGAGACTTTGGCCTGGAAGATATATGGAGGCAGCAACACCCTAATGATAGGCACTACTCACTTTATGCCGTCCCACACAACCTACATACAAGGCTGGATTACATGTTCGCCACCCCAGAACTATTGGGGAAATGACGGGTTCAGAAGATAAGGCGCAAATTTTATCGGACCAATCCCCTCTGGTCCTGGTATGGCGACACCAGCCCCCAGAGCTAGAATCCCAACGTGGATGCTCAGAGCCGAAGCACTGAAGGATACTGCATTCTGAGAGGACCTAAGGGAGGAGATAATCAGGTATTTTGAAAACAACACTTGGAGCGTGAAGTCGGAAGCAGCCCTGTGGGAGGCCTTCAAGGTGGTAGTGAGGGGAGCGGCCATATATAAATCTAGAGGGCTCCAAGAGGGGATAGAGCGAGATCTACATGAGACGGAAAAGAAACTAGAAAGTACCATGAAAAGGGGGGGGCACCTTCCAGGCGGACGTCGATCAGATGAGCCAACTACAACAAGCTTGCGGTGGGCTCTGGGAGAGGCTCTGTAATCTGAACTACAACAAAATATATTGAGAGACAACATGCCGGAGGGGACAAACCAGGCAGGCTGCTTGCATGGCTATACAAGAACGAGACACCTAGACCACCAATCAGGGAGATAACGGGTGAAGAGGGCCAAGTCTGGAATTCCCAGGAGGGAGTGAATTAGGAATTCCTCAGATTCTATAAACGCCTCTATGAAGACGCAGGGGAGATTGCAGGGCAGGAAACCCAGGAGACGCTTGAAGACATAGGTTTTCCCAAATTGAGCAAGGAAGAAAGGGAGGAACTAGATGCCCCTATTACACTAGAGGAATTAGAGACAGTGGTGTTGCATCTGCCCACGTGTAAAGCCCCAGGGATAGATGGACTCCCCAGTGAATTTTATAAAACCTATAGGCAGGAAGTTCTCCCCCCACTGCTGGCAATGCTTAACGAGCCCTTTGAGATAGGTAGACTCCCAGAAACCCTAAGGGAGGCGCTTATTATTCCGCTCCTCAAACCAGATAAGCCAGGCTCGGATTGCGGGTCATACAGACCCTTATCCATGTTGAACCAGGACAGCAAAATCCTCACGACAGCGCTAGCAAACTGATTGAAAAGGGTAATAAACAAACGTATACACCCCGATCAAACTGGCTACGTCCCAGGCAGAAGCATATCCGACAACCATAGAAGACTACACCACATCATAGAACAGGCAGAGGGAGACCCGAGCGAAATAGCAGTAGTCTCGCTAGACGCAGTGAAAGCCTTTGACTCTGTTAGGTGGCCATGGATGATGGCGGCCCTGGAAGGTTATGGGATGGGACCTGGGTACCTGCGGTGGGTGAAAATGTTGTACAGTTCCCCAATAGCCAGGGTCAAGACTGGTGCGATAATTTAAGACAAATGGCAACTCAGCAGAGGCACGAGACAGGGCTGCCCATGGTCCCCGATGCTATATATCTTGGCTTTGGAACCACTAGCGATCTGCCTAAGGCAGCGGTATGAGGAAATAGGGGTCCATAATAAAGGGGGACCGCACCTGATATCATTGTATGCGGATGATATACTGCTATACATGCGTTTCCCAGAGGAAAACCTGCAATATGTCTTGGAGGTGATGGAGTACTACGCGACTCTCTCGGGCATAAAGGTGAACCCCAAAAAAGTCTTGCATGTTCCCCCTGGGGAGGTACACAGGAGCCCCACAGGAGAATTTACCTATCTTGCAGATACCCTAGCAGACCACAAAATTCAGATACCTGGGGAGTAACATACACCACCGGACTGCAGATGAGCATAAATATAACACAGAGAGGGCAGTGGACGGTATTAGGAACAGCATGGGGTTCTGGGCAAAGCTCCCCTTAGCTATGGTGGGGAGGGCGGCCTTGCACAAGATGGTGGTCTTACACTTCTTTGTAAATATCCCACATATGTTGCCCAAACGCTTCTTTGCCAAACTCCAGAGCTTGTGTAGAGGTTTCCTGTGGCACGACTCCAGAAACAGAATACCCCTATGGAAACTGCAAAATTCGTACGACAGGGGGGGCATAAACCTGCCGAATTTCAAAATATATCACCTGGCAGGACAGCTACAATATGTCGCAAGGTGGCTGTCGGTAGATGAGACAGCGGAATCTAGACTACTGAGGGGGGAAGGTGACCCATACTTCCTAAACGAACTGATATGGCTACCCAAACCAGACCTGCAACAGCGCTCGGAATTGCTGGAACTGGGCTGGAGTACATGGCGCAAGGTGTGCCGGGCCGTGGGAAACCTCGCACTAAGCTCTCCGCAGGCGCCACTAGTGGCGCTTTGCGGGGCGGATGAAAAACTGAAGAAAGGGATCCGCAAGTATTGGGAGCCGGTAGGCCTGGCGACCCTGGGAGATATATGGCGGGAAGGGAAAGCACTGGATTTACAAACATTGGTGGATGAAACAGGAGTACACAGGGGCCAACATATTACATATACCACAATAACCAAACGGGTAAGGGAGACATGGTCCGAAGCAGAACTGGCAGAACAACCGGACACGGTCATAGAATCGATGTATGATATCTCGGAGGGGGGGCACGAACTATCCCAGATCTATGAACTGTTGATGACCAGAGTGGGTAAGGAGCTGCTCCAATTGAGACGAGAGTGGGGGGAGGAGGAGTTGGGAGAGCTTATGCAGGATGGACAGTGGGAAAGAGCCCAGAGATATCACAAAAAAGTGTCCAGGAACACCAGGCTGCAGCAGATACAGCTATATATTACACAAAAGGCATACATGACCCCTCTTAGGATAGCCAAGTTCGGGAGTACGGATGTACAAAAATGCCCCAAATGTGGGGAGGTGGAAGCCGGGATGATCCATATGTTCTGGGCATGCACAGAGGAGGGAACATTTTGGGTGGAAATCAAGGAATCAAGCTAGATGTGGAATCTGCATGGGCTTGCATGTTAGGCGGATTCACCAGACCACGTAATTTAAGGCATGTTAGTAAACTCAAAGACCTGGCCTATATACTGGCCAAAAGGAGAATAGCCATGGGATGGAAAGCGGCACACAGACCCAGACTAGATGTATGGTGGAATGATCAACTGAAGTGGGAAGATGCTGAGACAATAGCATGGTATGAGGCAGCCAGTAGAGGGGGGAGACGAAGTGCGATCTCTAATAGCATGGAGACAAATGGTAGCTACACTGTGGGGATCCTCCCTAGCCGAATCCAGCGACTGTGATACATCTGAAAACTGAGAAGGGGATTAGCCCCCAGCGAAAGGGAGCCTGTGGAACTGCAGTGGAAGCTCGAGTTAATGGGAGGGAGGGGGGAAAGACAGCAATACATTTTGTTAATGTTCGCCATGAAGTGAGTAATTGAAAATGTCGGGTGTGTTGAGTTTGTTATGTTTATTGTAAAAACCAATAAAATGTATTTAAAAAAAAAAACATTGCTAAGGTCAACTTTGCTTGGTCTGCAGAGGCCCAGCTAGCGTTTGATCAATTGAAGGCTGCCTTTACTTCAGCACCGGTGTAACAGCACCCTAATCCAGACCAGCCTTTCTTTGTTGAGGCTGATGCCTCGGGGTTTGCAGTAGGTGCAATACTCTGTCTTGTCCGCAATCTGGAAAGGTACATCCCTTAGCTTATTCTTCCCGAAAGCTCACCACATATGAGAAGACCTATACCATTACAGAGAGAGAACTGTTGGTGATACAAGACACTTTGGTTGAGAAGGCGACACCATCCGTTGGGTGCTAAACATCTGGTTACCGTTTATTCAGACCATAGGAGCCTCTCTGCATTTAAGTCCACCAAATGCCTCACAGCTCGACAAGCTCTCTGGCACTTGTTCTTCTCACAGTTCCAGTTCATAATCACATCGACCCGCACGACTCCATGTCTCAGCTGATGCTTTATCTCGCCTGCACGCGGGTGATCATCAGCCACACAGGGAACCCATCCCTCTCCTTCCGGATAAAGTGGTGTGTGGGTGTTCTGTTCAACCCTCTCTATCATCGAGGAATGGGTTTCCTCTAACCCAGCCGAGGTAACAAGTCTCAATCTCAACCTGATACACGGATTGCCTTTTATACAGGGACAAGTGTTTATACCACCTGGACAGGCACGTACCCATGCGTTGCGGTGGGCCCATGATTGAATCATCGCTGCACATCCTGGCCAACAGAAGACTCTAGAGTCCTTAAGGCGATGGTCATGGTGGCCTTCCATGTCGTGGGATGTCCTGGATTATCTTGCCTCCTGTACCATCTGTGCCCAATGCAGAACCTTCCAGAACCAAACGGATGGACTTACTCCAGCCACTTCCTGTCCCTTACAAGCCTTGGCAGATGGTCTCGATGGCCTTTGTGGTGGACTGCCATGGCCACTGGTTATTGGCCAGTCACTTAACATCCTGCAGGGTCCCAATGGACCCAGTCTTGGCGCCTTTGGCACCAAGCTCATGATAAAGTGTGCTTTGCAAACAAACTGTTGAAGGCATGTGCATCTGGGAAGGGTGGGGACCTATCAATGCATGGAAGGCACGTGCAGGAGGCAGGAGGCGCAGCAAGGTGGGGCTTCAGGGTGGGGCCTAAAGGGAGTGGCTAGGGCCAGGCTATAAAAGCCGGCCCCACCCTCATGCTGGCGCTTCGCATTAGTCTGCTAGTACAGCATAACGCTTACCACCGTTCAGAAGACCTTACCTGTTTCAGCACGTGTATCCTCAGTCTCCGGAACCCTCCAGCATATTACCTTGAGGACAGCCACACCATCGCCTTACTTCTGCTGCTACTCCAGCATCTTACCTCGAGGTCAGCCACAACATCGCCTCACTTCTGCAGCTACTCCAGCATCTTACCTTGAGGTCAGCCACACCACCGCTTTGCTTCGGCAGCTACGCGCACCTCTTACCTGAGTTAGCCGCACCTTCGCTGGAAGCACTGCTATCGCTTCACTTCAGAAACTATGTGCGCATCTTACCTGGGTCAGCCGCACCATTGCTGGAAGTACTGCTATCGCTTCCCCTTCTACAGCCACACGCATATTTTACCTGGATCTCGTGGGTGCCGCCCGGCATCCTTACCAGTCCCGAAACTTCCATCAACACAGGATCTTCTTCCGACGCACCATTCTTGAGGATCTTCATCTCCGGCCGCCTGTCGAAGTTCGGAAACCGCCCATCAAGCACCAATCAGCTGCACCTGCAAAGGGAAAGGAAACACAAAGTTAGTACTTGCATAGACTTTCATACGCTAAGGAGCGACCTTCAGGTAGAGGCCATTTACCTCTGGTAGCTCCTGCGGAGTAGACTTTGTCATCACACGTTCCTGGGTCATCTTCATACTTACGGGAGAGAGAAAGGACAATATAGGGTTACGGACATTAATCATGGAGGAAGATTCAAACTATCAATACGAACAATAATCATAAATACAAAACTTACCTTCAAGACGGAATGGTCGCAGCTTGTCTGGAACTTCACGACAAGGACCAGTGACGCAACTAGGTCCATCTACAGCACCCCTGCTGGAAGAAAGCAGGACGGAGAGCTCATCTTTCAATGAAAACAGGTGAGCCTGCATGGGCAAACTCTTGCTCACAACCTTCTGGCACGCAAGGGTTGAGGGGAATTCTGATGTCACTACGCCATTTTCACCTTCTTTTATCTTCTCTCAGGAGCAGAACCAGTGTCCTGGGTCCTCGACAATGCAGTGGCTGAGGGAGTCAGCTGATCCACGGAGCCAGGTCCAAGGAGGGCTCCAACCACGCCCCAACGCCACAGCGGAGACCAGGTGAGTGTAACAGAATGCGAAGCCTCTCCGAATCTCTGCCTGGGCGTTATGTATGCTTCAGAAACTGACCAGTTGGCTCAATTGTTGGGGAAATTACGTACTGAAGTACATACCTCCAGACAAGAGACTAATTCGTTAAGAAGGGATCTTATTGTTGCACGAGAAAGAACCGACGAACTGGCAAAGCAGATACTTCAAACACATGCGGGGCAAGTTCCGATACCTGGGATCGCCCCAACCCCCTTGCCACCATCACCACCAGTGCAAGTGGTGCTCCCAGGGGCTGTACCGTTGACTCCACTCGAACGATTTACCGGTGACCCCAACAAATACGCAATATTTATGAATCAGTGTCGCCTGCATTTATGTGCCGTCCAGGGGCTTTTCCGAATGACAGTTCCAGAGTGGCCTTCGTACTTTCATATTTAGGAGGCAGTGCTGCAGACTGGTCAATACCATTGGTTGATCAGGACGACCCAGTACTCCACAACTTTGGGGGGATCCAGCAGGAAATGGAAAAGTTGTTTGCGTGACACTGCCAAGGACAAGCTCTGGATAATGAACTATTGTCTCTAAGACTGGGAAATCAGGAATTATTGACATATATAGCCACCTTTAATCGCCTCATTGCACAAACCAACTGGCTCGAAGAAAAAAAGGACCGCGGTATTCCATCGAGGATTGCGTGGGGAATTAAAGGATGTGGTAGCCCAAGTGGTCAATCCTCCCGAAGGTTGTACAGAGTACATTAATCTGACACTGCTACTGGACCATAGATTACAAGACCGGAAATTAGATCGCACAAGAACTGAAGGGAGAACAGTCTACATGCGAACCAGGGATAACCACGTCAAGGCCCATGAAGCGGCCGAACCTATGCAAATCGGGGGGTTACAGGCCCCCCCTATCTAAGGCAGAGAGGGAAAAAAGGAGGCAACAAGAGCTTTGTTTATATTGTGGCAAGGCTGGACACTTTCTGCGAGATTGCCCAACAAAACCTCCCAGGAAAACTGTAGGTGCAATGGATAATAACGATAACAAGCAAGACCAGGCTTCGGCTCTGGAAAACTCCAATGCCCGACAAGGGTAGGGGTCCCCTTGTCGAGCGAGATAAAGAAAGCAGTTCAGACCTCACACCTAGTCATCCCGGTACTTATAGTTCACCCGCAGCAACCATCAAGGTTACACGACTTGGAGGCGTATATCGACATTGGAGCAGTTAGTAACTATATTGGTCAGGATCTAGCCGCACAAATAGGCCTTCCTCTTCAGCATAAACCGCAGGCGGAAAACATAACTGCAGTGGATGGCTCCCAACTATCCACAGGACCAGTAACACAACACACCAAAAAAGTTATGCTGATATGTCAGGATGGTCATCGAGACAGCATCTCTTTTGATCTCATTGGAGCACCACAGTTCCAGATGATCCTAGGAATGGCGTGGCTGGAGACCCATAATCCCAGAATAGACTGGAAAACATGAGTGCTGACCTTTCTGCAAGAATGCACCAAAACCTGTTATCCTAAGAACTTGCAGAAACCCAAAACCAAAGCAAAGGCACTTCTGGCTCTTGCGAACACCTTACCCCCGGAATATCTGGGCTTTCAGGACATATTCCAAAAGAAACAAGGGAATACGTTGCCCCCGCATAGACCCTATGACTGCCAGATCGACCTGATACCTGGCCCAAATCCCATGCAGTCAAATATATGCCTTGAACGAGCAAGAAAATCAACACTTACGAACCTACCTAGATCAGTACCAGGCAAACAGATTTATTCGCCCATCTAAGTCCCCTGCATCCTCAGTGCTCTTCTTCGTACCCAAGAAGGAAGGAGACCTCAGAATGTGCATCGATTACAGGGCTTTGAACCAAATTACGGTTAAAAATGTGTATCCTCTACCACTCATCCCATAACTACTCAACCAGGTAAAGAGCGCTCAGATCTACACGAAGCTAGACCTCCGGCGGGCTTATCACCTCGTACGAGTTAAAAGTGGCGATGAGTGGAAAACAGCATTTCGGACCAAATATGGACTTTTTGAGTATCAGGTGATGCCCTTCGGATTATGCCATGCACCAGCGGCATTTCAGTTCTTTACGAACGATGTACTCCACAAACTGTTGGATGTCTGTGTTCTTGTTTACATCGACGATATCTTCATCTATTCGCAGTCCAAGGAAGATCATGTGGGCCATGTAAGAGCTGTGCTGGAAAAGCTCTGTCAGCACCGATTGTTTGCCAAACTGGAAAAATGCTCCTTCCACGTCACAGAGGTCGAATTTTTGGGATTTATGCTTACTCCACAGGGTTTTCGAATGGACACACGCAAGGTTGAGGCTATCCTCAAATGGCCTTCCCCGACCTCTACCAAAGGGGTAAAAGCGTGTTGGGATTTGCTAATTTTTACATATGGTTTATACTACAATTCTCTCAGATCGTCCATCCGATCACATCCCTTCTAAAGAAGAATAAGAAATTCTTATGGTCCGCCGAAGCAGAGAGCGCTTTTCAGGAATTGAAACAAGCCTTCACCTCGGCGCCTGTACTTCGACATCCTCAACCGGATTTACCCTATGTGATTGAAACGGACGCCTCCAGCATTGCCATGCGAGCCGTGCTATCGCAAAAGGACCCTGAGACAGGGCAACTCCATCCCATAGCATTTTGGTCTTGCAAATTTTCAGCACCTGAAAAGAACTATGCAATTACCGACAATGAACTCTTGGCAATCAAAGGAGCCTTCAAGACCTGGAGACACTACCTATTAGGGGACAAACACACAGTCATTGTTATTACTGATCACCGTAATCTACAATATTTAAAAACAGCTAAAGTTCAGTCCTCACGTCAACTCCGCTGGGCTTTATTCTTTGCTGAGTACGATTTTATAATAACCTATCGACCAGGAGTGCGTAACGGAAAGGCAGACGCCCTATCGAGAATGGGCGAGGACCAAGATGCCTTCAATCCAGTCGACCACATTGCCATTATCCTCAAAGAACAGATTCAACACCAGATCGCCATAACTACCTGCTGGGAAGACTTCAAAATTGATCCCCAAAGTCAGATGCCCAGAAGGAATGGTTGAGTAAGGGGGACCAATATTCTGTCAAAGATAATCTGCCATACTTCCAGGGAAGACTATATGTTCAAGACAAGGAAATGCGCACCAAAATAGTAGCAAACTATCACAAGTCACTGGTGGAAGGACACCCTGGAATTGCCAAGTCTAGAGCCAAAATCCATGCCAATTATTGGTGGCCCTCTTGGAGGAAGGATGTAACCCAGTTTGTTACCACTTCCGGTGTCTGCGCACAAAACAAGGCCCAAAAACTAAACCCTGCAGGGCTATTGAGACCATTAGGAGTACCACTGACACTATGGCATACTTTGTCACTGGACTTCATTACCGACCTGCCACCCTGTGATGGGTTTAATACGATATTAGTAGTGGTAGACCTATTCTCCAAAATGGCGCATTTTATCCCAACGAAAGGACTTCCCACCACTGCTACTCTGGCCACAGTATTTCTGGAACAAATCGTTCGACTACATGGTTTCCCATCTGTACTGGTTTCTGACCGGGAAACTCAGTTTGTTTCGGCCTTTTGGAAAAGATGTTGTAAGATAGCCTAGATTGACCTCTGGCTTTCCACGAGTCATCACCCCCAAACCGATGATCAAACGGAAAGGACGAACCAGACGCTGGAACAATACCTGAGATGTATGTTGCAACAAACAGGAGAGCCCTGGAAAAACATTTTCTGGCTAAACAAATTTGCATACAACAACTCTATTCACACCAGCACCGGGCAGACCCCATTTTACACAATGAATGGTCGACACACAAGAACATCCTCTTTTGATCCCCTTGACGATCTATTCTCCAAAATGGCGCATTTTATCCCAACGAAAGGACTTCCCACCACTGCTACTCTGGCCACAGTATTTCTGGAACAAATCGTTCGACTACATGGTTTCCCATCTGTACTGGTTTCTGACCGGGAAACTCAGTTTGTTTCGGCCTTTTGGAAAAGATGTTGTAAGATAGCCTAGATTGACCTCTGGCTTTCCACGAGTCATCACCCCCAAACCGATGATCAAACGGAAAGGACGAACCAGACGCTGGAACAATACCTGAGATGTATGTTACAACAAACAGGAGAGCCCTGGAAAAACATTCTCTGGCTAAACAAATTTGCATACAACAACTCTATTCACACCAGCACCGGGCAGACCCCATTTTACACAATGAATGGTCGACACACAAGAACATCCTCTTTTGATCCCCTTGACGAGTTGGAGATGCCGGCTGTTACATCATTGCATGGGATAATCACTCAATCCCTTAAAGAAGCCACCGAAATCTTGAACCGTGCTAAGGAGCAACAAAAGAAATTTGCCGACCAACATAGGAGAGAGACTCCACAATATCACTTCAGGGATAAAGTGTGGTTGGCATCCAAGCACATTCCATTAAAAGGACCCCGGCCACGATACCTGGGACCATATCCGATTAAGGCCATCATAAGCCCTGCGGCCATGAAATTGGATTTACCAGCCAACATGCGAATCCACCCAGTTTTTCATGTCTCTCTTCTAAAGCCAGTTAAACCGGACACACAAATTTCAACCAGAGGTTATCGCAGGGGAAATGGAGTATGAGGTAAAAGACATCCTGGACTCCAAGAAAGTACACTCAAAACGTTATTATCTCATTGACTGGGAGGGCTATGGACCCCAAGATTTTGTCCATGCTCCACGACTCATCAAACAATTTCACCAGAACAACCCCACCAAACCGGGACCTGAGGGAAGGAAAATCCTGAGAGGGGCCTTGAGGGGGAGTGCTGTCATGGCCACTGGTCATTGGCCAGTCACTTCACATCCTACAGAGTCCCAATGGACCCAGTCTTGGCACCTTTGGCACCAAGCTCATGATAAAGTGTGCTTTGCACACAAACTGTTGAAGGCACGTGCATCTGGGCAGGGCAGGTCCCTAGCAATATATGGAAGGCACGTGCAGAAGGCAGGAGGAGTGGCAAGGTGGGGCCTCAGGGCGGTGCCTAAAGGGAGTGGCTGGGGCCAGGCTATATAAGCCGGCCCCACCCGCATGCTGGCGCTTCACGTTAGTCTGCTATTGCAGCGTAATGCGTACCGCCGTTCAGAAGACCTTACCTGTATCAGCACGTGTATCCTCAGTCTCCGGAACCCTCTAGCATCTTACCTTGAGGTCAGCCACAACATCGCCTCACTTCTGCAGCTACTCCAGCATCTTACCTTGAGGTCAGCCACACCACTGCTTCGCTTCGGCAGCTACGCGCGCATCTTACCTGAGTCAGCCACACCTTTGCTGGAAGCACTGCTATCGCTTCACTTCAGCAACTATGCGTGCATCTTACCTGGGTGAGCCGCACCATCGCTGGAAGCACTGCTATCACCTCCCCTTCTGCAGCCACACGCATATCTTACCTGGATCTGCAGATCCTCACAGGTGCCACCCTTTCCAGTCCCGAAACTTCTATCAACACAGGATCTTCTTCCGACGCACCATTCACAAGGATCTTCATCTCCGGCCGCCTGTCAGAGTTCGGAAACCGCCCATCAAGCACCGATCAGCTGCACCTGCAAAGGGAAAGGAAACACAAGGTTAGCACTTGCATAATCTTTCATACTCTAAGCAGCAAGCTTCAGGTAGAGGCCATTTACCTCTGGTAGCTCCTCCAGAGTAGACTTTGTCATCATACGTTCCTGGGTCATCGTCATACCTACGGGAGAGAGAAAGGATAATATAGGATTACGGACATTAATCATGGAGGAAGATTCACACTATCAATACGAACAATAATCATAATTACAAAACTTACCTTCAAGAGGGAATGGTTGCAGCCAGTCTGGACTTTCACGCCAAGGACCAGTGATGCAACTATGTCCATCTAGAGCGCCCCCTGCTGGAAGAAAGCAGGACGGAGAGCTCATCTTTCAATCAAAACAGGTGAGCCTGCACAGGCAAACTCTTGCTCACAACCTTCTGGCACGCAAGGGTTGAGGGGAATTCCGATGTCACTATGCCATTTTCACCTTCTTTCATCTTCTCTCAGGAGCAGAACCAGTGTCCTGGGTCCTCGACAACATAGTGGCTGGGGAAGAGAGCTGATCCATGGGAGCCAGGTCCAGGGAGGGCTCCAACCGTGCCCCAATGCCCCCGCGCAGACCAGGTGAGCGTAACATGGATTTAACTGTGCTTAATGGATTCAACACCATTTTTGTGGTGTTCGATTATTTCTCTAAGTACGCAGTGTTCATCCCCTGCTCGAGTCTTCCATCGGCTTTGGCTGAACATATTCAAACGGTTTGGCCTACCATCTGTCATCGTTACTGACCGGGGATCACAGTTCACCTCCCAGTTCTGGAGGGCCCTTACTGCCTCCCTTCTTATTGATGATCGGTTCTCATCTTCTTATTATCCCCAGAGGAATGGACAAACAGAGCGTACCAATTCCACTATGGAGCAGTATCTACAGTGCTTGTGCCTTCAGTTCCAACAATCCTGGTTGTCGGCCCTGCTTAGGCTGAATTTGCTTATAATAATTCTATGCACTCAGCTATGAAAGTATCTCCGTTTTACGCTCTCTATGGCCATCATACACGTTTCCTGCCCTTGGCACTTGCCTGTCGACAATCCCACCGCTCTCGCCTGCGTGCGTGATTTGGACAAGTTGCACCGAGACGTCTGTTCCCATCTGTTGCATGCCCAGGTGAGGGCTAAGAGGTATGCCGATGCCCATCGTTCCCCGGTCCTGGTGTACCGCGCTGGCATGTGGGTGTGGTTATCGACTCGCCATCTGCGTAGCCCTGAGAAAAAATCCCTGTTGCCTCGTTTTGTGGGTCCTTATAAGATTGAATCCTTGATGAATCCCGTGGCTGTTCACCTGTCCTTACCTGTTTCATGGCGGGTTCACCCGGTGTTCCACGTATCTTTATTAAAACCTTGGCCCCCTGCTACTCGGCTTCCTTCGCGTCCAGCTCCCATTCTGGTGGATGTGGAGGAGGAGTTTGAGGTTTCACGGATTGTGGACATCAAATTTTCCTGGCGTGCACCTCTCTATTTGCTCGATTGGAAGGGTTACGGTCTGGAAGACCGTACCTGGGAACCCTTGGCCCACATTCATTCACCTGATCTTCTGAGCTCCTTCCATGCATCCAGGGGGTTGCCGCTGCCTTTGGGGGCCGATGCTGTTACATCTGGGTCTCTATCTGCTCCTTGCCGCTTGCAGTCCTCTCATATTAGGAAGTGTCTATTTCTCTCTCGGCGCCTGGCTTCTCTTTTCTGGCAACGCTAGAGGTTGCCTAGGAGACGCTTGCAAGCACCAACATCCACGGTGCAGGAGCGTCAGTCACATCATGTGACTAGCCAGCTGACCACGACGCGGGCCCACAGACATCACCCCTCACTGTATTCATAAAAGAACGCAATACCCTTACAATGCTGCTTCTAATTGTAGCGTTACCACGATTCTGAATCCTGTATCTCCTTTGACTCCGGTATTCCAATTGACTTGCTTTTTCTTATTCCCTTGTATTATATTGATTCGAATGTTGACAACCCGGAACGCTGAAAGTGACTTCTTTTGGCTGACGTTTCTGTGCCTTTGATTGGATATTTTGTTTCCCTCCAGTGTGGTCCGCATGTATCCCGCTACAAGCCACATTCCCTCACTGCTCAGTAGGAATCCTGATGCTCGCAGATGTGTACGCCGTTACACACCTTGTTAACACGCAGCTCTGCTGTAATCCCGCTGTTGGCCGCCGTGTATCCCGCTACATCTTGTAACCGCGTTGCTGCATGCACGTAAACACCCACACCTGTTAAGCCAGACAAGTCATATGAATCACGCTCTGTTACAGCTATAACCCAACTTTGTACTTCTGAACCCTGATGCTGGTTCTACCATACATGCTTACTTACCTGTGCCTGTTGTTTACCTGTGAAATTCCTACTTCAACTGGAAAGCTTTTGGACTTAATCCACGTGCATCACTGAACGCTTTGGTGCCTGTTGCACCATCCCAAACCTAGTAGCGACCCTTGTTCCACCCGGGGAGATATCCTCTACTAACCTATCCATTTGTTATTTTTTCTTGCCATTGTCTTCAGACTCTTCTTGAACCTTCCTAAAAGACTTCCATACTCAGTGGTGAGTATGTCATTCTTGCTAGTCAGTACTCAGAAGTCACTAACCACCAGTATTAGGAATAGAGAGTTAATACTAGTGTTTTTTGATCCCCATAGGCTCAGACTCTATGGGGGTCATTACGACCTTGGCTGTAAGGGGTTAACGGCACCGGTAATGGTGCCGGAGCGTCAACCCTTTACCGCCCCATTACGAGTCTGCTCGCGGGACCCGCAAAGGGCGCCTGGTAAAACCAGGTGCCCTTAGCTGATCCCGCTAGCAGACCAGGGAGCTAACATTATTAACGGCCCATTGTTAGCTCCCTCTCCATTCCCATTGAGCCCTATGCTATGAGGGCTCGAATGGGAATGGGGATGTACCAGGTCCGGGTTCCTTGAATGAGGAATTACCGGGACCTCCAAGGTTTGAATGGCCCGGTAATTCCACATTCAAGGAACCCGGACCCAGTACCCAGTAAGGGGGTAACCATGCTGCAAATTGCGGCATGGATACCTCCACGGTCGTAATGACCCCCTATATGCCTAAGCCACCACCACAATAACAGGTATACATAGTTCCTTTAGGTTATTACCGGTGCCTTGTTCTGTCCGTGTGTTAACCTGTCTGTATTTTTTATACAGCATTGGTGTGGTGGTGTGGGTGTTCCCCGCTCTTTTGTGTAATCAACACCTCTGTCTGTCAATACATTCAAACAGCAGAGGGGTGTATTGCAAAGAAGAGTTCCCTTATGTTGAGGAGGCCTGGTTCTGGGTAAATCCTTGACATGAGATTAACCCAGCTTTGGCTGACTAGCTGTATTCCAGAGTGGCTCCCTCCTGTCGCTCGACTTGAGGTATTCTGAGCAATGCCCGGCCTGTCCTGCTCGGTGGTAACAGGTACTTTCAAATAAGACATTGGGTCATAAACAGGGTTAATAGACAAGCGGCCACCCTTTACCTCACCCCATTCGAAAATAATTTGTTGACAAATGACGCATCAAAGGGACTTATCTCTGGCCTATGCAGACTACTGGATGAGGCCTCCCCCAGCAGAACTGGCCGTATATGGCCCGATGGGAGCACATGATGAGTAAAGAGGTTACTAATGAGGAATGGGAGAGGCTCTGGAGGAGAATACCCAAGGTGTCGAGGGCAACACAGCTCCAGGAAGCGTGGTACAAATACCTACAATACCGCCCCATTACGAGTCTGCTCGCGGGACCCGCAAAGGGCGCCTGGTAAAACCAGGTGCCCTTAGCTGATCCCGCTAGCAGACCAGGGAGCTAACATTATTAACGGCCCGTTGTTAGCTCCCTCTCCATTCCCATTGAGCCCTATGGGGGCTCGAATGGGAATGGGGATGTACCAGGTCCGGGTTCCTTGAATGAGGAATTACCGGGTCCTCCAAGGTTTGAATGGCCCGGTAATTCCACATTCAAGGAACCCGGACCCAGTACCCAGTAAGGGGGTAACCATGCTGCAAATTGCGGCATGGATACCTCCACGGTCGTAATGACCCCCTATATGCCTAAGCCACCACCACAATAACAGGTATACATAGTTCCTTTAGGTTATTACCGGTGCCTTGTTCTGTCCGTGTGTTAACCTGTCTGTATTTTCTATACAGCATTGGTGTGGTGGTGTGGGTGATCCCCGCTCTTTTGTGTAATCAACACCTCTGTCTGTCAATACATTCAAACAGCAGAGGGGTGTATTGCAAAGAAGAGTTCCCTTATGTTGAGGAGGCCTGGTTCTGGGTAAATCCTTGACATGAGATTAACCCAGCTTTGGCTGACTAGCTGTATTCCAGAGTGGCTCCCTCCTGTCGCTCGACTTGAGGTATTCTGAGCAATGCCCGGCCTGTCCTGCTCGGTGGTAACAGGTACTTTCAAATAAGACATTGGGTCATGAACAGGGTTAATAGACAAGCGGCCACCCTTTACCTCACCCCATTCGAAAATAATTTGTTGACAAATGACGCATCAAAGGGACTTATCTCTGGCCTATGCAGACTACTGGATGAGGCCTCCCCCAGCAGAACTGGCCGTATATGGCCCGATGGGAGCACATGATGAGTAAAGAGGTTACTAATGAGGAATGGGAGAGGCTCTGGAGGAGAATACCCAAGGTGTCGAGGGCAACACAGCTCCAGGAAGCGTGGTACAAATACCTTTTCGGGTGGCACTACACCCCGGCACGGCTACATAGCATATGCCCGGAGGTTTCCAAGGAATGCTGGAGGGGGTGCGAGGAAGAGGGAATGGCAGCACACATTTGGTGGGAATGTCCCAAAATCAGGCTGTTCTGGAAGGAGGTTCTCCAGGCACAGGTGCAGGTATTCGGGGAGGGTGGGACTAAAGGGAATTGGGACTGAGCGGGAGAGCAGGTGGAGAGAAAAGGCAAGGGTGATGTTAACTTTAGCAGCAATGACTGTCCTAGCACAAAAATGGAAGGGGCCAACGGTTCCGACGGAACAGGAGTGGCTCCGAAAGGTATGGGAACTGGTAGCCCTAGAATGGGACACATATGCAATGAATAACAGTCTGGGGAAATTTGCAACGGAATGGGGGGGAAAGACTGGCCTTCCTGAAAGGAGACTTTAGAGCCCAATGGTGCCCCCAAAGACTGAAACACCTGGGCCTAAACTAGTGGAATCCAAGGGGGTCAAGCAAACCAAAAACAGAGACTGCAGGCTGGCAAGCGTTGAGGGGGGAATGGGGGAGGGAGAGGTGGGGATTGTTTAACTTGTTGTAAAATCAATAAAGAGATGTTTGTTTAAAAATAAAATGATAAAGGCTTCCTGACTGAAGTCATCCATATTTGGCATGTTAGAATTGCTTTTTCTGATGGAGCTTAGCCTTGTGGGGGTTTAGTTGAACACAGGCAAAGCAAAATACTAAATGTAACAACTCTACATTAGATCCTCACTGCCTGCCACCAGTGTTAGGCAAGATTGTATGTAGTAACCCTGTGGGAGACTACACCAGCGTGGTAATTTTGGCAATAGGTAACCCAACCTTTGGCATAGGCCTGTACTACACAAGTTGGTAGATTGGCTGAGTAGCCAGGCTTATCCCAAGGTATTCAAATAACACTTGTACTCAAGGCTTCTTGATTAAAATAATTATTTATTAATTTAACAGTCAGTTTTAAAATAAGCCTTCTTTAAAAGGGAGAAATATGCAACATTTAAATACACTTCACAAAATACACTCATGCAGTTCAGTTAAGTAAGTTGACACCCTTTTGGGATGACACACAGATACTTCCTACACCCTGAGGTAACTTCAACTGCTAGGACACTGTGGACATTAATATATGAAGCCCGGCTGCGTTAAGGGTGACTGCAAGAATTTTACTGTTTGGCTGTGCTGCGCTATTGATTTAGCCTTGAATCCATTTCAGTGAGTTCCCCCCTCGCACCCCCCGCCTTGTGAGAGGTGAGAGGCTGGTTACGAGTGTGCGAGAGAACCGCTGCGACGCGGGTTGAAGCCCCGCCCACTTCTCGGCGCCACCCACTCCAGGAAGCAAAGATTCAAAAGAGAATCCCAGCAACCCTTGCGGCGTGAAGCCCGGCTGCGTTAAGGGCGACTGCAAGAATTTTACTGTTTGGCTGTGCTGCGCTGCGCTATTGATTTAGCCTTGAATCCATTTCAGTGAGTTCCCCCCTCGCACCCCCCGCCTTGTGAGAGGTGAGAGGCTGGTTACGAGTGTGCGAGAGAACCGCTGCGACGCGGGTTGAAGCCCCGCCCACTTCTCGGCGCCACCCACTCCAGGAAGCAAAGATTCAAAAGAGAATCCCAGCAACCCTTGCGGCGTGAAGCCCGGCTGCGTTAAGGGCGACTGCAAGAATTTTACTGTTTGGCTGTTTGCTGCTTTACTGCTGTTCCTGTTCGAGTGACATTAACAATGACTCTACGAGCAGAAGGCCCGCAAACAAGAAAGAAAACTATACAACAACGTCGTTCGACAAATCCTTGGTCGATGATGAAAGGTACGGCTGGAATCAAGGTAAGCAAATCAACAGGACGTGTGTTACTGGCTGTAAATAAATCACAAATATTACCAAGTCCAATAATGACTGGGGCCAGTCAACTATTGTCACCTTCGACACTTTTGTGCTCTGATGAGCCATTTACACCTGAAGACGCACCGAGTCTGTCAGAACAGTCTAATATTCAATCAGGTGCCCTCCAAACCCCACAAGTTAATTTAGTGTCATCTTGCTCCTGTGCTTTCAAACCTATCAACAATCCACTCCCTATTGATGCTTCATGTGACTGTGAGCATGTCAGCACCTTCGCTTCTTTTGTACCTAAAATAACAAAAGTCGATCAGCCGCAATCGGCTCAGATTGTATCTGTCATTTCAGTTTCTTTGTCAGACACAAGTTCTACACCTCCTTTTCAACCGACGACACGGATTCCGGCGACTCTCTCATCTCTCAACTCTGGCAAATCAACGAATGAGGCTGACCCTTGGAAAGATAAAGGACCCCCCTCAAATCTGGTATCTGATGAGGAATTGCTAAAAATTTCCAATTCAGACTTGGATTATCCAGTGACAAAGATTTCGTCTTTTAACGATGCCGTGAGTAACAAACTATCACTAACACCCTTGAAGGCACAAACTTCGAAAGTATCTGTCGCAATTCCTTTACATCAGGAAAATATCCGCAGCAGTCTGAAAGTCAATTCAAACTGTCCTCAGTCCTCAGGAATCATTCCTGATTTTTCAGACCATGAGAACAACAGTGGTCTAGCATGTCAAGCACCGGAGGTAGGACTCTCCTCCATGTTAATCATTAGCGATCAACAACATGGTAACAACACTGAAAACACCATCCATCCTTTAGTACCGTCTCTTAACCCACTGTCTATACACTTGGAGCGGAGTGCAGCTGCGCGTGCTAGCCGCCTACAAAGAGTAGCTGAGCTCAAGAGGAAAAGCATGCACATCAAACTTCCTCTATTGGGACACCCCACTCAGAACGCAAGTACTCCGCATGCCACAAACATCCATTCTGGCGAGGAAGCTCATTCTTCGAATCCTGCGAAGAAATATGGATCAGCCAAACTACAATATAATCTAGATAACTCAAACTGTTCTTCGTCTTTTCATGAATTCGAACCACAAGCTCCTGGGATCGCGACTGAAGCCCTTACTCAAATTCATAATAATGTACTGGCTGCTTCGGCGATTGCCTTGGCTCCATTTACAAAAATTCTTGAATCACTTATTGGAACAATCGGCGATCAAGGCACTGCAATAACCAACCTAATGTCTAAAATTGACAAGCTAGAACACTTTTCGAGTTTTCTTCAAGACCAAATGTCAATCAATGCCGAGACCGCCACGAGATGGCAGGACAGACTGAGCGATCTTGCTGCAAGGCATCATTGCCAAAATGATGCTCTAATGGAGGGTCTCTTAGACTCAGTGAAGTGGATGCGGAAGAATGCACCCACCCGAGTTCTTGATCACTCGGCGATTCGAGACACGTCACCTGAAATTGTTGACTCTATTCCAATCAGAGCTTCAGTGACAGCCTCACTTGAACCTATACAATCTGGCTCTGCTCCGAGCTTGCCATTTTCAACTCATGATGCTTTAAAAACAGTTCCAATCATTCAGGACACAGGCTTACATGTGAATAATCTCGAATCCCAAGCATCTTCAACAGGCAAAATAGAAGTAAAACCAACTGCTATGGCAGTAAATTCATTTAACATTTTCAAGGGTTCAGCAAAATCTATTACTACCACGACAAAAAGCAAACTGAAAAAACCATGTAGAAAACAAGTACACACACCAAATCCATTAAAAAGTACTCTACCGAAACAATCACAACAAATGACGAACAAGTTTGTAAGAAATCTTACTACTCCAAAGAAGTCAAGCTTATTCTCAAGACCATCTCTTACTGTATTTGCCAAAAGTACTGATGGCAACAAGCAACAAACTTCACCGCGTACCAAATTGAACCAGCCAAAGTTAGCGGCAAAACGCAGGCGGATCGATTCGAGTCTGTCATCCTCTGCTCATGGCTCCTCAGCTTCTGCAATTGACTTATGTAACTTATCAACCTATTCGGACGACCTTGGAAATTCCACTCCTACTTCTGTAGAAGCTCAAATTGTCAAACCACCTGATGATCTCTTAAGGAGAATTAAAGAGGCAGGCAAATGCACAAAGCTACCACAAGTAAACTCAGCTGTTAATCATCTTACCTCTGCTCCAAATAAGGCACAGCAAAAATCGCTAAGTGCAAGGTTAAATCCTAAACAAACATCAAATCAACTAAAATCGCATGTACCTCCAACTAAAAGAATGTCAGGCCTTGGAAATCCTGAAGCCAGAAACTACAAGTGGAAACTTCGTCTCCAAAATGTTCACTCAGACGGAAATGAAGTCAATCTAAACCGAAGAAACATCTTGAAACTGCTCGCATGTATTCCACCGCTGCGGGCCATATCATCTGACGACATCAAAATTGTGGAATACGTATCCGAATCAGCTTCTGATCATGTTCTACTGCACATTGCTTCTGCAGCAGTAAAAAACATGTTACTCCAAGCAAATGAAGATCTTTTGGTGTACGGCTTCGATCTCACTCCTGAACCATCTGCTCTGGGAACAACTCTGTCATCTGAATCTAAGATGGCCCTTGAGGCAAATCGCGGAGCTGCTGTGCGTGCAGCCCTACGTCAGTCTTTAGTCTCCTCTCCTGACATTTTAGACGCTGCCATGCACCAATCTTTTGAAAGAAGAGCTAACAACTTCAAAAGATATCCACAAGGCCTACGCAAATAACAACGACAACAAACTACCAAGCAGGAGTTAATCTTATTGTCATGGAATACCAGAGGATTCAAACATCTATTTAATACATTTCAGGAATCCCTGGAAAAAGTCTTTATCATATGCTTACAAGAAACGTGGTTACGCGACCCACCTATTTGCGATGGATTTGCCATCCTAATTAATCCAGCTGAAAAGAACTCTAAAGGAAGACCATTTGCAGGTCTAATAACTCTTCTAAAAATTGGGAATCAGTGGTCATTGGTTAAATCCACGAACCCTAATCCGTTCGTGCAAAGCACCTTAGTCAAATTTTCATTAAAAACCGTGGTTTCTAATATTTTGATCGTAAATGGTTATTGGAATCCCGCCATGATCTCATCTACAGCTTTCATCCAATCTGTTATGACTGAAATTGATCATACTTTTCTGAAGCATGAAAATGTCTCAGTAATAATATGTGGGGATCTAAATTGCAGCTGGTTTAAATTTGATCCCTCTTCTAAATCAAATGTTCGGCTCCCAGATTCTGATGTTATCTCGAGGGGATAACTCTGGGCGAAAGATCTTCTGGATCGCAATTGTTACATGTTAAATGGAACAATCCGAGGCGATTCTCCTGCAAATCCCACATGGCACAGTATGAATCGGAAAAACACGGATTATATCTGGGCCTCGTCTGAGGTGCTTGAAAAAGCAACCTCTCTAAACGTGCTGCCAACGACATCGAGTGATCATGACTTGTTGCGACTAGTCTGGTGTGAGGACCTTGGTAACTCTCCAGAAAAACATCCAGCTCCACTCCAATCAACTGCTGCAGGAAACAGACTGAGAGTAAGTGGTCCAAAGATCAACCACATAAGCCGGAGCCTGCATACACTTCAGACCGTGGAATACACTCCACTCTTGTCAGATTTCACCCAGATAAATCTTAACTCAAGAGTTGTTGGAACAACTCCGAAACATCTATACAGTCTGGAAATTGCAGAAGCAAAAAAATTATTGAGAAGGGATATCAAGTTGATCAAAAGAACACATCGTGACCAAAATTCCAAGGTTATGGAGGTAAAGAGGCGCAGGCAAGTCTATCGCAATTGGTTAAGATCACATCTTGTAATAACTGATCAAGGACGAGCAGAAACCATGTTAAAACTACTGGCTCATAGAAATATTCGTGACATTTGGGCTATCTTAAACAAAGGTCGCTCGAAATCTAATCCATCAATTTTCAATGAAATATCAAGCGAAAAATGGCATGACCATTTTACCTCAATATATGGAGACTCTGTGTCCGAAGTCTTTATGCCTTCCACCTTATCAAGCTCTAGTTGGAGCATTACACCTTCATGCGATGAGATTGAGCTCGCAATTTCTAAACTCAACAACTCCAGAGCTGCTGGTCCTGATCAAATTTCAAATTTGACGCTGAAAAAGCATAGAGTACTCTGGGCCGTATTCATTCACGAACTCTTTTCTCAGATTGCACTCCGCAAGATGATTCCTTCTTCATGGTCCAAAGCCATAGTGGTTCCAATCTACAAGAAGGGCTGTCGGGCTGATCCTGTGAACTATCGCCCAATCGCCCTTCTGGATACAATTAGCAAGATCTTCGGATCCTTTTTGCGTCAACAATTGGTAAATTGGGCTATCTCATCTGGTAAATTCGATCCTCGACAAACAGGTTTCACGAAGAATGTGGGAACTGACGCAAACCTCACACTTTTAACGTTCCTGAAACTGTCAGCAATGGAGGCGAAGAAAAAAATTTTCTTTGCTTTTATTGACCTTCGTCAAGCCTTCGATGTTATCAATCGGACCAAATTGTGGGAAGAATTACATCTGTGGGATTGCCCGAACCATCTGCTAGAACCAATCATCGCCCTGCATTCGAACACTTCAATTCAAATCAGAATTAACTCACAAGGAGACCTCACAGAACCAATAAGAACGTGCAGAGGCGTTAAACAAGGATGCCCGCTTGCAGCAGACCTCTTTAAACTCTTTATTGCTGATCTACCAGATTGGCTGAAATCTACTCACTGCTTTCCTCCGAAATTCAATGGCCGGGTCATTAACCATCTGGTCTATGCTGATGACATAGTGCTGGTAGATCAAACACAAATTGGCCTTCAGCACCTTCTTTCTCGTTTGAAAGAGTTCCTATCTGCAAACGAGCTGACCATAAACACTGAGAAAACAAAGATCTTGTGTATCGGTCGATCTATGTCAAGAAAAGATAAAGCATTTAGATGGCATATAGACGAAAAAGTACTTGAGGTCGTCCAGTCGATCCGCTACTTAGGCGTCATGATCAATGACTCACTTTCAGAAACTGCTTGGATTAAAGATCTGACAGCTAAAACAAAGATCTTAAGCCTTCAAGCGGCTAAAATTAACTCTGATTACGGGAAATTCTCCATCACCCCCGTCATAATGTTTTATTTACAAAAAGTTGTCCCAACAATCACTTTCGGGAGTGAAGCTGCGCTGAATATCAACTATGATGTCTGGAGTCGACTAGAAGGAAAGTTTTGGAGACGGGCTCTGAATCTTCCAAACTACATTTCAATATCAGCATTAAGATATGAGTTAGCCTTAAACTCAATCTATATGTCAGTAGTTTGGAAATCTCTATCACTGCTGCGTAAGATACAACTTGGCTCTTCTACTTCTGCTTATTACATTCTTCAACCAAGCAAAGATGTGACGACAAATGTGTTGATCAATGCATGGAGGAGTAAGCTAAATAGGATCATAATTGAAGTAGGCATATCCGAGGAAGAGCTAATCCAACGTCCCCAACATGCTAAAAAAAAATTAGCCTTTTGGGATTGGATTACAACTTATAACAACCGCTCAGCTCTTAAATCCACGCTACCTCCTTCGAGAAGCATAGTCAAGCTTCATTGCCAACCAAAATTTCTTACACACTGTCCTTCGCGGCATCATAGGGCACAATTTTTGAAGTTACGCCTAAATGCTCTAAACACCAACGAGATGCTCTGGATGCGTAGGAACAAAGACGCAACCGACAACAAATGCCGCTTTTGTAGTACATCAGCAATCGAGTCCTTAAAACATTTAGCAGTAGTATGTCCTTCGCTAACCAACTTACGCGAAACACATCTAAAGGACTTTAAATCACTAACTAACGAGGAAGACGATTGGTGGGACTATGCTGTGGCAGGACACAACATCAAGTTGTCTTGCAATTTAATTAATTTCTTCGATGAAATCCTAAACTCAGTGCCCACACATCAGATGGCTTAGGCAATCGGATAACTGTATGTCTATAAAGTGGAATTATTTACCAGAACTTTGGTAATATCTAATGAAAAGAAGAAATGTGCGATTGAGATGAGCATTTTATCCTTCTCCCCGACTTACCGAAATGTAACAAAAACATGATATATCATATCAAGTTGAAGTTTTACAATAAAATAAAATAAAAAAAAATTAATATATCACTTTTCACACTGAAAAGGTAATACTGAAGTTATGGCAAAAAGGAAAAGGTTGGGGAAGGAAAGAATGGTTAACAAACTTCTCAAAAACATAAGCACTTTAAAATCCCCCCATGAAATATAGGTTAACCCTTTCCCAGCTATACAAGTAAGGTATGTATGACTTCTTTAAGGACAGTTAAACACAAAGTCGTGGGTAAGAAGAGTCTGCAGGGCACCAGGACAACCAATGTCAATTGAGCAAAGTCTAGGGGAGCTGAGGCACTTTTTGAAGATAGCACACAAGTCTTGCAAGGTATTAAAAATAGTTTTGTTGTCAAAAGAATCACTGTTGGGCCACAAGCTAGGAGGCTTTTGAAGGGCAAAGCTGCAAGCAACTCTGCAAAGGGCAGCCAATGCAAGTCTCCAGTGAGAGCAAGCAAGCTACACACAACAAGAGGTAAGTACCCCTAGTTACACAGTACCTTGAGTCTGAAGAAAAGGTTCTAGCTGGCTTCTGTTCCTGCTGTAGTCCTGCAGACCCTGTTGTTCCTGGGCTTCAGTCGTGGGGAGAAGAGAGAGGACGTCTGGGGACTCCTGCACTACAGTTCGAAGGTCCACAGCAGCAATGGGCACAATTCAGGTTAGCAGCATTTCGCGGTTTGAGCTACTCACAAATAGTACCACTGCGGTTCTTGGACATCTTGTGGCCTTTCCGTGCTGCTGGGGTCCAGCACTCTGTTGAGGTGGCTCAGGCTTGGTTAGTCCTGCTTCGGGGGGAGTCTTGAAGATCTTCCTGGAACTCGGGTCCGGCTTAAAAGTGATGCACTCAATTCTGGTGTTGCTGTCCCCTGGCACTCGGTTCCTGCAGCAGCAAAGAAGTACAGCCAGCCGAGAGAGGGGTTCCAGTCGAGTTTGTCTTGGGGCTGATTGGTCCCACTAACCCAAGGTGAGAAGTCGTCCTTTCCGGGCTTCTCTAGTCGATTAGAAATTTGGAGCTTCAGCACTGTAGCAGGGCTTCACCAGGCAAACCAACGGTCCAGGAGGGTGCAGCAAGCTTCTTTTGCAGTTTCTTCTTCGGTTCCTTTGTCCAGTGGTTGACTCTGTCTTCCTTGTAAAAGAACTCGCCTTTTATGCAAATCTCTCCCATTCATTCGCAGCCTAGCTGTCACACACACAGCAGGGTGGCTGTCCTCCAAGGACTGCACGCCAATCACCTTTGGGTGCATTACTGTAACCAAGGAGACTAAGCACAGGGAGTTTCGGGTACCTCCATTGCTTCCTGCCCTGCCAGACACTCTGGAGCCAGAGGCGGGCTACACTCGTAAATCCTGCCAAAGACAAAACAAATAAACCTGGTTTGACGCACAGAGTAAATCTCAAGTAGGACCTTTCCAACAAGAAATGGTGAAAAAAGAAGGCGGGCCATTTTGACAAATGGGCACCCCTGGGTGCAATACTGCAGCTGCAAATGCAGCCTGTGGTAAGAACGCACAATGGTAGGAAAACGTAAACACTGCCACCCTCCATTAATTGTAGAAAGGGTAACATAAAAATGTTACATGACAAGGTAAACAAAGGGGATACTAAGTAACCCCTCCAGCACTCTATGTAAGATAGGTGGGGACTGAATTTATTGCATAGGTACTTAGGTGCTAACTTGTTTATACATTTGAAGGTGAGTGATAGAGTTTTAAGTCTAATTCTTTGATTGATAGATAACCAGTGTACACTGCGTCTTAGCTCTGAGATGTGAAGTGTTCTTGGGAAGTTAGTGGCTGACCTGAGCATGTTTTTCTGGAATATTTGTAGCTTTTTTAGGTTGCGTTGGTTGGTACCTAGGTATAGGTACCAACCTTTTTTAGGTTGTGTTGGTTGGTACCTAGGTAAGCATCAGGGGGCTCCCACCTGCACCTACTGTGTGACCTACCTCACAGGTATCTTTCACCTAGGCATCCAGCGTTACCATCATGCTCGTTAGTGCGCTCCATATACTGTACTACACTTTGGCCTTACAGGCTGCCTCAGTTGCTCAGTTACTCACTGTAACAACTTTCCCCCTTTGGGCAAAACTCATTCAGCCACTTGATAGTCTGGTTTGTCTGAGCCCACATCACCAGGTACTGCTCAGTGTGATTCCTATAATGAGCCCTGCAGCCACCACCACAGGTTTACACTACTCCAACAACTACTTCAACCAATACCTCAATGACCCTGCTCTTTGGTTGGAACACTTCGGCAGGAAACCCACCCCCAACCAACCCTGCTCCCTTTCCCTCAGAAACAAGAGATTAGGCACCAGATTTCGCCTACGACAGACCAACAGCAACACCACCAAGCAAACCTCACACACACCATCCTGCTCACCTTCGCTCACCTCTACTCGCAAATCCACTATTACAGGGGTTGATCAAGGGCGCCCTTATCAACGCCATATCTCTCCCAGCACACGCACTAGACATTGTTGACCTCATCACTACCTATGATCTTGACTTCATTGCTATATCCGAAACTTGGCTCCATGCCGCATCTGGCCCCTTACTATCCTTGGCTTTACCGCCTGACTACGGCATCACGCGATGTGACCGGACCACTGCCCATTCCAGAGGCGGTGGTGTGGCCTTCATCCATAAAAACTCTCTTGGTCTAAGAGTGTCAACTGACTCCAAACTTGAGTCAGCTGAATCACTATCAGTCAATCAAACGGCCACCCTCCACCTTATCTACAGGCCCCCATGTCCGGCACCCTCCTTTGTCGGTGAAAATCTACCCTCCTCCCAAAACCAAAACTAACTCGCAAGGGAGAGTTACTTCCTTGTCTTATTGTTGTCCAAGGGTTGCTAGGCCTTGTGAAATATATGTGAAAAATCCTATTGACTGATGATTTTGTTTAACATTTTAGGTAGAATTGAAACTGTTATTTGTTTCACATTGTAAACTTTAAAATGTATGTTTAATGAATTTTAGATTTTTTGTATTATATGTTTGTATTATATGTTCTGATGTATTAATGGTTTTTATGTTCTACAATGTGTTCTATACAAAAAAATGTTTTGACTATGTTATGAAATTTTGTTGATGGTTTTTGTAAAAGTGCAAATTAATTTTTGCTACCAAAAACAAAAATATATATTTTTTTAAAAACTCGCAAACTATCATCCTAGGCGACCTTAATTTGGGTCTTGGTGACCCCAAAGATCCTGTTGCATTATATCTGGAGAATGTACTAACCGACTTCGGCTTCACCTTGTACATTCAAGAACCCACTCATACCAAAGGCAGGACCCTTGGCTGGTTAGCCGGTTCCAACTGCCATATCAATGTCCTCGCTAATACCCCCTGCTTATGGTCTGACCATCATATCATAACCTTTAATATTGAAGCTACCCCTCGGGTCCCGACTCTGATAGCTCCAGCCCTCCCCACTAGAAGTAAAAAGGACATAACCAAGAAGAAACTCCTCCTATTGCTACTCCCATCCCTCAATGCTGCCCCAGACACCTGTACCAATCCTACCTCCCTAGCAGACACCTAGAACCGTACTTTACTTACGGCTATAGACTCTATCGCCCCCATCAAACTTAGGAAGGCTAAACCACGAGCACATCTCAACTCCTGGTTCACCCCACAGTTAAGAGTGCTCCATAAAGCTAAACGCTGTGCTGGAAATCGCTGGAAAAGCCACCCCTCTGATGAGCATAAAGACGGCTTCTTCCTTGCCTCACTCACCAACAAAGATGCCATTATCACTGCAAAAAAGAGTCTCTTAATAACCGTATCCTGCAAGCAGACTCGAACACAAAGGAACCTTTTAAGATCCTAAAAGAGCTTGAAACTCCAGCCTCCCCCCTGACACCTGCACTAAAGATAGTAAATGGTGTGCCAACATTCAGTCAGCCTTACTGAATAAAATCTCTACGCTACAATGCAAAATTAAAGACAAACAAGACAGTCTGAGGCTTGACAACCATCCGCACACCCCTGCAAGGGACCTGCCTCTAGACACGTCTAACATTAAACCTTTTGCCTTCTCACCGCTCTCTATTACTGAGGTAGAAAACATCATCCTGAGAATCAAACCGTCTAACTGCCAAGGTGACCCATGTCCTGCTCCCATCATTAAGGACTCCGCACATGATTTAGCCCCATTCATCACGGCCTTCATCAACTCTTCCTTTCAAACAGGGATTGTCCCTGACATCCTCAAGGACGCTTGGGTGATCCCATTGCTTAAAAAACCATCCCTAGACCCAAGCATACCTACCAACTTCAGACCTATAACCACTGTCCCGTTCCTGCTTAAGATTTTAGACTGTGCAGCATACCTTCAGATCCATAATTACTTGGAATCCAACAATCTTCTAGGTCTACGACAATCGGGATTTTGTCCCAGACATGGGACTGAAACGGCTCTGATAGACTTAAAAAACCAAATTGAGGTTTTGAAGGACAGGGGCAAACTAACAATGCTACTTCTCCTCGACCTTTCTTTTTGCGACATTCAATCTGGTCAATCACCAGATCCTATGTAGGCACCTCCACTCTGCTGCCCACTTCTCGACCTCAGCCACGGCCTGGATCAAATCCTTCCTGAGTAATAGATCCATGAGGGTCGTTTCCCCGCCCGCAGCCGCGGACTCATCTCCAATTCATTGCGGCGTTCCTCAGGGATCTTGCGTGTCACCTACACTCTATAACATGTTCACAAAACCACTCTTTGATGTACTTGACTATCTGGGTGTCTCCTACACAAACTATGCAGACGACACCCAGATACTCATTCCCATCACAGGAGACTATCTTGCTGACACCAAGGCCCTTAACGACGTCTATCTGGTCATCCAAGCCTGGATGGCCCAACACCAGCAATGCCTAAATGACGACAAGACGGAGCTCCTCATCCTGGGCACCTCGCAACGCCTTAGCAAACCAGAACCTTCCTACCAGTCATTTGTCATAGACGGTAATACCATCCATGTCTCGAAAGACACAAAAACATTAGGTTTTTACCTTGAAGCCACCCTATCCTTAACTCGACAAATAAATGCAGTCAGATCAGCCTCTGCATACACTTGTAAACTCATTGCAGCCTGCAGACCGTTTCTGACCACCCCTAACAGTGTCACACTAGCCAGAACCCTCATTATGGCCAAAATTGACTATTGTAGTGCCCTTTACTTAGGAACCAGCCAAGAGAACCTGAATAAACTTCAAACTACCTAGAACAACGCTATTGGAGCCGCCATAAACATCCCTCGAAACCACCACATCTCCGAATCCAGAACTAAACTACAGTGGCTATCTGTCAAGCAGAGAATCTCACTGAAAACACTTGCCCTCACCCACAAATGCTTGGCTAACAAGGCCCCCCTCTACCTCTGCAGTCGGCTGTCCCGCCATTCGACGTCCCGACCTCTAAGAACCGCCCAGACCCACTGTCTATCGATCCCTAGGTTCAAACTCCAAGAAGTGGGGGGCACAAGCTTCCCTGTTTTAGCTTCCAAGTTATGGAATGCCCTCCCCATTACAATCAGATCTGAAGACTCATTTAACACATTCAAATCCAAAACGAAATCATGGCTCTTCAACCAGCACTAAGACATGTTCTGTACACCTTGTCTTACATACTTTGGCCCATTGACTTGCCTATTATATACTTACAATCATATCTGAAGACTCATTTAACACATTCAAGTCCAAAACGAAATCATGGCTCTTCAACCAGCACTAAGACATGTTCTGTACACCTTGTCTTACATACTTTGGCCCATTGACTTGCCTATTATATACTGTACATTCCTGTTATTATCTCTCATGCCTACATCTGCATTGTAATTTATGTATATAGAAATGTGTGTTTATTATCCTGTGTATTGTATGTATGTATATATGCTCTGTATGTAACTTTACACAATTTGCGCCCTGATGCCTCCGGGCTGATGGTGCGCGTTACAAATAAAACAAAAATACAAAATATAAGGCATTTAAGTAGTTTAATTTGAATAGCACTAATGCCCCAGCTAGAGTAATGCAGTTGTCTGTTGTCAGAAATGGCCTGCAGGCATTAATAAGCTTGCAGGTATATGCCGTCGTGGAGGTGGTAGCAGTGATTTGTCTCGACAATGAAAGTGAGGAGTCAATGTAGATACCTAAGGTTTTTACATCTTTGGAAACCCTGATGTTATTGCTGTCAATATTGAAAACATTAAATTGAGTGTCCAGTCTATTGAGTCTGGTTTGGGTTCCTACCAGAAGCAGCTCTGTCTTATTGTCTTTGAGACAGAGTCTGTGTTTAGCCATCCACGCTTGGATGATTAGGCAGATGTAATTTAGGTGTTTGGAGTCTATGTTATAGTCTCTGGTGATTGGGATCAGGATCTGGGTGTCGTGCACGTAATTAGTGTAGGAGATACCCAGATGATCTAGGTCATCAAAAAAAGAGGCTTAGTAAATATATTATAAAGCGTCGGGGAGATGCACAAGCCTCAATGGACCCCACAAGTAACTGATACAGGTGTGGTCGATGCTATGGGAGCAAACACTCTTGTAGTTCTATTGTTGAGGAATGACTGAATCTAGAAGGTGGCATCCTCTGAGAAATGGGCCGCAGATGAGAGTTAGTTGCAAAGCGTTTTATGATCCACTAGATCAAAGGCTGCTGATAGATCTAATAACAGCAAGAGGGCTAGGTTACCTTTATCTTTTATGGTCTTCATTTGTGTTACTAGATCTATGAGAGCTGTTTCCGTGCCATGTCTAGGCTGAAACCAGATTGGCGGAGTCCTAGTAGATTTCTATTTTCCAGGTGCTGCTGGATTTGTAGGTAGGCAGCCCTGTCCAGAATTTTTAAGAGGACAGGTACAGTGGTGATCGTCTGTAGTTTGTTAGGGTATTTGGGTCGAGGGTAGGTTTCTTTAAGAGAGGCAGTACCCAGGCGTCCTTCAGGTTGGTAGGTACCGTGTTGGTTGCAAAGGGAGCATTTATTAAGGACGTAACAAAGGGAGTCAATTCCTTGGCAGTCTCTTTTATGATTGTTGCTGGGCAAACGTCGCCTAGGCATCTCGAAGGTTTCAATCTTGTAATTATGTCCTCAACGATCTTGGTTCTGAGGGGGAGAATTTGAATAGGTCGTGTTTGTCAGGTAGGTGTGATTGAGTTGCATCCTGGGGTGTATTATTTGCTAAACTAGTATTTTTGTCTCTATTTTAGTTTGAAGGAGTTCTATTTTGTCAGAGAGAGCTTTCTGAATATTAGTGCACCAAGAGATGTCTTTTGTACAAGAGACAGGTGGTGCAGTCGCGGATTCTAGCTCTTTGAGTATACTGTATAATTCTATCTTATTAGATTTGGCTTTGGAGATCCTGTTATTATAGGATTCACATTTCACTTGGAAGATTGCTGTTTTATAGGTGGCTGACGCTATTGTGAAATTATTTTTGTTCGCTGTTGAGGGGAGATGTTTCCATAGGGTTTCAGCAGCTCTTTTATTCTTGCGGAGGGTTCTTAAAAGGGGGTAAACCAGGTGTTCAGAGGGGGCGTAGCTAAGTGAGCCATGTAAGAGGACGTGTTTTTACTGGAGCTCCCACTGATCCTTCAATCATCCTGCTTTAAAAATGGTGCATGTGCCTCATAAATTAAAATTTGTGTGTGCGATGCTTCTGGGCATGCCTTGATACAAGCTGGAGCTGACTTGCCAAGAAACTGCAGAGATAAAAGCTGCATGAGATCCCGGAGATCGGAAGCAATAATGGAAAAGATGGCTGCCACCCATAGAACAAAGGCAGGACGATAGACATCACATGGCGGGATCGGGCGCCTGAAGGTAGCCTTGCGACATGCTGCATTGGGGGTGCCCGCAACAGAGTATGGCATCGGCCGTGTGCGCCCTGTCATTAAGTCATATGGAACTTTCCGATCGGAGACCAACAGCTGCACGGAGTGTGTGCATTCAATGCTAAGAAGCCCCTGGCTTATCCCAAGCTGAGCACGGCGAGTGCGTGAGGGGGCTTGGATCGCACTGTGCTACATTGTTGCACGGGTTCCAAGGCCGGCGCGCATGGACTGGCTTTTCGGTAATGCTGACAACAAGAGGATCACAATAATATTTCCATTAAGTGTCGGGAGTTGTGAAAGGGGAGTGGCTTACAGTTATGTACAGAGGACGCAGGTTTTGTATGCTCCCGTGATCCGGAAAATGATTCACAGCAAAGAACCTGTTACGTGGTACATTTCTGATTCTGCACTTTCTTTTGGTTCGAGATACATCACATCTGAAGCAGGAACACTGGCCTAATGATTTGACATAAGGACTGGCCTAAACATCTAACAGCCATGAAAGCAGATGTCGCAGAGAACCACCAGAGCACAACCAGCCCAGCTAGCTGTGGAATGCCGCAGGCCTCGCAGAGATGGGCATGAACAGTCCTCCCTTCGAGAATGTACACAGTTCGGATGCTGCTGGCTCAAGTCCCAAGGTTGATAAGAGCCTGACTTGCAAAGACAATCTGAAGTTACGAAATGTACTTGATTGCTTTTTCTTAGGCGAAATGAACTATTGTTATGAATACGTACGGCTAATGGGAGGAGATTAATATGTAGCTTTGCATTGTACATAAGTATGAGCCAGGCCTGGGAGGGGGCAGAGTCGATGCAGCCCTCCAGAGCCTGGTGTGTGTGTTAACATTACAGCACTTTTACAACCCCACTTCTGGCTTTGTGGGTTATTTGTGTCCGAGTGCCAAGTGCGTGGAATGCCTGAGACGGTGTGAGGGAGCTGGATTTGCACTAGTATCGGGGAGAGCAGGACGAACGATTGTAACATATGGTGCCGAAACCCGGGAGCTCTTCTGTTCATCAAGTGCACAGAGATAACAGCAATACAACGGGTAAGTGAAAACATTTTCGCGGACCCTGTTGCATGTTGCGGTAGTGGAATTTGGGGAATTTGGAGTCTTCAGGGACTCTAGGAATAATACAAAGATAGGGCAGAGCATTCTTAGGCACCTGTAATACAGTCAGAGCACCGGGGCGTGGAGAGTGGGTGTAGGGTCGATGCTGTAGAGGACACAGAGTGGGAGGTCTGTCTGAAGGTTGAGTAAAAGAGGAATAAAAAGAGGAATAAAAGAGGGCAGAGCATTCTTAGGCACCTGTAATACAGTCAGAGCACCGGGGCGTGGAGAGTGGGTGTAGGGTCGATGCTGTAGAGGACACAGAGTGGGAGGTCTGTCTGAAGGTTGAGTAAAAGAGGAATAAAAAGAGGAATAAAAGAGATTAAAGAATACAGATTACAGAATACAGTTTCAGTGGCAACATGGCAGATGCCGGTCCACTGACAAGGCAAGAGGCGGGTGAAGATCTGTCATATAAGTCGGGGGCAAGGGCTGTGCTGGAAAGGCTGAAGAGCATGTTGCACAATTGGGATGTGATCCCCCAGTCGGTACAAAGGAAGAAGGAGTTTGGGGCTGCCCACGAACATCAGTTACAAAGGGTGGTGAAGGGAATGGACAAGGGAGGAAGTGCTGAATCACAAGAAAAGGTACAGAGTGATCAGAGACGCTCAGATTTTGAAGTAATGCTTACACAAAAGTTCATGATCGGCACAAGATGGCAGCTGCTAGTAGAGATAAGGAGGGTGGTTGAAGGGAATGTGGAGGAAAGGTTAAGATCCGCCAAGGGGTGGGCAGACATTCTGAATGCAGCTGATGACGCATGGCTGAAAATGAAAAAAACAGTGTTAGTAAAGGAGGGGGAGGAGAGAGGACACAAAGAGGGGCAGGAATGTGAGGTGCCAGCACCAGTGCCTTTGGGGGTTGGGGTGGATGACGCACAACGCTGTGGGGATGGCTCTATGTATTTCCGAGAAAGGGAAGGAAGTGGGGGAAGATACCGGAGGGAGGACATTTTGGAAGAGAGAGATGCAATGACTGATTTGGCAAACGGGGTCCTGACAAAATGGGGGAAGGCATGTCCAGACAAAGGGGCAATAAATAAACTGAATTTCAGAAGGACAGGTGACTGTGCAGTGTGCACCTTAGACAAGGAATTGAACAAGATGATAGTGAAAGGTGTAGTGTCAAGCGAATACATGCCAGAGAATGTCAAATCACAACAAGACGCTTTCAGGGCATGTGCACCAGAGATGCACATTGACAGGCCCACATATGAAGTTGGTGGTCAGTGTCAGCGTCACTTAATAGTGTTTGGGGGGGAAAGAGCAAAGCATGGTGAAGCACAATCAGTGGTGCTGCATCTGGGAAGAAAGATGGTAACTGCATCTGAACGAGAGTGGCCCGTGGCACCTGACAATGATCCACAGCCAGAGCTAATGGCATCCATAGAAGATAAGGAGTGTCATTTGATGGAGGGGCCACAGCTTGAAGTGGTGGAGATTATCTTACAGAAGAGCAAGAAGCAGGATCAAAGGAAATGTGAGCGCCTCCTGGGTATTTGGAAAGCAGAGGATGAACTAATGATTCAGCTTCTCAATGCAGAGAAAGGGCAAGACAATGCATTTCAGTGCCCGACAGAGAGGGCCTGGGGGCCCACAGCAAAAGATGAGTGGCAGGAGCACATGGACATTTGTGTGGCTCAATGGAAGAACAAACAGAAAGAGGTGCCCAAGAAGGAGCAGTTCAAACAGATGGATGAGAAAGACACACAGTGGCAAGACTGGCTGTCATTTGTTCTCCATGGACTGCTGAGAGAGTTTTCAGCGACCAGGTATTCACCATGGAAGATGCTACTTGGGAAAAATATGACAAGCACTGACAAGTGGCTGCTGACACTGACTGCGGGTGCACCTAGGGAATGGGAGGTACTAGAGGGTTACTATCTATTGGAAAGTAAGGGAGAGTTTGACTTGGACAGTGCAAACAAACATGACAGGCACATGTATGTGGTGTTGCTGAATGTGAGAGTGACAGGGATGCTCAGAGCTAGAAAGGGCGGGACATGTAGTTATGTTTGTTTTAGATGCACTGTAGATTATGGCTGAGGTTAATAGGTGGCAGTGTTTATGCAATACAGTACAGTGAAGGGCTTTAGATGAGTAAAGACATAAATAAGCTGTCTTAGTTTGGTAATGTTTTTTGTTATTTTTCTGCTTTTTATTGAGTAAGAATAGTTTTATTACAATGTGCTTATGTAGAAGTAGTGCAAGGGTTTTCGTTAGTGATTGATAGATAAAATAAGAAGAGATGAAAAAAAAGTGGGCACATGTTACGTGGTACATTTCTGATTCTGCACTTTCTTTTGGTTCGAGATACATCACATCTGAAGCAGGAACACTGGCCTAATGATTTGACATAAGGACTGGCCTAAACATCTAACAGCCATGAAAGCAGATGTCGCAGAGAACCACCAGAGCACAACCAGCCCAGCTAGCTGTGGAATGCCGCAGGCCTCGCAGAGATGGGCATGAACAGCCCTCCCTTCGAGAATGTACACAGTTCGGATGCTGCTGGCTCAAGTCCCAAGGTTGATAAGAGCCTGACTTGCAAAGACAATCTGAAGTTACGAAATGTACTTGATTGCTTTTTCTTAGGCGAAATGAACTATTGTTATGAATACGTACGGCTAATGGGAGGAGATTAATATGTAGCTTTGCATTGTACATAAGTATGAGCCAGGCCTGGGAGGGGGCAGAGTCGATGCAGCCCTCCAGAGCCTGGTGTGTGTGTTAACATTACAGCACTTTTACAACCCCACTTCTGGCTTTGTGGGTTATTTGTGTCCGAGTGCCAAGTGCGTGGAATGCCTGAGACGGTGCGAGGGAGCTGGATTTGCACTAGTATCGGGGAGAGCAGGACGAACGATTGTAACAGAACCAACATGGCGACCACTGGAACGGGCTGAGGCGAACACTGGAGGAGGGGCGGATCGCCACAGAGCAGAAGGCTCCCTGAGAGGAGTACAGTGTCGGGTGGCCTGTAGGACGCACGGAAGCTGTGCAATTGGGATAAATCTGCGGCGGTACAGCCCTAGCAGAAGCGGAGGATCAGCGGAGCGCTTGCAGCCCCGTGACGAACAAAGGAAGAGACACCTGGGACGGAGACACCAATGCAATGCCTGCAACATAGCGGTCACTGGGCAGAGACCTGGTGAAGGACATAGGTGGGTGGAACCGCGCATGCACACAGTGTGGTTAGCCCCCCCTCGAGACAGCAGACAATGGTGACAATATACCACGGAAGGGTACATCCACTTGTCCTGGGAAGTGTGTGAGCACAGGGAACACAGGCAAGGAAGGAAGAGCTGGAGTGGATGCTGTGGCCCGGAATGGCTACTCTGTAATACTCGAGGCAAGCAGAGGCTGTGACGACGCGGTGCTCGAGGAATGGGTGCCACAAACAAATGCCAGCCGGAAAAGCTCCAGACCTCAGTGCCAACGTAAGCGTAAAGTGTGGGAGCTCCGAGCCCTAAAGTTGACACGGGACTCAGGCCAGAAACAGATGGATGGCCCGAAGTGACGCAAAGGCAGGATACATCCACTGCACTGAGGACCACCAACGGGCGTGTGCAGTCCACTCACAACAATAAGGAGCACCCGCTGACAGGAGTCACTTAACTGTCCCCCGGGTGACAAACGGGCAGCACAATAATTGATGCACTAGCCCTGGGCTCACATCAGGACTCAGAGGGACGAGCCAACAGACAGGCAGCAGAGATTATGGTGCAAAAGAGTGGCAAGACCAAGGTAAAGCAACCAACTATGGACATCTTCACTAAACCATCACAATCCCCGGCCACGGCAGCAGAAGTGTAAAGTGACCCGCAGGACAAGTCGCCCCGCCGCGGGAGGATCAGTTGATCCTGCAGGCCATCACGGACATGAAATCCTCATGGACCACTACAATAGCAGATCTCAAAGCGGCCCTGGAATTCAAGATCGATGCGCTGGGCGTGGATGTTGACCTTCCGCGGCAAGACATCAGGAAGCTGACAGAGCGCACAAGTACTCTTGAGAGCTCGGTGAAGAACAACACAGAAGTCAGCACTACCAATGCTGAGAAGGGCGTGCGAGACGCAACAACCTCCGCGTGGTGGGACTTCCAGAAGGAGAAGAAGGACCAGACCCCACTGCCTACGTCGAAAATATGCTGATCCAAGAAATCGGGGCTGGCAAGCTCTCCCAAGGGTTTGCGGTGGAACATGCGCACAGAGCCCTAACAAGGAGACCTCAACCGGGAGCCCCCCTCGAGCGATCATTGCTAAGATTTTAAATTATAAAGACAGGGAAAACATCCTGGAATTTTTTCGAAAGGGCGGAACGATTACCCGAGTGACAGCAACTGTCACAGTGTATCCTGACTATACCATGTTGGTGCAGAGACAACGTTTTAGCTATCTTGCAGTGAAGAGGCGACTAAGGGCGGCGGGATTTAAATATATGCTGCTATATCCCGCAAAGCTAAAGATCTTACACAAGGGCAAAGCACACTTTTTCGATGACCCAGAGGAGGCGACGAACTGGCTGAATACCCAGGGTTGCACGGACGACGAAAAGGGGTCGGAACGAGGCGGACAGGATAAGTCAACCAACGCTATACCAGCAACTCTAGCCTTAAGGGGGGCGATGAGGGAAATGTAATGTAGCCACATGGGTCTGCCAATAATGTGTAGGCACTGACAATTTAAAATTTCAACATAAGGACTGGTATGGACTAGAATATAGTGGCTCAAACCTTCAACTAAGTATGTCTAATGCACGATGAACTATTGTTTACTGGGAGTATCACAGTCGGAGCACGACCTACCCCCCAATAGTTATAGTGGTCGGATCGTCAGTAGGGCAATAACCCCCCGCTGTGCACCTAGTATCGGCAGTAGTCAAGAAATGAGCAAGATGGGGATTGCCTGCAATCCAGGGATGGAGCTGGGCATCAGTTGGGGATTGGGGGAAGAGGAAGGGTGAGGGACAGTTGGGGATGGGTTGGGCAGGGGGAGGGGGAAAAGTTGGGGAGTTTGTAGTGGTGTTTTTTGGGGCACGAGCTTACACTCGAGCACTGAAGCGCCTTTTACAGAGGACAAGGGAGGACAGAGGCGGGACGGGGAATGGATAAGGGATGGGAGACCTCAAGATAATAACCTGGAATGTCAGGGGACTCAACAGCTATCTGAAGAGAAATAAGATCATGTTATACCTCAGGAGGCAAAATATAGACATGGCCTTACTGCAGGAAACTCACCTCACAAGAGAAAAGCAAAGGACGATAGAGAAGAAATGGAAGGGGACCACTGTTGGAGCAATGTATTCGGCTCATGCCAGAGGGGTGGTCACTTGGGTCGTGCCACACGTGCCCTTTCAGTTAATACAGTCCACAGTGGACCCTGATGGGAGAATGGTGGCGATATGCGAAATGCTGGAGAATAGAGAATTGTGTATTATCAAAACATATGCCCCAAACCAGGACACAGTGGCCTACTTCAAGACCCTGTATGGTAAAGTTAGTCAGTACATAGGAGGCACGGTCATATGGGGAGGGGATTTCAACTGCATGCTAGACCCCAGAGTGGATAGGTCAGATAGGAAATTAGACATGCCTACCCCGGCAGCCAAAACCCTGACAACCCTGCTCGGCGATCTTCAGCTAGTAGATATATGGAGGCAACACCACCCAGAGGATAGGCATTACTCATTACTCTGCCCCACAAAACCTGTATACACGATTAGATTGCATGTTTGCCAACCCGGAACTTACTGGGGAGATAATGAGCACAGAATATAAAGCAAGGGCCTTATCGGACCACTCACCATTGATCTTAACGTGGCACCACCAGCCCCCAGAGCCAAGATCCCAACCTGGCGGCTTGAGAGATTCCTTCAATTCTATCAACACCTATACGAAGATGCAGGAGGAGCGGATGATAACGAGATGAGGGAGATACTGGAGGACATCCGATTACCCAAACTGAGTGTTGAAGAGAAAGAGAGCCTAGGCGCCCCTATTACATTGGTGGAGCTAGAAATGGTGGTCAGACAATTACCTACTGCTAAAGCCCCAAGAACGGATGGGCTCCCTAGTGAGTTTTATAAAACATATAGGTCGGAGGTGCTCCCCCCACTGCTGGCAATGTTAAACAAGGCCTTTGAGATAGGGAAACTATTGGAATCCCTGAGAGAGGCAATAATCATCCCGCTTCTCAAACCAAATAAGCCTAGCATGGATTGTGGGTCGTACAGACCACTCTCCATGTTGAACCAAGGTAGTAAAATACCCACGGCGGTGCTAGCAAACAGACTCAGACAGGTTATAAGCAAACTGATGCATCATGACCAGGCAGGATATGTTCCGTGTAGGAGTATAGCTGATAACCACAGACGGCTCCATCACGAGGGATGCGAACAAGGTTGCAATTGTCTCACTAGACGCGGTGAAAGCCTTCTATTCAGTAAGGTGGCCATGGCTGATGACGGCCCTGAAGGAATATGGAATGGGGCCTGGGTACTTGTGGTGGGTGAAGCTGTTGTACAGCTCGCCTCTTGCTAGAGTCAAAACGGGTGCGATCATCTCGGACAAATGGCAGCTCAGTAGGGGCACCAGACAGGGCTGCCCATGGCCTCCGATGCTGCATATCCTCGCACTGCAACCCCAAGCGATATATTTGAGGCAACAATATGAAGAGATAGGGGTGCACACTAAGGAAGGGCTGCACCTAATATCACTGTACGCAGACGACATGCTGTTGTATCTGAGGTATCCAGAGGAAAACCTACAGTACATCCTTGAAGTAATGGAACGATTTGCGTCATTCTCTGGCATTGCGGTCAACCCTAAGAAGTTGTGCATATTCCCTTTAGGGAGATATAAAGGTATTGGGCAGGATAAACTACCGGTATTACAAATACCCTGGGAGACCAGCACGTTCAGATACCTGGGGATTGATATTTACCACGAGATAGAAGAGGAACATAAACATAACACGGAGAAAGCAGTAGTTAACATTGAAAACAGTATGAAGTTCTGGGCTAAACTCCCCCTGGCTATGATGGGATGGGCAGCACTATGGAAATGGTCGTATTGCCTAGGCTGTTACAATTTTTTGTGAATATCCCATACATGCTGCCCAAACGCTGTGTGCATCTGGCATAATACTAGAAATAGGATTGCCCTATTGAAGTTACAAAATGTGTATGAGAGGGGGTTTAAAAATACCTAATTTCTAGATATACCACCTGGCCGGGTAACTACAGTACATGGTCAAATGGTTAGCTGAAGACACAACAGCAGAGTCCAGACTGCTGAGGTCAGAATGCGCACCCTTCTTTCTGAAAGAATTGATATGACTGCCCAAATCAGAGCTCAAAGGGCGATCAAAGCTGTTAGAATTGGGGTGGAGGACAGGGTCGGACTGGGACAAGAAATAGGCCCGGTCACCCAAAAAAAAGTGGCCCACCCATCACCTCAAAAAAGTGGCCCACCCCTGGCCTCACGACCCTTGACCTCTTATGACATTGCCGGAAGTGATGTCATTTGACCCCACCCCAAAGTGACATCCCGGGAACCGATGAAAAACAACCTTTTACCCCTTGACAAAACAGGAAGTGGCATCAAATAGCATTGTTCCTAAGTACACTAAATCACTGTGAATGCAAGCAGACGTCCAAGGGCAAATAATAATATTTTATTGTATAGCACTTACGCTTAAGCTCTTTTTTTATAAAACAAACATACATATAATATCACCCAACCTGTGTTGGTACTCATTTGTTGACCTAAGAAGGATGAAAGGATTTTTGAAAAAGAAAAAAATGTTTTGAAAAAAAAAATTTGTTTTTCATTTTTTTTTGTTTCAAACCGGCCCAGGCATGGCCAGAAACCGGCCCCCACTCCCCAGGGACGATATCGGACCGGCCATGGGCCGAAAGGCCGAGGGGCCAATCCAACCCTAGTGGAGGACATGGCGCAAGGCATGCCAGGCCATGGGGAACCTGACTCCGTGTTCCCCACAAGTGCCACTAGTGGCGCTGAAGGGAGTAGATGCACAACTAAGGAAGATAATACGCAGATACTGGGAACCGGTGGGCATAGCAACACTGGGAGATGTGTGGCGGGATGGGAGGGCATTGGAATTTACAACACTAATGGAAGAAACCGGAGTACACCCTGGGCAGTACATTACCTATACTAGGCTGAACAGAGCCACATGGTCAGAAATAGTACTAAAAGACCACCCAGATTCGGCCATGGAGACAATATATGACATCTCGGAGGGAGGGCATGAGGTATCCCGGATTTATGAACTGGTAATGTCTAGGGTGGGGAAGGAGGTGAGCCAGTTGACACGGGAGTGGGAAGAGGATGCGGGAGAACCCATGCAAGAAGGGCAATGGGAAAGAGCACAGTGCAGTGGTGTACTACAAGAAGGTGTCCAGAAACGTGAGATTACAACAGATCCAGCTATATGTAACTCACAGGGCGTACATGACCCCACAAAAGATAGCCCGATTTAAGAGCACAGAAACACAAATGTGCCCCAAATGTGGGGAAATAAATGCGGGGATGATGCATATGTTTTGGGCATGCCCTGAGATTCAGAAATTTTGGGGGGAGGTCATTCACCGCCTCTCTGAGAAGGGGATCAAGTTAGACGTAGAATCAGTGCGGCCGTGCATGATGGGAGGATTTACTAGACCGCGTAAAATGAAACATGTCTGCAAACTTAAGGACTTGGCTTATATTTTGGCCAAACGTAGAATAGCCATGGGGTGGAAGGCGGGTCAGAGACCCAGGATAGAAGTGTGGTGGCATGACCTCCTGAAATGGGCAGAAGCGGAAACAACAGCATGGTATGAAGCGGCCTGCAGGGGGGAGGATGATGAAGTGGGAACGTTGATGGCCTGGAGACAGCTAGTGGCCTACTTAACCGAGCCCACCCAAGCCAGTCCAAGTGAACACGATACCTCCGGGAGCATGGAAGGAGCGGCGCCCATAGAGAAGTAAGACTAGAAGTGCAATGGAGTAAGCTCGATTTACGGGGGGAGGGAATGGGATAGCAGTGGCAAATATATCTTGATGCATATGATGTGTGTACACTTATAACTTTCACTGTCGGGTGTGCTGTGTTGTTTGTAAATTTGGAAAATAATAAACGTGTTAAAAAAAAAACAGGTGTTAAGATGTGAACAAGGTTTAGCTTTCCGGGGGCGTGGCTACGAGGGCCATGTAGGAGGACGCGATCTGGAGGAGCTCCCGAGATCCTGAAATGATCCGGGCGAAAAAGTGCGCAACGATGGGCCGACGACCGTTGAAAATAAACGTCGGTGTGTGAATGATTGGGCCACGCTTGGTGAACTTCTGGAAGGTGTAGGAAGAACGGCGGCAGAGATCTGTGCGGAAAGGATAAGGAGCGCCAGAGACAAAAGACGATACAAAATGGCCGACCAATGTCCGGAACAAAGGAAGGAGTAGGCCGCACGGTGACCGAGCGAAAGAGGCGTACTGGGTGCGCATTTGTCATTTGTGCAAATAAAAGGTCCTCTGGGTCATGTCGAATAGAAAGGTGAGGCCGAAGGCGAAACAGCCCACCTTAGACGACTTCGCTAAGACGTCCCCTGGTCAAGACAATACCAAGAGCAGGGATAAGCCGCCTGCAAGCGGCATGACGACAACGGGCGCTAACCAAGAAGTCCTAGCTGGGATTGCGGACCTAAAGGCGGCCTGGGAATCTAAACTCGAACTAGCCGTCACTGAACTGAAAACGGCACTGGACCTCAAGGTCGGAGAGGTGCAGGAGGATGTTAATCTACTCCGACAGGCCGTCAGGGCCTTGGTGGAGCGCACGGAGTCCCTTGAGAAGGAATTTAGCCCGAATACCGCGGATTGTGCCTCCCATAAGGCCGAATTGCATGCCCTGATACAAAGAGTGGGCAACTTGGAGAGCAGAGCGGAGGAGGCGGAAGGACGTGCCCGACGAAACAACATCCGCATCGTGGGCCTGCCGGAGGGATTGGAGGGCCACGATTCCACGGAATTTATTGAGTCCATGCTACTGCAAGAGATACCCGGAGGAGCCCTATCTCAAGGATTTGCGGTGGAAAGGGCACATAGAGCTCTAACAAGGAGGCCGCCGCCGGGAAACCCGCCTAGGCCAGTGATAGCCAAAATTCTTAATTACCGAGATTGGGAGAGGATATTGGAACACTTTCGCAAGGGAGGAATGATTACACAAGGAGCGGCAAACATCACGGCCTACCCGGACTATACCCTGTCTGCGCAGTGTAGCCGCATGAACTTTGGGACGGTAAAACGGAGATTGAGAGAGGCGGGCCACAAATATATGTTACTGTATCCGGCAAAATTGAAAGTCATACATAAACACAAAACTTTGTTTTTTGAGACCCCGGAGGATGCCATGGGATGGCTCGATGCGCAGGGATGTCCCCAGGAGTCAGAAGTTCGGACGGAGAGAGAGCACGGAAGAGATAAGTAATGCACAAGGAAGATGCTACAAGATGGCGCGGCACGTGGGACTTGAATATAGTCATTTGCGCAGCCTTCAGTAGAGAAGGTCAGACTATTGCACTAGATGTTATGTGCACTGTAAATATTGAAATAATGGGAGCCTTACAGAGCGGATCTCTTTACCCCACAACAATTTTAGTTAAGTGGCCATTAGGGCGACTTCACCCTACTGAGCTCTGTGCATTGTTTGGTGCTTGCAGGGCTAGATGTGGGGGTGCCTGAGTTCCGAGAACGGAGCTGGGCAGCAGTTGGGGTGTGTGGTGTTGGGGAAGGGACGGGTGGAGGGAGGGGAGGGAAGTTGGGAATTTGCTGTGTACATAGTTATGGATAGTTTGAGCTGGTACAAGAAGCTACAAGTAAAGATGGAGAGCTGTATCTGTATCACGTGGGCAAGGGGGATTCGCTACACGGAAGACAAGAAGACACTTATGAGCCATGGGGGACCTTAAGATCGTAACATGGAATGTCAGGGGACTTAACAGTTACTTAAAGAGAAACAAAGTCATGATGTACTTGAAAAGACAGAAGATTGATATTGCGTTGTTGCAGGAAACACATTTGACCCGGCAAAAATTGGAAATGGTGGGGAAGAAGTGGAGAGGTACTGTAGTAGGCTCTTCGTATTCTGCCTACGCTAGGGGAGTGCTGGTCTGGGTGGCACGGCACGTTCCGCTCAAATTTACACAAGAAGTGGTGGACACGGTTGGGAGGTTGGTCATATTGAAGGCTTTGGTAGAGAATAGAGAGGTGTGCGTTATAAATACGTATGCCCCCAACCAAAACACTGCGGCATATTTTAGAACCTTGTGTACTCATCTGGGCGCGTGTATGGGAGGAGCGGTTATCTGGGGAGGGGATTTCAACTGCGTGCTCAACCCAAAGGCAGACAGATCTGATGGGAAGATTGATAGGCCCACACCAGCGGCCAGGGTATTGCAGACATTACTAGACGACTTTGGGCTGGCAGATGTTTGGAAACTGAAACACCCTAATGAAACACAGTACTCACATTACTCAGCTCCGCAGCAACTGCACACGAGACTTGATTACTTTTTTGCCACACCAGATGTGGTGATAGAGACCACCCAAATAGACTCGGACCACTCGCCTCTGGTGCTGAGTTGGCAGTACTGCTGCCCCAGGGCGCGGATACCGACATGGCGCCTCCGGGCAGAGGCGCTCCGGGACCCGGTCTTCAGGGAAGATATCAGGGATGCGATCACCCAGTACTTTGAGGTAAACACAGACAGCGTAGACTCAGCGTGCACGCTCTGGGAAGCCTTTAAGGTAGTATTGAGGGTGTTGCTATTGCTAAATCAAAAGGCCTACAGGGTGGGGTCCTAACGGAACTAGAGGAAGCGGAAGAAAAACTGGAGCGGGAAAGCAACAGGGCGGGATGGGACGCGGAACTTGTACTCGAGTTACAGCAGAGGTGTGCAGAGCTTTGGGAAAGGCTCTGCAACCTTAACTATAAGAAGTATGTCGAGAGGCAACATGCAGGAGGGGATAAAACTGGCTGCTTGTTGGCGTGGTTATATAAGAGCGAAACTCCCAGGCCCCCGATTAGGACAATAACTAGAGAAGACGGGGAGGTGGTTGACACCCAAGAGGGAGTCAACAAGGCATTCTTGGACTATTATAGGACATTATATAAGGACAGAGGAGGGGACAATCGAGAGGAGATTAGAGAAACTCTAAAAGACATGGAATTACCTAAGATTAGTGCTGAAGAAAGGGAGGAGCTGGACGCACCGATTACCGTAGAGGAATTGGAGGAGGTGGTGAAGCAGCTGCCCACCTGTAAGACCCCAGGCGCGGACGGATTCCCTGGCGAGTTTTACAAAACATATAGAGAGTAAGTACTCCCCCCTATGCTAGAGATGCTCAATGAGTCTTTTGAGATGGGTCGGCTGCCGGAATCGCTTAGAGAAGCGTTAATTGTGCCGCTCTCTAAGCCCAACAAGCCAGGGCATAGCTGCGGCTCCAATAGGCCGTTGTCAATGCTGAACCAGGATAGCAAGATATTGACGGCGGTCCTGGCCAATAGGCTGCTTAGAGTTATTAGCAAACTGATACACCCGGACCAGACAGGTTATGTCCCCAACAGAAATATAACCCACAACCATAGGCGACTCCGCCGGGTTATTGAAGAGGGAAACAGGAGCGAGGGGGAAATGGCGGTGGTGTCCCTAGATGCAGTCAAAGCTTTTGATTCAGTGAGGTGGCCATGGTTGCTGGAGGCCCTGGAAGAATACGGGATGGGGCCGGGTTATGTTAGGTGGGCAAAATTACTATACAGTGAACCACTGGCCAGGAGTTGCACAGGATCGGTGATATCTGAGAGATGGCAACTCAGTAGAGGCACCAGACAAGGGTGCCCCTGGTCCCCGATGTTATACATTCTAGCCCTGGAGCCCCTGGCAGTGTACCTCAGACAACAATATGACATGGTTGGTATTGAGGTAGGGGGAGAGAAACACCTAATATCCTTGAATGCTGACAATATACTACTATCCTTGAAATATCCGGAGGAAAATCTTCAGTATATTCTAGAGGTTATGGAAAGGTATGCAGAACTCTCCGGCATAGCGGTGAACCCCCAAAAATCGAGCATGTTCCCATTGGGGAGCTACATAGGAGCCCCTCCGGAGCGGTTGCCAGTGTTGTCAGTACCTTGGGCGGCTGATTCCTTCCGCTAGCTCGGAATAGATGTGTATCATACGGTGGAGGGGGAACACTTGCATAATACCGAGGTGGCTGTGAAAAAAATCCGAACAAGTATGAAGTTTTGGGAGAAGTTGCCGCTGGCGATGATGCGACGGGGGGGTGATGCTCAAAATGGTGATCCTGCCCAGGATGTTACATTTCTTCAGTAATATACCATACTTGATACCCAAAAAGTTTTTTGTCAAACTGAATAGCATGTGCAGGGACTTCCTATGGCATGGCACTCGCAATAGAGTGGCGCTATGGAAGCTGCAGAACTTCCATGATAGAGGGGGCATTAAGCTGCCAAATTTTGAGGCCTATTATGTAGCTAGTCAGTTGCAATATGTAACCAAATGGCTTTCTGATGAGGTAACTCCTGAATTTAGGCTGTTTGGGCAGGACTGCACCCTGTTTTACCTAAAGGAGATTATCTGGGTGCCTAGACATGAAATGAAAGAACGCCCGGGTATGATGTTGCTTGGGTGGAAGATGTGGCGCAGAGTATGCCGACTGATGGAGAACCCGTACCCGTGTTCCCCACAGGTACCGCTAGTCGCCTTAGCTGGGGGAGACAACCAACTCAGAATGATAATTAGGACCTATTGGGAATCGGTCGGGCTGGTCACATTGGGAGATGTATGGCAAGAGGGGATCATTAAAGATTTCGTAGAACTGGGAGAAGAGGCAGGTTTGCACAGAGGCCAATATGTCATGTATCTTAGGCTAGTGCAGATTATTCGTAAAACCTGGCCAGAGACTGTACTGGCGGAGGAGCCAGACATCCTAATGGGAACAATATATGACATATCAGAAGGAGGGCACGAGATCTCTAGACTGTACAAGATGGTGATGACCTGGGTGGGGAAGGATTTGACTCATTTGAGGCTGGACTGGGAAGCGGAGGTGGGGGCACAGATGACCGATGGGATGTGGGAACGTGCTATGGGATACCACAAGAAGGTGTCCAGAAACGCCAGATTGCAGCAGATACAGTTATACATAACGCATAGAGCCTATATGACCCCGAAGAGAATATCTAAGTTTGTAAACGCAGGAAGACAAGCATGCCCAAAATGCGATGAAGAAGATGCTGATATGACACACATGTTCTGGTCTTGCCCAGTGATTGAAGCTTTTTGGGGGGAAGTGGCACGAAAACTAGCGGATAAAGGGGTCACGCTCAACATAGATACGGCCTGGGCTTGCCTATTGGTAGGGTTTCCCAGACCACGGAATACTAAACATGTTGGGAAACTGAGGGACCTGGCATATGTGCTTGCTAAAAGAAGGATTGCCATGGGCTGGAAGTAGTGCCACAAGCCATGGGTTGAGGTATGGTGGCGGGATTTGCAAAAATGGGCGGAGGCTGAAACGGTAGTGTGGCAGGAGGCATGTAGCAAGTGCAGGGAAGAAGAAGTGGGTAACCTGATGGCTTGGAGAGTGTTAATAACAGGACTGTTTGGCACAATAATGGATTCTGCAGCTTCGGAAGGAAGCGATACCCGGCCACACGCAGCAGATACAGAACGAGAAACGCAAACAAGCTCTTGAGGGGGGAGGGATTTGGGGAGCAGTAATGTGCGTTAATTGATGTTCACAAGTCTGTTGTAAATAATGCTGCAAGTTTGGTTTGTAATGTTTATTTGTTTTCAAAATAATAAAAAACCTTTAAAAAAAAAAAAAGAAAAAAAAAAGGTTTAGCTTTCCGCATTTTTTGGGGGCGATTTTGTTGATTGCATATCATTGTGTTGTACAGGTCAACTAGAGAGGTTGGGTCATCATTAGAAGTACAACAGTTGATGATGGAGTAATGAGAGTATCTTTTGCGCTGTTCCGCATATTTCTAGCGAGTCTGGGAGGAGCTACCAATTTGTTCATTTGTTCATGTTGGATTGGGTGGTGTCCTGCACTTTGAAGAGAATAATGTGATGGTCAGACCATGCACAAGACTGGTTGGAAAGAATATTAACATCACAATTAATGTCAGTAATCCAGTCTAACAGTGTGCCTTTATTATGGGTAGGTTGGGAAACTCGTTGTGAGAAACCTAGTTCTGCAATACTATTAGCAACAGCCACTGCATTGGTGTCTTTGAGGTCATGTAGTCCTAAATTCAGGTCTCCTAGGAGCATAACTTCTGAGCCTGGCTTGGAGTTAGCTGTGAGGAGGAGTGTAATATCTTCCTCGAAGGAGGATAGAGGGCTTAGTGTTCTGTACATAAGGTTTACCGTAGTTTGCGTAGGCGACATAGGTAGTTTCATTGTTAAGAGTTCTCCGGAAAGGCAGGTTTGGGTAGTGGCTAGTCTAAGACCTAGTGATATTTTAGTAATGAAGGCGACACCTCCACCTTTTGTAGATGTTCTGTCCTGTCTGATAATGGTGTAATTATCTGGGATGGCTAGTGATAGCAGTGGTCCGGGTGTACTTTGGAGCCATGTCTCCGTAATGGTTAAGAAGTCTGGGTGGTTAATGGTTATGACGTCGTTAATTTCTAAGGCATGGGCTGTTAACGATCTGGCATTGATTAGGCCACCTTTGATGGAAGAGGTTTTGCTCTGTACGGTTAGTTTATTCATCTGGGGGTCCTTGTGTGGGTGAGCAATTTTGTCTAATGGCTTGTTGGTTGTGTTAACTGGTTTCTGCTCTATTGTTTTGTCAGACCTTTTAGTAGGTGAGTGTCTGTCTGAGGTTTCTAGTAGTAGTGGGACATGTTTGGTTTGGTGTTGGTCTAGATGCATGTAATTTTATCCATTGCTTAGGAGTAGGTAATTGGGCATTAATATGCGTAGGTGTGGTACAATTCTTAAGATTGGTGATTTTTTGGTTTAGTTGCAGTAGGAAACCTTGTTAGAGTGGGGCAGTAGATTGGCCATGGATAAGGCGAAGCTATTTCGCTTTAAAGTGGTGGCCTCATTGGGGACTGAGTTGTTAACATTGCCAGAAGCAGTGGCACCAGAGGCTTCCATAATGCATAAAATAGATACTGCCAGGCTGAGTGCAGTGCGTGTGGTGTGTTCGATAAGTTGGTGCATGACTAGTTTTAAGTAAGTGTGGCAGGTTAGTTAAACGGCGTATTAGTAGCGGACCAGGTAGGTAAATAGTATGCTACTGGATTTACTTCTGTTGGCAGTGGTGCAAAGGTGTACCCTTGGTTACATATTCATAACGCTCATAAAAAACCGACAGGTAGTTGGCAACATAGTCAGAGCAATAAAGTAAAAGCAATACAAATTGTATGCAGGTGCAGTGCTGTCAGGTTGCAGCGGCACCTATGCTCATGCGATTGGCGATGGGCGGTTAAGCAGACAGGTATATATTGTTAAGTTACCAATGCAGGACAATGATGGATAGGCAATTTAGTAATCTACCAGTAGGGCAAATATTATTATGTTAACAAATGCAGTCCCAATCCAGAGTGAATTCCCCAAGGATTCTTAGGTGGGTAGGTAGACATCTCGACATGAGCAAACCAGTGTTGACAACCTTAGATAGGGTGGTTGCTAACCTGAGGCTGAGTGCACAAGCAGTAAGTTGTGAGGCAGTGGTTACAGGAGTATCGTCACATAAAAGATTTCCTGTCCTGAAGTAGGTCTGCTAGGAAGTTCAAGACTGCCACTATAGGGGCCAAAATGGGATGAACGTTTCTCCTTTTGCACCACTGAAACCACTTACTCCAAGCAACGTCGTAGCTCCTCTTTGTGGATGGTGCCCATGATTCTGTGATAAGCCGAACAGCATGTTCAGAAATGCCTGGCAGAGCCCAGCATTTCTGGCTATCCTACACGCAATTAATGGGAAAGTCCCTTTCACTCTCAGAGGATGAAATTACCCAACTGGGTCTGTGAGAAGGTGTTCTCCTGAGGGGAGGACTCTTGGCAAGTCTGTTAATAACTCTATGAGCGTTGCAAATTATACTTCGCTAGCACATCGTGAACGGGGGAAAGGCATAGTGTAGTTCTCCGCTCCAATCTTGTAGAAAAGCGTCCGCTCCACTCGCTGTCGGATCTACCCTCCAGCTGAAGTAGCTGCTCTTCTGTGCGTTTAGTCTGGATGCAAACAGGTGTGTATGTACTGGACCCCACAACTGTTCCAATCGGTGGAAAACTCCTACGTCTAGCTTCCAGCTGCTGGCATCACCAAATATCTGGAGTTCTTGTCGGCAACTGTGTTGAGAGTCCCTGGCAAGTATTCTGCTATCACTGATGTTCCTGACTGCAGGCAGTAATGCCAAAAATCCTTCGCTAGTTCTACTAGTAGCCTGGACTTTGTCCCTCCTAGGTGACTGATATACCTGACTGCTGAGATGTTGTCCATATTCAACAGGAGGTAAAAATAATAGGGCGGACCCTTTTTTTTGTAAGGGGGCTTGACTCAGGAGGGTAAGAGGTATAGAGAGAGGGGGTGAGTCAAAAGCTACCCTAACCAAGGCGTGACATAGGGTCACCAGGTTTCCAGAAGTGGAGGTAGCTTACCAAATAAATGCACGGCACGGGAGGGCCAGAAGTAGCAGCTCCTCCGGTCACAGTCAAAAGAGTTGTGTCACTGTGGAAGTGAACGCGCATGTGCTGTTAAGAGACGCGCGTGTCAATCCGAGTGCGCATGTTGGACAAAGAAAAAGGAAGGTGCGCATGTGCACCAAGTGAGTAGTGTCCCAACCCGCGGGACAGGAGGAATTTATGTTAGTATTTATCTAGCTCTACTGCAAACCTGGTGACCCTATGTCACGCCTTGGTTAGGGTAGCTTTTGACTCACCCCCTCTCTCCATATTCAACAGGATACAGGAGTTCACCTTGTTCTTTGTGAAAGCCTTGATCGCTAAGGATCCTGCTAATAGCTCCAGGCAGTTTACATGCATGTGGAGTTCTTCTGAGCTCCATTTTCCTCCTGTCTCTAGCATCTCGCACTGGGCTCCCCAGCCTGTTCTTCTGGCGTCTGATTCTATCACTAGGTTGGGTTGGGTTGGTCTCCGAAGATGGACTTCCCATTCCATGCATCCACATTCTGTTGCCACCATTCCAGCTCTATTCTAGATTTGTGGTCTAGGATTACTGCCTGGTGGTATGAAAGGCCCTGCTGGAAGTGTCTTATCTTCAGTCCCTGGAGGGCCCGACAGTACGAGGGCCCTGGAAATAAGGCCTGAATAGACGATGCTGGCAGTTCTACTATTCTCATGATCGTTCTCAAGGATATTAGTTCCCTGGTGAGGCACTCACTTATTTCTCTCTTGATGTCTTTTATTTTCCTGGCTGGTAGTTCTAGCGTCGCTGACCTTATGTCCACTATGGATCCGAGGAAGTCTATCCTCTTTGTCAGCGTGGTGTCGTATTTCTCCCTGTTTATTAAAAATCCCAGTGATGAAAGCAGCTGTTTCACCCCCATTATGTCTGGTATAGAAGGGTCTCTCTGTCGTCTGCTAGCAGTAGGATGTCATCCAGGTAGATGATCATCCGGATACATTTTTCCCTGATCGCTGCTGTTACTGGTCTCATGGGCTTCGTGAAGGCTCATGATGCTGATGCTAAGCCGAAAGGCATTGTCGTGAATTACCAGTATTGCTCGTGCCAGGTGAATGCTAGAAAGGGACGTATTGCTCTTGTACGGGTAAGGTTAGGCATGCGTCTTCTAGGTCGATCCTCAAGAGCCAGTCTCCCTCTCTTAGGGTCTCTCGCAGCTGGTGAATCCCCTTCATCTTGAAGTGGCGGTATGTCACCCAACTGTTTAGTTACTTTAGATTTATCACTGGCCTTACTTTTTCTTTCCTGTGTACTAGGAACATGTTGCTTATAAACTTCAGAGTCACTGTGCATGGCTCAATGGCTCTTTTTTTGTGCCAATTGCTGTATCTCTTTGTGTAAGTTTTCGCTCTCTGCTAGGGCCATATGCATTGGGGGGGTGGCGGCTCTGGTGTGGGCCCTGGGTGAATTCCAGCTGTAGCCCGCTGGCTGTCTGCAAATACCCAGGCGTTGCTGGAAAACACGTGACAGTTTTGCCAAAATTGTTTTGTCCTTCCTCCCCCCACCGGTGGGTATGCCATCTGTCTCACCTGCTGGAAAGTTCTGTCCTCTTCCCGTTTCTCTTCCTCACCGCCCTATCGGGAATCGGCCTCTGGTGGGAAAGAAGGAATCCTGTTGTTTGTTTTCCCAAAAATGTGCTCTGCTGTTCTGAGGCCTCCAGATGCCCTGATAGTGACTGGTCGCTCGGCCTCGGTAGCGGCCAGTCCTGCCAAAAATTCTACTAGGGAAGATCTTCCTAATTGAGGCTTGTGCTTTCACCAGGGAGGTGTATGTCCCCACGGACCTCCCCATCTCTTTTCCAAACGTCTGTCCGAAGCGAAGGCCCTGGACTACTTCCTCTGCTTCATAGGAGGCCAGATCTCCAAATTTGGGGTCTATTTTCAACAGGAGGCCTCGTCGTCTTTTGGAGGAGATCGTGCAATTTGTCATTCCACAGCAGGGAGACGCTCTCTGTATCAATTTTGCGAGGGCTTCTGGGTCTACTTCTTCCCCTGTATCCCTGGTCCGCTTAGCTAGAGCCATGATCTTGGCTAGTATCCCTGCCAGGTCCAACACCTTCTCCTGACAGCTTTTCCAGGATCTGTAAATTCCCTTTCATGGGTCTCTAGATGTCTTGAATACTATGGCTAGCATTTTTGGATCTAGTTCGGGGGCTTCCCCTGCCTTGTCTGGCAGTTCCTGCCTTGGGCATTCCGCCCTCATGTGCTGTCTAGCTTCTTTCTCCAGCGTCTTATTCGCAGTCTCTGCGTCATATGTTTAGTTACCCGAGGGGAGCGAGGAGTTTCTGGTGACTCTTCTTCAGAGTCTATTTCTTCTTTTCCCATGTTGTCTTCCCATGGGTCAGGGGTCGGGAGACTTGGCACCACCGACTTACTTGGGAAAGCGTCTCTTAGCTTGTTGAAAGCGTTGGTAGCCTCTGGGGCCTCCTTATCTGCCCCGTAGCGGTGACCCTGGGGGTCAGAAGAGGCCTTCCACTTATGATTCTCAGTACACCCCTATGGACCAATTTGCTGGTCTCTAGTGGACATGCTCTCCATCTTTTTGGTGCTTTTCTGTCTCTGGCTCAAGAATGTCTCTGTAATGGCCATCCTGTCTTGTAGGGGCCTCATCCCTTGGACCACTGCTTCCACCAGCGAGCTTCCTAGTACTTCCCTGAAGCTGTGAGCTAGGTCCTCTGCCTGCTCTTCTTCGCTCCATTCAAATTCTGACATATTTATATATCTGGGTGTTTGTGCCTTTACCTATGAGCAGGTTGTGTGGCACGTTCACTGCTATGTTGTGGCCAGCTTCTGTGGCCAGCACCTGCCTTGCACTGTTTGTGCTTGTGTCTGCTCTCTCTTGTCATGAGAAATGTGTGATCCCACTTCCCTGTGTTGGGAATTGAAGCGCGCTCTGCGGTGCGTGTTTATTTTTACTTTTAAGCCTTTCGTATAGTATGCAACCTCTCCCTGTGATGCGAGCTGATATGAAACTGCGTTGAAATGCGGTTACAAAGGTTTCAGCTTACTGCTGTAAAGTAGGTTGCTGGGGACCATGTCATCGCTTCTCTGACGAGCGTTGTTGTGGCTCCTCCCTCCCAAGGGAGGGGGTTGCCACGCTCTGCTACGCCTCGCTCGCTAAGACCCCGCCGGAGTTGTTGTGCACTGTTGTTACCACATTTGACCACTTTGCCACCCCTCCGAGGGCGGGGGCTGGTGTGCTGATCGTGCGAAGGCTGGCCTAAATCCCCTGTCGTGCTGGTAGTTTGACACGGGACTGCGGCTCCTCCATTTGCGATCTTAGTGTCCTTACTTTCTTGGTGCTGCCTACTCTAATAAGTCATGCTCTGTCTATTGCTGCTCGTATCTTAGCATTCTGTGCAATATCAATTCAATGTTTCTGACATAACACGCTCTCATACAGAGAAAAGGTACTTATTTGTCTGAAGAGCATGAAAAGAAGAGGTGGAGCAAGGAAGGAGGAAGGACTAAGTACATGTGACAGGACATGAAATGGACTACATAAAGCCTAGTTTAAGAGGGAAATATAGTTTATGAAAAAAACAAAGATTGTTGGGTTTTGTTGAAACTGCCGAAGAGAGGAATAAACAGAAGTTGAAGCATAATGCTCGTCTCCTGTCTTGACACAGAATTAGTTCTGCCTTCTTTTGAGACAACTATCCTCATATGGGAGGGTGCAGTGACGCAACATCATTGAGCTGATCGGGCTCTAGCCCTACCCACCCCCCCCTGACATTTTGGGCTATGTTGACTCGACCCTCTGACCTCCAAAGCCGTGGCCGGACAGAACATGATACAGACATTAAACAGCGCCTGGGCTTCTCTGTTAACAAAGGCCCTGCAATTCTATGACAAGACTGGAGGCGAGCATTATGCTTCAACTTCTTTTATTACTACTCCTCAGCAGTTTCAACAAACTAATAACAAAACACTGCGAAAATGTCCAAAGCGACGTTTCTTTCTTAGAACTACAATCCCCATAGTCTCTGTAGTCCATCTCCATCCATGCTCAGCAATGACCACATCCTGTCCCTGAGCTCCTCCTCTTCTTTTACTGCCCTTCAAGCAGATAAGTACTATTTGATCTCATCTCCCTATATGACATGCAATCTGAGTTTCGTTTTGTAGATGAATATGTTTATAGAAATGATAGCAGCATTAAAATCATAAGAACAGTGAGTGCTATGAGGTTTTGTACGTATATTCGCTGATAGTATGCAGCGCAGCTGTCATTTCTCAGAACGTGCACTATATGTAATTTTATTATTCAGATAGATGCGAGCGGCTTTTTGTAAGCGGCGGTGCCGTTCCATTTTTGTCCGTTTTGGGCTTCCGCGACGCTTCCACCCCGTGCCGCATGACCGGCACTCTGGGGGTTTGCCCAGCGGCCGCGGAAGCCCTGTAAACCCTCGAGAGAGAGAGAGAGAGAGAGAGAGAGAGAGAGGAGCGCCGCGGCCCTCCGGCCCCCTCCTTTGGGGGGGTGGAGCCGGGAACCAGAAGCCGATCTCTGCGTTGCATTCGAATCTGCGACGTGGAGATCTGAGCACATCTGAAACCGGGCCCGGCGGTGATTGATCTTGTGCTACAGCTCGTAGCAAAAGAAAGAGAAGTTGGGCGAGATTAGTACTTATAAACATAACGCCCATACGTTCCGACGCTCCCCGCTCCCTGGGGAGAAACAGGGCAGCCTGCTGGCCAGAGCGAACACGGAGCAGAGAAGCTCATTTGTGTACACACAACAAGAAGTTTCACCTCTGCAGGAACACTAAGCACCTACAGAGTGCATACTGCACTTGAGAGCCCATCACAGGCGTCATAAACAACAGTGTGTCCGGTGCAGCCACATTTCTTCCAAAAAAAAAAAAATAATAATAATATAATAATTAATTGGGAAATAAAGGACATTAATCCTAAAATTTCACTGGAAGCACCCAACTAGTGAAGAGGGCGTGCTAAGACACCTGTTTCAGGTAGATCAGGCACACGGCATTCTCCCAAATAATGTCGGAATTTGAATGGAGTGAAGAGGAGCAGCCTTTGGACTTGGCGGCCAGCTTCAAGGAGGTGCTGGGGAATTCACAAGTGGATGCAGTGGCTCAAGGGGTGAAGCCCCTGCAAGACAGGCTGGAGACCTTGGAAGCAATCCAGTCTGGAGACCCAAGGATAGCACCATAGGGACTGAATGCACGCCCTCAAAACCCTCTGAAGCAGGGTCTAAGGGAGTACTAAGGCCCGTAAGAGGAAATCCTCTTGTGACCCCCAGGGCCCTTCAGATGGGGCGAATGGAAAGGCCCCGGATGTACTCAATGCTTTTGCAAAGCTCAGAGAACCATAGTTGCAGCGCCAGACAGTGCCGAACCTCACGAGGGGAAGACATGGGTGTAGATGATGACCCAGGCTCAGAAGAAAAGCGGATTGAAGGTGACCTACCCTCCCATGATGAGGAGGAAGCAGGAGAGGAGGATTGGGCCAAACCCAGCGGGGGTAAGAAAGCCCGCAAGGAGAAGCACCTTGAGGTGGAGGAGGAAGGTATGTTCGATCCAGACAGTATCCGGAACCCGAGGTCTTCGGACTGGCAACCATTGCCCAGAGTTGCACAGTACATGACCATAAGATTAAGGAAGGCCCTCGACAAGGATGTCAGACAATGCCTTCGCACAGAGTGCCCAAGGCCAGACCTTCCAGGTAAGGTGGCCGAGACCCCTGAGTTAGATCCCAAAATGCTTACTTTCGTTTCCAATACCAGCAAGGACCCCTGGAAAGGGATCGACAGGGCTTGGAAGAGCTGTCAGACAAAGTTCTGGATTTAGCAGGGTCTCTAGCTAAGATCATGGACCTAGCCAAGAGAGCTAAAGACACGGGGGAGGAAGTAGATCCCGACGCCTGGATGGCTGGGCACAGAGAGCAGTCTGTTTACTGGATAACGCAAAACTGCACCATTGCCTCAGAAAAAAGGAGAGGATTGCTACTGAAGATAGATCCTAAGCTCAGTGACCTTGCATGATACGAGGCAGGAGAGGCAGCGCCAGGTCTCCTGTTCGGCAAGACTTGTGGAAAAGAGATGGGCCGTTTCGTCGGTACCTATACTTCATTAGAGAAGGCTCAAGCTTCGATCCGGAAAAACTTCCCTAACAGAGTTTTTGCCAGGACTGGTCACCCCAGAGTTCACGCGGCTGGTCGAAATCAAGGAGGCAGAAGACCCCCTAATCCCAGAGAGCAATACTGGGAGAACAGGCAGCAGGATTCCTTCTTCCCGGCCAGGGGACGTTTCCCTAGAGGACGCAGAGGAAGAGGAACCGGCCGAGGGCAAGGATTCCCACAAGGTGAGAATGGTTCATCACCCTCTGGTGAGAGGGAGGACTGGTATGTTCTGGGGAAACTGGTGCGCGCTTTCCAGCGATGCTTGGCTATTGCAAACCGTAAGAGGTCTGCAACTGGAGTTTATAGATCCACCAGCTCCTTGCAAGCACAGAACAGATTTGTCTGGACCACGAGCTAGCGCAGCTCGCCCAGAAGAACGCCATAGAGAGATGCCCAGGGACTCCCAGTTTCGTGAGCAACATGTTCCTAGAACACAGGAAAGAGAAGGTCAGACCAGTAATAAACCTGAAGGAACTAAACGGCTGGGTAGCGTACCGCCATTTCAAGATGGAAGGCATCCACCAGCTCCGAGACTCCCTCAGAGAGGGAGACTGGCTGACGAGATTGGACCTGAAGGATGCTTACCAGACGGTGCCGGTATCAGAAGAGTACAGAACGTTCCTAGCTTTTCGTTGGAAAATTGGCAATACAAGATGATGCCCTTCGGTCTTGCATCAGCTCCCTGGGTCTTTACCAAGCTGATGAAACCAGTGGCAGCAGCAAACCGAGAGAAGGGCATAAGGTTGATCCTATAGATGGATGGCCAGCTACTGCTAGCCGAAGACCGAGAGACGCTGGTTTACCAGACAAAATGGGTGCAGGATCTGCTCGTGTCTCTGGGGTTCCTGGTAAATGTGGAGAAGTCAGACACCATGCCATCACAGAGACTGGACTTCCTGGGATTTATCCTAGACACCAGGAAGGCCACACTAGAATTGCTAGCGCAAAAGATACGAGACATCAAAAGAGAAATCAGAGGATGTCTGCAGAAGTAGGTAGTTTCTCTCAGGACGCTAGCGAGGATAGTGGGGCTGCTAGCAGCCCCCATTCAAGCCTTATTTCCAGGGCCCTTACACTATCGGGCGTTGCAGAGGCTGAAGATAAGACACTTACAGCAGAGATTAAGATATCACCAATTAGTACCTTTGGATCGAGAATCCGTGGCACAACTGGAATGGTGGTTGAAGAATATGGATGCCTGGAATGGGCGGGCCATTTTCGGAGATCGACCAGACCTGGTCATAGAGTCAGACGCCAGCCATCTAAGCTGGGGAGCCCGATGCGGGGACCTGCAGACAGGAGGAAAGTGGAGCAAAGAAGAGCTTCGTCTGCACATAAATTGCCTGCAGCTGTTAGCAGGGTCCTTCGCGATCAAAGCCTTCACGAAGGGGAGAATGAAATCACATGTGTTACTGAAGATGGACAATATCTCAGCCGTCCGCTACATAAACCACCTACGCGGTATGAAGTCCAAGAAGGCGGTATGAAGTCCAAGATGCTAGCCGAGCTAAGGAAGGATTTTTAGCATTTTTGCCTACAGTCGGAAATGTCAGTGACGGCGGAGTACCTGCCTGTAGAGCTGAACGTAGTAGCGGATTGGAACTCGCACTACCTCACGGACTCCAGCGATTGGAGGCTAGATCCGACAGTATTTCGGAAGCTGAATCAGAAGTGGGGTCCACTACACATAGACCTCTTTGCATCTCGCCTAAACGCACAGACAGCTGAGTACTTCAGCTGGAGACTAGATCTGGGTGCGCAAAGGACGGACGCTTTCCTGCAAGAATGGACGAGCGGGCCGCACTATGCTTTTCCCCCATTCATGATGCTGAACAAAGTTCTAGCGAAGTGTCGGAGGGAGAGAGCAGAACTATTGTTAGTCGCACCACTATGGAAGTCACAAGTACGGTTTCCGACACTAATGGAACTATCAGTGGATCTGCCGAGGGTACTGCCGGAAGGAGAGCAAATGCTCACAGACACAAGCTGCAGAGCTTATCGTGGAATCCTGGGCTCCTTCCACTAGAAGGAGCTACGACGCGGCTTGGGCCAAGTGGTCTAGGTGGTCCAAAGGGAGAGTTGTTCATCCCATTTTAGCCCCTGTAGTGGTGATCCTGAACTTCCTAGCACAATTATTGCAAGACGGAAGAGCGTTCCGCACGATAGGAGTATACAGATCAGTGATCTCAGCGGGGCATTTGCCGATCGAAGGCGTAGCACCCAGCAATGGTGAGGCTCATTCAAGGTGCCAAGTTTAAAGTCCCCCCAGAGCCTTGTTATAATACAGTGTGGGATGTGACAGCAGTCCTCCAGCTTCTAGAAGGATAGCCTGCAGATAGATACTTGTCCCTTAAGCAGCTATCAGGGAAGTTGGCGATGCTGTTATGCCTAATATCTTGTAAGCGCATATCAGAGGTCAAAGTGCTTGAGATAAATAGGAGATCCTTTGGTCCGGAAGGAGTCACTTTCTCGATAGTCAGGAGGACTAAGACAGGAACCTCCTCAGTACACTATCCATATTTTCCAAGCAGGCCCAAATGGTGTGTAGCGAGCTGCATTGTTAGGGAGAATTCCCATTCAATGGCTAATTTCCCTTACCTAGTGAGTCCCTCAGCAGCTTTGCTGGATTTCTGGAGTTTATTTTTTCCACCTGGTAAGAGTGTGAGCTTTTCCCCCAGTCGTACCTGTGTTTTGCCATGTGTATTTTGACTGTTTTTGTGATTGCGGACTCTGGGGTACACCACATCAGTAGCCCCACTCCTTTGTGTGTTACACAGCACCTTCAGTGCAGTAACACAGGGTTGTCTCTTAGGCTTCCCACCGACTCCATTTTCTGGGGCTGACGTCTGTCCCCCAGAAAAGGGTTAAGTTGCCATTAACTTTACATAGTCACTTTTAACCACGGATCCAGTACACCCCATCTTATATGGAGCATTGGAAAGGGTTAATTCTTAGCCCTTTTTATCTGTGCCTCTTGGAGCTTTGTTTCGCTCCCTTCACATTAAGACTTGGCTGGTGGCAGTGGTACCTACCCTAATTATCCTACCGCGGTTATATTATATAACGTGGTAACGTTTTAGGCTATTTTAGTAGCCTCGAACTTTAAACACGCTTGCCCAAATACTTTTTATTTCGGCTCCGGTTGGGTTTAATCGCTATTTCTTTTTGTTAACATCCTTCTTGGGTCTTTCTTTACACGACAAACCAGGTTTGCCTCCTTTGTTCACCGACCGTTGGCGGGCTTCTGACCAGAAGCCCTCCTTTGGCGTCTGGGTGTCTAGGTGGGCTGAATGTACGGGAGGGGTGTAGTCACCCCCTGCACAGGGTCTCCTTGGAGACCCAAGTCGCACTTTGTGTTGATCGGCTGAGGTGGTTGTCCGGGCTGGACAACACCCCTGCTGAGTGATGGACAGCCAGGCTGTGTGAATGGGTGATTTTGGCATCAAAGGCAGGACTCTTGGGTTAGAAGGCAGAGTTGCCACTGGAACTGCAAGGAACCGAAAAGAAGCGAAGAAGAAGACGGCTGCTGCAACCCTGGATCCCGGTGAAGCCCTGCTGCAGTTCTGAGCTATCCACCCTTCAACGACGAGAGAAGATCCAGTCTGGAGTCTTCTTCCCTTGAGCCTGGTGGGATCAACCAGCTCGCCCTTTCTTCAGTCAGAGCATCCTCTCCTGGGTCGAAATAACTGCTGTGCTGTAGTGGTCCGGATAGCCATCAGAAGAGCCCTGTCCTGATTTAAAGGGGTGCACCTTTTATTTATTGTTGTCTTTTTCACTGCTTCTGACCTCATCCATGGGTAGTGCAGATCGCTCCAGACGTCCTCCTTCTTGTCCCCACGACTGAAGCCACAGGAACCGTGAATCTGCAGGAACTACCAGGAACAACTGCCGTGGCACCAGCTTTTCTCAAACGGAATAAGGTACTGTGCACATTTGGTCGTTCTCTCCGACTGACATCCGGAATCGGGGTGAACCCTTTTCCTCCACGAAGATTTATACTTTCTTCCATCCCTCTTATAACTTTTCCTTCCATCTGACAATATCTAAGTACTCTTGGCATCTCGAATCTCGAACTGTTCAACGTGTGATCCTCGGCAACTGAGCATCTGCTCCATTGACACTGGCTCAGGCCTATTGACTTTAATCTGTATCTTTGAACAAGTCCTCCGATTCCCTTGCCTAGACAAACGTACGGCCTGTGATTTTATTTCCTTTTCCCTTGTTTGAAATTCTAAAGTACAAAGTGTGTTTTAACTTCGTGAGCATTTCTATCCACGGGTACGCGTTAGTATCGCAACACCGGCCTGTCAAATCTAATGTACTTACCCTGAATTTACTGGAACAAGTGGAAGTGGTTGTGTGTGGTGTATTCTACGTGTGGTTTTGAATTTATAGAAGTGAAGTGTTTTATGAACAGTTGGCTTTAAATAAATGTACTTATATTTTTACCTGAAACCTTGAGTCAGTGTTTGCTTGAGTCACAGTAATTGTGGTCCTTTGTGTAATCTCTACTAGTGCTCATTTACTCTTGAGATAAGTCTGGCTCCTCCGCTACTGCTACCACTTTAACAGTGTAGTACAGGCTTGTACCAAAGGTGAACTTGCATTACCACTTGTAGGGCCTCATTACACGGTAGGCGCCAAGGGATTACCGGCACCGGTAAGGTCACCGGTGCTGGTAATCCCTTAGCGCCCTACTACGAGGTTCCTCAGCGGGTCCCATCCTTAACACCTGGTCTGACCAGGCATTAAGGACGGGACCCGCTGAGGGACTTCAGAGCTAATAACGGTACTGCAGATTGCAGTACCGGTATTAGCTCCTTCCCAATTCCCATTGAGCCCTATGGGGGCTCAAATGGGAATGGGGAATGGTATTTGGAATGGGGACTTACCGGATCCTCCAGGGTCGGAATGACCCCATAGTCCCCATACTGCCTACCCGGACCCGGTATGCGGTAAGGGAGTAGCAATGCCGCTAATAGCGGCATGGTTACCTCCTACCGTGTAATGAGGCCTATAGTCTTAATTGTGTGTAGTGGTCCCTAAGGATTTGGAAGATTTGGAAGTATGGTGATTACACTTAGAGTGCTGCTATTGCTTGGGTTCAACTAACCACAAGGCTAAACACCACTAATTCTATTAACTGAGAAATCATGTCAAATATGGAAAGCTACACTGAGGAGGGTCTCTTAAACTACACTGCTGAGGTTTTGAGAACCATGTGTAGAGAGAGGAGTCTCTCTGGTAAAGGAAAAAAATCTGAACTGGTTGCTAAGTTATTGGGAAAACAAAATCTGGAGAGTGGGTCAGAAGGACTTACCCCTCCAGCAAATGTGGATACTGATGTTTCTGATTCTGAGAGTGTTGAAGAAGAGGTAGATAACCCTTTGTTAGGAGTTCCTACCAACTCCTTGCCTGCTCAGCAACCACAACCTCTGTCCACAGGTCCTACACTCACTCCTGGTTTATTGCACTAGAGAAAATGAGACTTGAATTAGATGTGAAACGTATTGAAGCACAAACTGCCATGAAACACCAAGAATTAAGGCTCAGAGAAATGGAGATGGCTCATGCTCTAGAAATGAAGACATTGTCTTTGAAAAATGTTTCTCTCTGAGAGTCTTCTATGTCTTCCAGCCCTAAGAGACCCTGTAGGCCAAAGGAAATGATTGGTATGTATGAGACTAAACTTGATGTTTTGGATTGGTTAGCAATGTTTGAGTACAATCATGGGATTCAGGGTATCTCAGGGAATCAGTTGATTCTTTGGCTTTTTTCTAGGCTTCCCCCTGTTGCCAGTGATGCTGTAATGGAGTTGGGGGAGGTGGATAAGCAGGACTATGAATGTGTGAAGCTAGCATTAATAGCTAGTTTTGGGAAGACCCCTTCCCAGTACCTTAAGAGGTTTAGGACCCTCAAAAAGCATGCTGGTACCCCTTGGGCTACCTGGGTGTGTGAATGTTTTTAAAAATTAGATGGTTGGGTTAAGGGTTACAAAGTGAACTCTTATGAAGTTTTGAGGAATCTTGTAATGTTGGAGTCTATTTTTGATGTCTGCTCTCCTGAGCTTAGACAGCACTTGGCTGATTCAGAGGAGATAGATCCTAAGAAGTTAGCTAAGGCTGCTGACTTGTGGGTTGCCAACAGGGCTACTCACAAGGATTCCGGGGAAGCTCAGAAGAAGGATGAGGGAAAGCAGCCAAAGAAAGACAACAAAGAGAATTCCAATAATTCCAATCCAAAAGAGGGCCCCACACATAACCAGGGTAAGCCACAAGGGAAACCAAATCAGGCTAGTGTACCCTCTGGTCCCAAGCCTGATGGAGGTCAGAACAAACCCCCATTCCATAAAGCATCTGGTAAATTCTTTGTTTGTGGATCAACTGACCATGTGAAAGGAGATCCCAGAAGTAAGGGTAAACCTTCAGGGGTCCACACTATCTGCTTAGCCTTCTCCCAGGTGGATGAAGTACCTATAGCCAGTGGAAACTTTCAGTTACTAGCTGATGAGCCCATGAGAGTCTCAGCTAGTGTTCCCTTAGTTTCCTTGGGTCTTTGGGAACAACAGAACTTAGATGTCTATAACTCAATCCCAGATAATACTAAAGAGTATTACAAATATAGTGTTCTTGTGAATGGTCAGGAAACCGCTGCCATCAGAGACACTGGAGCCAGCATAACTGTGATTGATGAATATTTTTTTCAAGGTGGATGATGTTGCTAAGGCACCCAAACACCTAACCAAGTTAGCTGGAGGCCCTGTGCAAATGGTTTCCCTGTTACCGGCTCTCATCCAGTGTAATGACATGACTGTCAGAATACCTGTAAGTGTGCAAAATAACGTGCCTGGGAGGGTCCTGTTGGGTAATGACCTTCAAACTCTTGGAGTTGTGTCCAGTACCCCCAGTCCACCCAGCAAAAGGTCTGCTAGGGAGAGACCCTTGAGAGGCTCTCCTGGGGATTTGATAGAAGAAACTATCACCCCAAGTCCACATGACTTACTTACTGCAATTGCAAGACAGAAAGAGACCAAGGGGAAACCCAAGTCTGCCAGCAAGAAACCAGCAAGCACTCCTGTGCCCAGAAGGACATCCCCAAGATTGTCCAAAGTCAATTGTTCTGAGACAAGACCGACCCAACTCTAGAGGAGGGGGTGTCGCTATTATTCAAAAATGTAGTCTCACCATGAGATTAGAAACTACTATCAACTACTCTCAATTAAAGTCCCCCTCACTGATGCCCAAACTCTCAACATCCATGTGATCTATCACACTCCAGGCACAATAGGCACATTTGATGAGGATATTAATACCATCCTATCCAGCAACCTCAAAGGTTCCACTTCAAGTACTCACCCGTGGGGACTTTAATATGGCTTCAATGACCCCGAAGACCAACTCACCAGCATCACCCTTAATACTCTTTCCGAACTAGGATTTACCCAAAGAAGCATGGAACCTACACATGCCAAAGGTAGAATACTCGATTGGGTGGCGGACTACAACTGCCTAGCCAATATTACCGACAGCTCACCGCTAGCCTGGGCTGACCACCACCTGGTATCGTTCACGCTTTCTACCACCCGACCCCCACCCCTGCCGGCCAGTAGGGCTCAACCCACACTTACGAGAAATAAGAAAAGCATAACTGCGGAGAGACTTATCCCGAACTTACTCCCCACACTCAACACACTCCCTGACAATCTGGATCCTGAGACTCTGGTTGAAGAATACAATAAAAGTATGTCCACTTCACTGGACGTAATCGCCACCCTCAAACTCCGTCCAAGTAAGCCCAAATTGCACCTGAACAAATGGTATACACCTTTCCTTAAAAACCTAAGGCAGCACAAAAGAAACTGCGAGGCCATCTGGAAAAAAGTCCTGTCAGCAGCCAATAAACTCAAACTCACTAAACTAGCGGCCCTTTACAAAAAAGAAATCTACTTAGCAAAACGAACCTTCTTCGACTCCCGTATATCACAAGCCAAATCAAATATGAAGGAATTATTCTCTATCCTTAAAGAAGTAGAAACCCCTATAGCACCACCAGATACTTGTATTAAAGATAAAAACTGGTGCTCAGCAATTCAGAATGCCTTAGCCAATAAGATCGCTACCCTACAAAACAAACTCTCCTGTAAAAATGCCTCCTCGAATGACCCCCACCTGTCCAAACCTCCCGAGAAGCCGACCCCAAGGGAAACCACCCGCTTCAATTTCTCTAAAGTTACCACACTGGAAGTAGAAAAAAATCAACCTGTCACTTAAACCCTCCAACTGTCAGGGAGACCTGTGCCCTGCACAGCTCATTAAAGACGCTGCCCGTGACCTCTCCCCTTTCATCATGAAGCTAATTAACGCGTCCTTCTCCACTGGTTCCATCCCCACTAATTTAAAACAATCTTGGGTATTACCACTATTTAAAAAAACCACACTTGACTCAGCCACACCCACAAACTATAGACCTATAACGACCTTACCATTCCTTCTAAAAATCCTGGATAAGGTTGCCTACGTACAAATTCAGAAGTACTTGGAAGAACATCATCTACTAGGAGCCAGACAGTCAGGCTTCTGTCCTCAACAGGGGACTGAGACGGCCCTTATTGACCTTAAAACATGGATCGATATGCTCAGAGACAATGGACAAGCTGCCTTACTCCTCCTCCTTGACCTCTCTGCAGCATTCGACCTGGTCGACCACTCTGTCCTATGCATACACCTCCATACTTCAGCTCACTTTTCTGGTGAGGCCATTACATGGATTAGATCATTCCGCAGCAGCAGGACCATGAGGGTCTTTTCACCTACAGCTGCAGCAGACCCCCATACCTATCACTTGTGGCATGCCACAAGGTTCTTGTGTCTCCCCTACATTGTACAATATATTTACCAAGCCCATTTTCGATGATCTGGATCATCTCGGTATCACCTACACTAATTACGCAGATGATACCCAGATCCTCTTTCCGCTTTCTGGAGATTATGGGAAGGATTTGGCCTTTGTGAATAGAGTGTACATCATCATCCAGGCATGGATGGCCTCCCATGGACTATGCCTGAATGATGATAAAACTGAACACATCATCCTGGGTACTACCGCCAGCTTAAAGAAATTAGGCCCCGCCTATTCATGTTTCACGATTGATGACAATAGTATCAAGGTAGGACTAGAGGTAAAAACGCTAGGCTTTTATTTAGACTCTAATTTCTCCTTCAACAGACAAGTGAACTCCCTAGCCTCCTCCACGGCCTACACGTGCAAATTGATCTGTGCAGCCAAACCCTTTCTGTCCGACACTAGCGGCTTGACCCTTGGTAGAGCCCTCATATTGTACTGCCTGGACTACTGCAACGTGCTCTATCTTGGGTCTTCCAAAGCCACCACTAACAAATTACAAACTCTTCAGAATAACGCTCTCAAAGTGGCTCTGGGCATCTCTAGAAGAGATCATATCACAGCCCACAACCAACAGAACAATTGGTTCTCTATTAACAACAAAATTCTCTTAAAAACTGCGTCACTTACTCACAAGGCCCTCAATAACGCTGCTCCCATTTACTTGATCAACAGATTTCATAGGCAGACCTCCTTGAGATCCACAATAACAGCCTACAAAGACTGCCTCTCTGTCCCTAACTTTAAACGTGCCACTATAGGGGGAAACAGTTTCCCAGTGAAAGCGGCTAAACTGTGGAACTCCCTACCACCTACTCTCAGAATGGACTCACATTACCAAAACGTCCGATCTAAGATTGTTTCATGGTCGAAGACGTAAGCCTCAAACATATTCAGTCGCTGTCTTTCATATTCCTGCCAACTGTACACACTGTACTCTCATGTGTTTACCTGTATATATGTATATAATCCTGCCATTATTATTATTGTGTGTATGTACTTGTATATTTCATTGTTGTTGTAACTAAGCTTAGCAAATTCATTAACTGCTGCACCCTGTTACCCCAGGGTATTCTGGCGCATTATAAATAATAAAACAAACAACCTCTGTGACTCCTCCACCAGCTGAGGCTGAGTGTGAGGTTCAACCCTGTATGGTTCAACTAGATACTGAGGAATCAGATCTCGTAGAAGATCTTATTCTGGTTGGAGATCTTGACCCTGTTGAACATCTTGAGCTGCAGTCTTTACTGGCATAAGGTGGACCCAACAGGGCAGAATTCAGCAGAGGACAAAGAGAGTGTCCTACTCTTGAAGTTCTTCGCCTACAGGCAGCTTCTCAGCTCATTGGAACTGAGCCTGGGAAGTATAGGTTGCACTGGGAAGATGGCCTCGTCTACAGTGAACCAACTGAGTCAACCCCTGGAGACTACAAAAGGCTTGTAGTACCTCTGGTGAACCAACTCCAGTTTCTGCAGTTAGCCCACAAGATACCTTTGGCAGGCCACTTAAGTTTTAAGAAAACCAAGGAAAGGCTCTCTATTTACTTCTACTGGCCTAAGATGGATTCAGAAGTAGACTCATTCTGCAGGGGCTGTCACACTTGCCAAACTTCTGGCAAGAGTGGAGCCAAGAATGTGGCACCCCTGGTGCCTCTCCCAGTGGTGGGCGTCCCTTTTGAGAGGGTTGAGATTGACATTGTTGGTCCTCTTGACCCTTCCACATCTTCAGGCAACAGGTTTATCCTGGTTGTAGTGGATCATGTCACTAGGTATCCTGAAGCAATACCTTTGAGGACTGTTACAGCTCAGGCTGTGGCTAAGGCCCTACTTGGTATTTTTACCAGAGTAGGTTTTCCTAAGGAGGTGATATCTGACAGGGGATCACATTTTATGTCCCACAACATGCAAGCCATGCGGAAAACCTGTGGAGTCACCTACAAGTTCTCTACTGCCTACCACCCCCAAACCAATGGTTTGGTAGAGAAGTTTAACAGAACTATGAAGAGCATGATACGTGCCTTAGAAGAACCCCTTAAAGGAAAGTGGGACCTTCTACTGCCATGCCTTCTCTTTGCATATAGAGAAGTCCCTCAGGAGGGAGTAGGTTACAATCCCTTTGAACTTCTCTATGGCCATCCAGTCAGAGGTCCATTGGCCCTGATTACGGAGGGGTTGGAGAGTGCTCCTTCCCCCAAGCCAATCAGAGTGACTGACTATGCGATAGGTCTCCGGAGGAGAATGTCACACATGGTGGCAGAGGCAAGTGATAACTTGAAGGCTGGTCAAGCTCTGGTCAAACATTGGCCTGACCAGAAGGCTAACATGGTTGAGGTTACTCAAGACCAGCTTGTTCTTGTTATGGTCCCCACAAGGCAGAGGGCCTTGCAGGACAAAAGGATAGGACCCTTCAAAGTTGTGGGCAAACTTGGAGAGGTGAACTATCTGTCACAAGTTTCTCCCCTTCTCACCTGTTTCTCTTTACTTGCGACCTTCTTGGAAATGGCTTCTTTCTTTCGTACTGTCCGAGACTTGTATGGGGCTGGGCGCGGGTCTTCGGATTCCAGCGTGAGTTCTCCGGCTGTCCTTCGCCGCGTAGCGTTCAGTATCCAGGATGTGGATCTAGGAGGGAGATAGAGTTCCAGGCTCGGAGCGAACTGAAGCGCTGTAGGACCAAGCACAGTATTAATCCAGGAATAAGCCACGATAACGAGGTAAGGAAGGAAACGAACGGGGGTCCAGAAATTGGAAGAAGGGAAAAAAGGAATCAAAAGAGTACGGAAGCAGACTCTGACAACACACGTCTAACTACTCCAAGCAGTAGCGTTGAAACGCGCAGAGCCACGGGGCGTGCCTGTTTTCTAGGAAGTCGAACATAAGGTGCAAGGGCTGGTGTGCAGCGTTTTTGGAACTGTCAGCCATGTTGGAAGGATCACGGAGTTCATATTGCGGTGCATCATGGGCCATTAAGTCCAGAATGGATGAATTTGCCGGTGCATGACACTATCTGGTGGACTTGGGCAATCCTAAGGCGGCCCCTAGAGTCTTTCACACAACCGTTTAAAGGCTTATGTCTCCTGACCTGGCATAGGGGCTTTGCTCCTAGCTTCAGCTCAGTAGGAGGAGGAGAGTGAACCTCTACCTGACCTCCTCCGAGGCTTACCTTTAGATGAACAAGTTGAAGGAGTTAATCTCTCTTCCAGTCTCACATCTGACCAGCAGGATGAGTGCAAATTACTGTTAAATCAGTTTGCCTCCCTGTTCTCACTTTCAGCAGGCTTGACCCCTGGGGGCCAGCATGATATCCTCACTGGTGACTGTTTGCCTGTCAACAGCAGGGGGTACAGAATGTCAGACAATGTAAGGACCCACATAAGGAATGAGGTCAACAAGATGCTTGATCTCGGGGTTATAGAGCCCTCTACTAGCCCATGGTCTAGCCCAGTTGTGCTTGTACCAAAGGCAGGATGTAAGGAGTTGAGATTCTGCGTGGACTATAGAGCTCTAAATGCAGCCACTAAGACTGATGCCCATCCCTTACCAAGGACAGATGAGCTAGTGGACAAGCTTGGTGCAGCCAAGTACCTAAGCACATTTGACCTCACGTCAGGCTATTGGCAAATAGCCCTGACAGACCATGCCAAGGAGAAAACTGTATTCTCCACCTCAGCTTGCTTCTACCAATTTAAGGTAATGCCTTTTGGATTAAAGAATGCACATGCTACATTTCAGAGGATGGTCAATCAAGTTCTGGATGGGATGGAGGACTTCTGCATGGCATACTTGGATGACATTGCAGTGTTCGGCCCTACATGGAAAGAACATATAGATCACTTAGGGTATGTATTGCAGGCTCTTGAATAGGCCCATCTGTCCATAAAGGCAAGTAAATGTCAAATTGGTCAGAGTACAGTGGTCTACCTTGGGCATGAGGTAGGAGGAGGTGAAATAAGGCCATTGTCTAGCAACGTACAAGCTGTACAAAACTGGGCCACCCCTACTACTCAAACCCAAGTGAGAGCCTTCCTAGGTCTCACTAAGTATTACAGGAACTTCATTGAGAACTATGGGACCATAGCTTCTCACTTGAATGTCATCTCCTCTCCCAAATTTCCTAAAAAGGTCAGGTGGAATAGGAGTGCAATCAAGCCTTTGAAGGTCTAAAGAAAGCCCTTTATCAAGCTCCAGTCCTAAGAGCTCCTGACTACCACCAACCCTTCATTGTACAAATTGATGCTTCTAATGTAGGTGCAGTCCTTAGTCAACTGGATGGAAAAGGTAGGGAACATCCCATTTGTTTCATCAGCAGGAAGTTAAAGGATCCTGAGACAAGGTGGGGAACAATAGAACGTGAAGGTTTTGTTATTGTGTGGTCACTGAAGGGGTTTAGGCCATACTTGTATGGTTCTACCTTCATTATTCAGACTGACCATCAATCTTTGAGATTGCTGATGCAAATGAAAGGGGAAAAGCACAGAGCAGGAAGTCACCACCAAAACGTTGATGGTCTCTCAGGATGTTTATCACCGACTACAGGTATGAGATCCATCCAGGAGTAGATTAAATCCTCCTGTCCCTTAGTCTGGGGGGGGAGTGTTAGGGAGAATTCTCATTTAATGGCTAATTTCCCTTACCTAGTGAGTCGCTCAGCAGCTTTGCTGGATTTCTGGAGTTAATTTTTTCCACCTGGTAAGAGTGTGAGCTTTTCCCCCACTCTTACCTGTGTTTTGCCATGTGTATTTTGACAGTTTTTGTGATTGTGGACTCTGGAGTACACCACTTCAGTAGCCCCACTCCTTTGTGTGTTACACAGAACCTTCAGTGCAGTAACACAGGGTTGTCTCTTAGGCTCCCCACCGACACCATTTTTTTCTGGAGCTGACTACTGTCCCCCAGAAAAGGGTAAAGTTGCCATTAACTTTACATAGTCACTTTTAACCACGGATCCAGTACACCCCATCTTATATAGAGTATTGGAAAGGGTTAATTCTTAGCCCTTTGTAGCTGTGCCTCTTGGAGCATTGTTTTGCTCACATCACATTAAGACTTGGTTGGTGGCAGTGGCACCTACCCTAATTTTCCTACCGCGGTTATATTATATAATGTGGTAACGTTTTAGGCTATTTTAGTAACCTCGAACTTTAAACCCGCTTGCCCAAATACTTTTTATTTTGGCTCCGGCTGGGTTTAATCGCCATTTCTTTTTGTTAATATCCTTCTTGGGTCTTTTCTTGCGCGGCAAACCAAGTTTGCCTCCTTTGTTCGCCGACCTTTGGCAGGCTTCTGACCAGAAGCCCTCCTTTGGCGTCTGAGTGTCTAGGTGGGCTGAATGTGAGGGAGGGGTGTAGTCACCCCCTGCACAGGGTCTCCTTGGAGACCCAAGGCGCACTTTGTGTTGATTGGCTGAGGTGGTTGTCCGGGCTGGACAACCCCCCTGCTGAGTGATTGACAGCCAGGCTGTGTGAATGGTGGATTTTTGGCATAAAAGGCAGGACTCTTGGGCTAGAAGGCAGAGTCGCCACTGGAACTGCAAGGAACCGAAGAAAAGCGGAGAAGAAGATGACTGCTGCAACCCCGGATCCCGGTGAAGCCCTGCTGCAGTTCTGAGCAACCTACCCTTCAACGACAAGAGAAGATCCAGTCCAGAGTCTTCTTCCCTTGAGCCTGGTGGGATCAACCAGCTCATGCTTTCTTCAGTCAGAGCATCCTCTCCTGGGTCGAAATAACTGCTGTGCTGTAGTGTTCCAGATAGCCATCAGAAGAGCCCTCTCCTGGTTTAAAGGAAGGCACCTTTTATTCATCGTTGTCTTTTTCGCTGCTGCTGGCCTCATCCCTGAGTAATCGCTCCAGATGTCCTCCTTCTTGTCTCCACGACTGAAGCCGCAGGAACCGTGAGTCTGCAGGAACTACCAGGAACAACTGCCATAGCACCAGCTTTTCCACAACGGAATAAGGTACTGTGCATATTTGGTCGTTCTCTCCGACTGACCATCCGGAATCAGGGTGAACCCTTTTCCTCCACAAAGATTTATACTTTCTTCCCTCCCGCTTAATACTTTTCCTTCCATCTGACAATATCTAAGTACTCTTGGCATCTCGAATCTCGAACTGTTCAACGTGTGATCCTTGGCAACTGAGCATCTGCTGCATTGACACTGGTGCAGGCCTATTGACTTTAATCTGTATCTTTGTACAAGTCCTTTGATTCTCTTGCCTAGACAAACGTATTAACTGTGATTTTATCCCCTTTTCCCTTGTTTGAAATTCTAAAGTACAAAGGGCCTCATTACGAGGTGGGTGGTAAGGGATTACTGCACTGGTAAGGGCACCGGTGCCAGTAATCCCTTATCGCCCTACTACGAGTTCCCTTTGCGGGTCCTTCCTTAACGCCTGGTTTTTTCAGGCGTTAAGGAGGGGACCCGCAAAGGGACTCTAGAGCTAATAACGGTACCGCAATTTGCGGTGCCGTTATTAGCGCCTTCCCCATTCCCATTGAGCCCTATGGGGGCTCAAATGGGAATGGGGAATGGCCCTGGTGAATGGGGAATTGCCGGTCCCGCCAACCTTGGAATGGACCGGTAATTGCTCCATTCACCAGGGCAGAGTCGGAACGAGTTTGGAGGCAGCCATGGCGCTAACAGCGCCATGGCTACCTTCAACCCCGTAATGAGGCCCAAAGTGTGTTTTAAATTCATGAGCATTTCTATCCGCGGGTACGCATTAGTATCACAACACCGGTCTGTCAAATCCTAATGTACTTACCCTGAATTTACTGGAACAAGTGGAAGTGGTTGTGTGTGGTGTATTTTATGTGTGGTTTTGTACTTATATTTTTACCTGAAACCTTGAGTCAGTGTTTGCTTGAGTCACAGTAATTGTGGTCATTTGTGTAATCTCTACTACTGCTCATTTACTCTTGAGATAAGTCTGGCTGCTCCGCTACTGCTACCACTTTAACAGTGTAGTACAGGCTTGTACCAAAGGTGAACTTGTATTACCACTTGTACTCTTAATTGTGTGTAGTGGTCCCTAAGGGCACTGCACAGGATTCTGCCTAACATGCATCAAAGAGTATGAGTGTAGGACAGCAGAGTACAGAGCAGCAGGCATCACGCAATTGCTCATAACCCGTAGAAAACCTTTTCAGGGCGTGTCTACAGCCACCATTACTAGATGGGTGAAAGAAATCATGCATGCAGCGAACATTGATTTGGGAAAGTACGGAGCGCATTCTGTACGTGGCGCAATGGCATTGTTACGCTCACCTGATATCCCCGGGGGCGTCTGGAAGGCTCTGAGATCTGGAACCCTGGATGCGTAGTTGCCCAGTGCTGAATAATGAATCTGCAATTACAGAAGGGAGGATTTGTGATAACTGTCTCTAATGGGTGAATCTCCCACCTCCATCTGACCGATTCCCTTCCCACTGGGTTCTTTTCTCACCTTAGTTATTTGTAGGGTGAGCTGTCCGTCCTGCGTTTCTTGTGCAGGGGTGCTTGATGTTTGTTAGCAAGGTGCCCGAGTTGCTTCACTGGTGCAGTACGCCTTCCTTGGGCCTAGGCCTGCTGTGACCCCGAATCTGCTGGTAGGCAGGTAGGTTTGTTAATTGTAAGTCTTTCTTCTGTTTATGGTGGGAATTTGTTAATGTCTTTATCTCCTTCTTTTCGGGTGCGAAGGTCTTGATGCTGGCATGCCAGATGGAGAGGCACGTTTCTAGGTAAGAGAAAGCATGAAGCACAGTGCCTTAGTTGTCTTTTGAAGCTAACCTGTGGTTTCTTCTTTTTCTCCTCACAGGCCGCTGTGGTGCTGTGAGTAGATGAGAGCGCGTTGAAAAACAGGCCCCCGGAATCCGTTAAGGTAGTACAGCGCTTTGCGGTTGTTTAATATTGAAAGCGAACCTGAATATATCTCTTTTCCTTTGCAGATGTTGCTGTGGTGCTCCGGATGGAAGTGTGGCGTAGCGTGATGGAATTCAGGGAAGACTGATGGAAGTCGATGATTTGGAGGCACGCGCTCTAATATTCTTTTTCCCTTTCTCGTTATTGCAGGTCGCAATGTTCGAACATCAACTGTGGTAGCGGTTCGCCGGAAGTACTTAAGCTTGTACTCACAGGTGAGTGATGTTTCTTCTCTTGATTTCCACAGATTGCAGCCCAGTTGAGATGCTGAGTGCTGGATGGTGTTTTCTCAGGTAAAACAGAATAATCTTATTCTTGTTCTTGCAGGATTACAGGAAGGTGTTGAAGACCAGGAGCTGGACACAGTGAGCATCACGCTGCTGCTTGCAGAATAACACGAAGCATGTTCTTCAGTCAGGGTGCGGTTTATATGGCCCAGGTAAAGTTGTACCAGGGAAAGTAGTTCCAGGCTTGCCATACCCAAAACACTAGACCACATGGCTTGGTTCTTAGAACTAGACTGTGTGGGTGCTTGTTACGCTCACCTGGTATCCACAGGGACGCCACCCAGCTGGGTTACTCGCTGGTATACTTCTCAGCTTTGCCCTGATGTGGTCTGCGGGGAAGGTTCTGCCTGAAAATACAGGGGGACTGTGTTCAAGACTGACCAACTGTGGTAAGTAGCCTCCCTCCACCTCTGTATGCTTTCAGTCCCTCTGGCGCCCTCTCCTCACCTTGTGGTAGAATTAGGCATGCTCTCCGTCCTGCCTTCTTTGCAGGGACGCGGTGTCTTTCATGGGCGAGGGCGGTCCAGTTACTTCACTGACGCCGGCCTGTTTGATATTGTTCAGGTAGGTCTTATTGCTGTTCTTTAGTTTTGTTGCTATCCTGCATGCCTTTCTTTGTTTAAATGTATCTTTTTTCTCCCTTAGGTATGCGGAGCTTCAGCGCGGCGAACTGGCTTGGTTGAGCGCTGTTCGTAAATGATGGCGCATTAAGAGCGCTATGATGCGGTAAGTAAGCGCTATGTGCAGTGCTGCAAAGTCTTGCCTTTGCTAACCTGTGTTTTCCTTCCTTGTAGGTCGCTGTGTTCTTCAGCGCGAGTGGAATGTCCGGAGTGGTGCCAGCCGAGAGGCGACCAGCCAGGTAAGCCTTTTGAGCAGTTCGTAATTTGTAAATCTCTCTACAGATTTCTTTAATGTTGCCTCTATCTTCCTCTTTCAGGTCGTTCTGTCCGGGAGGCGTGCAGATTTGAGGAAGCGGTTCTCAGTAGCTGCAAGTGTTTAAAGATGAAGACTGCAGGTAAGATGCTGCTGCTAATGATGTTCCTTTTGTCTCCTTGCAGGTTCTGCTTCTCCGAGGTTCGAGGGAATAGCTGGACACGGTGAGCGTCACGTTGCAAGCTGCAAAGTAACACAAAGCAATTTCTGCAGTCAGAGTGTGGTTTATCTAGCCCAGGTAAAGTAGTACCAGGGAAAGAAGTTCCAGGCCTGCCACACCCAAAACACTAGACCGCATAGCTTGGTTCTTAGGAACCAAGCTATGTGGATGCCTCCATATTGGCTGACAATACAATAAAGTAGTTCCCAAGCACATTGTTGTTCATGGTGTATGAGCCTGGCGCCATAGGCGCCAGGACTGGCCCCATGAGGGCTTTTGAAGAGGATGCCAGGCTCTAGAGGCACAAGTCCTGACTCCACCTGGCCAATGGGTTTGCCAGAGGGGGTTTTGGGTGAGGGTCGTGACAGCCCTCCCCCCTAAGGACCCTCCCATGGTGTTCCTTCTGTCTGGCCCAGGTTTGATTGGGAAGTTCCGATGGAATTTCCTGATTAGACGTGGTGCGTGTATATTCTCACTGGGCTCCCAGGATCTATCTTATGGTCCAAATCCTTTCCAATCGACGAGATAATATAGCTTGGTCCTAGAGTATTTAGAGTCCAAGATATCTTTGACTTCGAATTCTGGTTCTCCGTCAACAAGTATGGGCTTAGGTGGTGTCCCAATCTGTGTGCCGGGTTGCATTGGTTTCAGGAGGGACACATGGAATACCGGGTGGATGTGTAAATTAGGTGGTAAATCCAGTTTCACGGCTGCTGGGTTGATAATTGCCTTAATGGTATAGGGTCCTAAGAATCTGGGATGAAAGGTCCGGGTTCCCTTGATGGGTACGAATTTAGCGGCTAACCAAACTTTGTCTCCTACTTGATAATCAGAGGCCTTTTTACGGTGTTGGTCGGCGAATCTCTTTTGTTTTTCTTTGGCATGAATAAGGTGTTCCTTTGCCCTTTTGAAAACCTGAGTAATGGTTGTGTGTAGAGTCTTTACCGCTGGCATTTCCAAGCTGGCTGGAAGGTCTAGTTCAGAGGTACGTGGATGTCTGCCACGAAGGGTATAGAAGGGCGTTTGTCCCGTGCTTGAATGCAAAGAATTGTTATATGCATATTCGGCTATCCATAGTAGGTCTTTCCAATTCCTTTGTTCGTGGTGCAGCATGCACCGTCAATATTGCTCGAGTGTCTGATTGGTTCTCTCGGTTTGGCCGTCCGTTTTGGGATGGTGACTGGTAGATAGCCGAATGTCGATCTGCGCCATTGAACAGCATTTTTTCGAGAACTTTGAAATAAACTGGCTTCCTCGATCAGAGACCAGAACCGAAGGGAAGCCATGCAGCTTAACCACGCCCTCCAGGAACACTTTTGCTAAAGTGGCTGCATCTAGGAGGCCTTTGAGAGCAATAAAATGGGCCATCGTCGAGAATAAGTCCACAACTACAAGGATGGTGTTGAACCCTTGGCTTGGAGGTAGATCAGCGATGAAGTCAAGGGAACGAGTGTGCCATGGAACTGGAGGAATGTCCAATGGTTGTAGGAGACCAGATGGTTTTCGTTTCTGTGATTTATTTTGTGCGCAGACATCGCAGGACTGAATATACTGAATGATGTCCTTACGCCAGGTAGGCCACCAAAAGTTCTCTTTCACCTTAGCTAGGGTTTTGGTGATCCCAGGATGCCCTTCAATAAGTGATGCAAGATAGTTTGAAATAATATGCTGTTGTAATTCCTTCTTGGGTACATATAGGCGATCCCTAAAAAAAGGGCAGGTGGTCCTTGATGGTATATTGTTCTCCTTGAGTTTGCCATGCGAGGTAGGCATCAGGATTCATTGTCCGTTGGATTTCTTTTCGTAGTTCGGCTTGTGTTAAGGCTGTCGTGATACCCAAGAGTTTGTCTTCAGGTATAATAGGTACTGGGTCTGGAGTTGTATATACTATTTCATCTATGCCCATGCGAGATAAGGCATCTGCCTTTCCGTTTCTGACTCCTGATCGAAATGTGATTACATAATCATATTCAGCGAAGAAAAGGGCCCACTGTAATTGCCGCGAGGACTGGGCCTTGGCTGTTTTTAGATATTGCAGGTTTCGGTGGTCTGTGATGACTGTAATGGTGTGTCTGGCCCCCAGAAGGTAGTGCCTCCAGGCTTTAAAGGCAGATTTGATAGCCAGGAGTTCTTTGTCCGTGATGGCATAATTAATCTCTGGAGGTGAGAACTTTTTCAACCAGAAGGCCACAGGATGTAGCTGGCCGGTTTCCGGGTCTCTCTGTGAAAGGACAGCCCCCATTGCGAGACTGGACGCATCAGTTTCAACGACATAAGGGAGGTCTGGAGGAGAATGTCGCAGGATTGGGGCGGAGGTAAACTTTCGTTTAAGTTCCTGAAATGCTTCTTCTGCTTCTTCGGTCCAAGCAAACTTTTTATTGTTTTTTCGTAATAGTACTGTGATTGTGTGCACAACCTGAGCGAAGTCTGGGATGAACCGGCGGTAGAAGTTTGCAAAGCCCAGCATGCTTTGTACCCCTTTCAGAGACGTCAGTGAAGGCCATTTCAGAATGGCATCTACCTTGTGCACGTCCATTCTGATGCCTCCTGGAGTAAGGATAAAACCAAGAAATTCTACTTCAGTGACGTGAAAAAAGCATTTTTCAAGCTTTGCAAACAAGCGATGTTGACGGATCTTGCTGAGGACTGAACGAACGTGCCTGTCATTATCTTGTTCCGAGGCTGAGTTTACTAAGATGTCGTCTATGTACACAAAGGTGCACACATCAATTAACTCCCTTAAGACGTCATTTATGAAATAGGTTCCATGTAATAATGACCCCACAAAAATATCGGCATGCAAAAATATCGCCGAAAAATTGCCGTTTTTTGTGGGGACATTATTGCATGGAACATTTCTTTTTTGGCTGCCTCTATCCCCATATATATGGTCACCCATATAATATCGCCACAACCTTTTCCCGGCGATATTATGTACGGCGACCATATATATGGGGATAATATTAACTGATACCATGAAATATTGGAATGCCGCATGAGTGTTGCATAACCCGAAGGGCATGACTTGATATTCAAACAAGCCGTACTTAGTACGGAAGGCGGTTTTCCATTCATCTCCTTTTCTGACTCAGACCAGGTGGTACGCTCCTCGAAGGTCCAATTTGGTATAAATCTGGGCATCTTTAACTTGGTCTAGCATCTCAGGGATAAGTGGCAAGGGGTAGCGGTTCTTCACAGTGATCTGGTTCAATGCGCGGTAGTCAATACAGGTTCTGAAGTCTTCTTCCTTTTTCAGTACGAAGAACAAAGGACTGGCTGCGGGGGACTTCGAAATACGGATAAATCCGTTTGCAAGGTACTGGTCTAAATAGGATTTCAAATGAAGGTTTTCTGGTTCTGTGAGAGCGTAGATCCTGCCAAAAGGTATTTGTGCACCAGGAACAACGTCGATCTGACAGTCATAGGGCCTGTTCGGTAGCAATGTATTGGCTTGGTCCTTTCGGAAAACATCCTGGAAATCATGGTATTCACTTGGCAAGGTATTAATTGCTCCCAGGGTTGATACTGTCGCTCCGGGAGTCATGGGGATACAGACGTCAGGTTTCTCCTCTTGGTAAATAGCAGGCAGGGGAGCAGTCACTGGTGAAGGTTAATTTTCGTGCCTGCCAGTCTATCAAAGGGTTGTGAGCAACCAACCATGGCATCCCTAGTATTAGTCTGAACTGAGGTACCTTTATGAGATCGAATGAAATAGACTCCCGATGTCCGTCCTGACACAGCAAGGTTGCCCTGGCTGTGCACTGGGTTACTGGTCCGGAAGCGATTTCTGTCCCATCCATGGTGGTTACCTTGTCCATAGTTGGCTTAGAACACAAAGGAAGCCCCATCTCTGCTGCCAGTTCTTGATCAATATAATTTACAACTGCTCCGCTATCAATGTATGCTTCAAAGGCATGCATTCTTGACGACTGTTGGTGGTTCATTAAGATCACTGGTATTGCAAAGTGCGAGGTCAGCAACTCTTTCTTCTCACTCGACAAACTGACCTCTACGTTTGTCGAGCTTGGTAGTTTCCCGATTCTTTAGCTTCATCCTTCTCTGTGGCCCTGACTGTTCTTCTTGGGGGTTTTACTGGACACTCCTTCAGGATATGTCCTGGTTTACCACAATACAAACACAGCTGTTGTTGTCTTCTTTTGTCCTGCTCTTGTTTTGTTAATGGAGGCCGTATCCCTCCAATCTGCATGAGTTCTACAGCATTTTCAGGTACACGGGGTGTGTTTTCCCTTGGTCGAACATACACGGTCCGAGGGTCCGTCTTAGACCGGTCTGCCTTTCGGTCCTGCAACCGGTGGTCTAGCTGCTCGACCAGATTTATGAATTCTGCACAGTGTCTGGGTGGATCAACCACCTGGGCTAAGACGTCCTTTAATTTGCCTCGTAAGCCTCGATGGAATAACGTGGTTCTTTTGTTTTCCGGCCACCTAGCTTCGGCAACCAGTCTGTTGAAGGTAGCAATGTACATTAACATAAAGTCCTGATTCCCCTGTCGGAGAGAAAAGAGTTCATTGTCTACTGTTTGTTCCTGGGTATGGCGAGCAAAATGTTTTTCCATTTCTCTCTGGAACCCCCCAAAGTCATGTAATGGAGGATCGTCATGGGTTACCAATGCACTGACCAATCTGCTGCACTACCACTCAGGTATGATAAGACAAAAGCTACCCGAGCTTGGTCGTTTGGAAATGCTCCAGGCCTACACAGAAAATGAAGGCGGCACTGATTGATGAATGCCGCATACTTCCGGGGGTCGCCTGAGAACCTTTCTGGTGGTGCCAGGGGCACTGTTCCAGGTAACATGATCTGTACCGGAGTGGGTGGTATGGCGGGGTTTTGCATCATTGGATTGCTTCCAGGTAGAGGCGTCTGTCCTGCCTGTGATTGCAAGTATTGCCTGCTAATCTCTTCAGTGCGTTCTTTGGTCACTACTAGGTTTCTCCGGAGAGCATTAGTCTCTTGTCGGGCAGAATGAACCTCAGCACCAAGCTCTCCTAGTAATTGGGCCAATTGGACCATTTCTGATGTCTCCCTGGCGCCCAGGTGGATTTGTTATGGTAGGCTTTGTGTTCTGTTACGCTCACCTGGTATCCACAGGGACGCCACCCAGCTGGGTTACTCGCTGGTATGCTTCTCAGCTTTGCCCTGATGTGGTCTGCGGAGAAGGTTCTGCCTGAAAATACAGGAGGTCTGTGTTGAAGACTGACCGACTGTGATAAGTATCCTCCCTCCACCCCTGTATGCTTTCAGTCCCTCTGGCGCCCTCTCCTCACCTTGTGGTAGAATTAGGCGTGCTCTCCATCCTGCCTTCTTTGCAGGGGCGCGTTGTCTTTCATGGGCGAGTGTGGTCCAGTTACTTCACTGACGCCGGCTCGTTTGATATTGTTCAGGTAGGTCTTATTGCTGTTCTTTAGTTTTGTTGCTATCCTGCATGCCTTTCTTTGTTTAAAATGTCTTTTTTTTCTCCCTTAGGTATGCGGAGCTTCAGCGCGGCGAACTGGCTTGGTTGAGCCCCGCTGGTAAATGATGGCGCATTAAGAGCACTATGATGCGGTAAGTAAGCGCTATGCGCAGCGCTACAAAGTCTTGCCTTTGCTAACCTGTGTTTTCCTTCCTTATAGGTCGCGGTGTTCTTCAGCGCGAGTGGAATGTCCGGAGTGGTGCCAGCCGAGAGGCGACCAGCCAGGTAAGCCTTTTGAGCAGTTTGTAATTTGTAAATGTCTCTACAGCTTTCTTTAATGTTGCCTCTATCTTCCTCTTTCAGGTCCTTCTGTCCGGGAGGCATGCAGATTCGAGTAAGCTGTTCTCAGTAGCTGCAAGTGTTTAAAGATGAAGACTGCAGGTAAGATGCTGCTGCTAATGATGTTCCTTTTGTCTCCTTGCAGGTTCTGCTTCTCCGAGGTTCGAGGGAATAGCTGGACATGGTGAGCGTCACGTTGCAAGCTGCAAAGTAACACAAAGCATGTTCTGCAGTCAGGGTGTGGTTTATATAGCCCAGGTAAAGTAGTACCAGGGAAAGAAGTTCCAGGCCTGCCACACCCAAAACACTAGACCGCATAGCTGAGTTCTTAGGAACCAAGCTATGTGGATGCCTCCATGTTGGCTGACAATACAATAAAGTAGTTCCCAAGCACATTGTTGTTCATGGTGTATGAGACTGGCGCCATAGGTGCCAGGACTGGCCCCATGAGGGCTTTTGAAGAGGATGCCAGGTTCTAGAGGCCCGAGTCCTGACTCCACCTGGCCAATGGGTTTGCGAGAGGGTGTTTTGGGCGAGGGTCGTGACAGTGCTTCCATGTTGGATTTAAAGGCCCATGTACATTAATGGGACCTAGTTTGAACAGCCCTTCCTTCCTACATATGAGCCTGGTGCCAAATGCGCCAGGACTGGCTCCACGCGCCCTTTTTGAAGTGGTTTTAAGGCCCTCAGTGTTCTGGTGGGAGCCTGCTTGTGGCACATCTTGTGCCCCCTCACAGTGGTCATGACAGCACTCCCCACCAAGGCCCCTCTCATGGTATCCTTCCTGTCCGGTCCGGGTTTGGTGGGGTTATCCAGGTGAAACCTCTTAATCAGACGTGGTGCGTGAATATGTTCACTTGGTTCCCAAGTTCTATCTTGAGGCCCGTACCCTTTCCAGTCCACTAAATAGTATAGCTTAGATCTGGTACGTTTCGAACACAGGATGTTTTTAACTTGAAAATCAAGCTCTCCATCAACTAGCACAGGGTTTGGTGGTGTTAAGACTCGAGTTCCTGGTTGTACAGATTTTACAAGTGACACATGGAACACCGGATGAATTTGCATGCTTGGTGGTAAGGCTAACTTGACGGCCACCGGATTTATCACTGATTCGATGGTATAGGTTCCTAGATATCTTGGATGAAAGGTCCGGGTACCTTTTATGGGCACATGTTTTGATGCCAACGAGACTACGTCTCCAACTTGGTAATCGGGAGCTTTCTTTCGATGCCGGTGTGAGAATTTTTTTTGTCTGTCTTTGGCTTGCAGTAAATGTTCATTTGCCCTTTTGAAGGCTTGGGTTATGCTTGTGTGTAGAGTCTTTACCGCTGGCATTTCCAAGGTTGCGGGGGAGTCTAGTTCAGAGGTACGTGGATGTCTTCTGTATATTGTGTAGAACGGGCTTTGTCCCGTGCTGGTGTATATGGTGTTATTGTATGCGTATTCCGCTATCCATAACAAGCCTTTCCAATTCTCTTCCACTTGATGCAGCATGCAACGTAGATGCTGTTCTAACGTCTGGTTTGTTCTTTCTGTTTGTCCATCCGTTTGGGGGTGATGAGTAGTGGATAATCGAACATCGATTTGTGCCATGGTACAACATTTCCTCCAGAAGTTGGAAACAAATTGGCTTCCACGATCTGAGATTAGAACTTAGGGGAAACCATGCAGTTTTATAATCTGTTCAAGAATGCTTTTGCCAGACCGGTAGCGTTAGGAAGTCCTTTGAATGGAATGAAATGTGCCATTTTAGAGAACAGGTCTACAACCACCAGAATGGTATTAAAACCTTGACAGGGAGGTAAGTCCGTAATAAAATCAAGAGAAAGAGTATGCCAGGGAGCTGGTGGAATATCCAGTGGTTGTAGAAGGCCAGCTGGTTTATGTTTTTGTGATTTGTTCTGTGCACATGTCCCACAGGATAGAACAAATCGAGCAATGTCCTTATGCCAGGTGGCCACCAGAAATTCAGTTTAACCTTGGTTAGAGTCTTAGTAATTCCGGGATGGCCTTCGATCAGGGAATCGTGAAAACCAGACATGACCAATTCTTGCAGATCTTTACTTGGTAGATATAGTCGTTCCCTGAAGTAGGGTAATCCATACAGAACTGTGTGATGTTCATTTTGGGAATTCCATTTCTGCAACATCTCGGGGTTCATTAAGGTTCAAATCTTATCTTGAAGTTCACTCAGAGTCAATGTGGTGGTGAGTCCCAGTAGTTTATCACTTGGGATGATGGCAACAGGGTCCAGGGTACTGTTCGCTTTCTCTTCAACACCCATACGAGATAAGGCATCGGCCTTCCCATTCCGAACTCCCAGTCGGTATGTTATTACGTAATCATGTTCTGCGAAGAATAGAGCCCACCGCAACTGTCGTGACAATTGGGCTTTTGCTGACTTTAAGTATTGAAGGTTTCGGTGATCTGTGGTTACTGTTATGGTATGTCTGGCACCTAACAGATACTCCCACCAGGCTTTGAAGGCTGATTTTATTGCCAACAATTCTTTGTCTGTAATTGCATAGTTAAGTTCTGGTGGTGAGAATTTACGTGACCAAAGGGCCACGGGGTGTAATTGGCCTGTCTCTGGATCTCTTTGAGAGAGAACTGCTCCCATAGCTACGCTAGAAGCATTGGTTTTCACTACATAGGAAGACCCATTTCTGTTGCAAGATCTCAATCTATGTAATTACCAACAGCTCCGCTGTCTATATACGCCTCTATGGCATGCATTTTTGACGGTCATTGGTGATTGATCAAGGTTACTGGTAGGGCGAAATGTGAGGTCTGTGACTCATCCTTCTCGCTCGACAAGCAGACCTCTACGCTTGCCGGGCCTGGTAGTTTTCCAATTCCTTTCCATCATCTTCTTCCTCTGTAGTGCCTACCACCTTCCTTGGAGGTTTCACTGGGCATTCTTTGAGATAGTGACCCGATTTACTGCAGTATAGGCATAACTGTAGCTGTCTCCTCTTGTCTCTTTCAACCTTGGTTAAAGGGTGTATGTGATTTCAATCCAGCACTCCAACTAAGTCAATGCCTAGTATGGGATGCCCAATGGAAACCCTTATTTATATATTTTTATGTCAAAAGTTTGTTTAATTCTGGATGATGTACCCTTATATAACGCCCCTCTCTTTGAATTTCCCCGGTCTCACTGAACCATGAAATAGGTTTGTTTTGCAAATTAAAAGATTTATTTGAAGAATTGAACAATATATAGATTATACTTTTATGAATATGAATAATATCTGAATATCACACTTATGAATATGAACAATGATCAGCAATGGGTAATATTACAATATCAACAATCTCTTTAATCAATTAGGAGTAGGAATAGGAAAAATAATCTAGCAGAGAATACTTTGTATGGGTTGAAGAGATTGCAATGATAGGAAGAAACGTAACACACAAATAAAACTTGATATGACTTCAATCAAAAGACCATATGATCACTCTTTCCCCCTATTGTTACTCACTCCCCCCAACATGCAATATGAAGATATGGAATGAGGGCACACAGGTATCAGGAATAACAATCAATAATGCAGTTCAATCCCAATTCCCCCAGCAAGAAATAGCTATTTTTACATGTGGTGAAATTGCGGCAACTTTTCCGCTTGTGGGAAACGCGATTACGTAAAAACTATAAGGAATTGGAATATCGTTTTATTTAAATTTCGCTTCTAGGACCTACGGTTCACAAGTTACAGAGGTTTTTGTGAAGGTAGATTTTTCAGAAACAGAGTCAAGATTCAAAATGAAAGATGCGCTTTAAAGATTAGGAACCAAGAAGGGCTTATACTAAGGAGCTATGAAAGTACAAGATACCCAACGGGACAACCACCAGAACAGGGCGCCTTCCGCTCTGATTGCTGTGTGCCAGGACACTTGACTTTCTTCAGAAAATATCAGAGCACAGATGATTATCGGTACAATTATCACAGACTATATAATGAGAAGAATTCAGGGTGGACACAAGATTCTATAATGCAGTTCTGGATATGTTGAAATGGATTAAATAGGATTGCTTTAAACTAAGAGATGACTATGGACAGTTCTAGACTAAATACTCACTCCTATGGTTTGGAATGGAATGGGCCCGTCAATGATCTGGTCAAGGGTTTGGCTGCGATTCTCTCGCCACCGGACAGGTCTCAGGCACTGGGTTCTGCTCTCAGCAAGGCCCTCTGGTCTGCGCTGCCTCTTGGACTGGATCTGATGTGTTGGTTCTGGGTACAGCTCTGCTCTATAGGTCTGGATCTTGGTTCTAGCATGAGGTTCTTAGCTAGAACAGCAAAACACCTCAGCCAGGCTGTTGGATTTTGTGGTGCTCCTTGGAGGTTTAGGGGTTAAATCAGGTTTGAAAGATTTTTAAAGGCCTGCTCAAAGGGGTTCAGCTTTTTTGGATTAGGCCTCTGCTTCAGGGTTCTAAAGTCTGGTTCTAGAGTCTGGATCTGGAGTCTGGTTCTGGAGTCTGGATCTTCCTGCAGGGTGCTTCGCCAGGGGATCAGTTGATGAGTGAGAAAGTGTGTGTGTGGGTTCTCAACAGTCCCTATTTATCCATTTTCCTAAGCGGGTGGGGAGGTTGATTGTCTATGCCCAACCCTCTAAGGATCTGATAGGTCAGAGAATTCCCCTTCTCCTGATTTGAGAATGGAACAGTGTGTCATAATGTGTCAGAGTGATGCTACCATTTACAGTCTAGAGAAGAACCTCCCCTTTGTTTTTACTTAGAAAATCTATTTTTCCCAAAAAACATATTTCCCATATGCACAACTTATTCCTATTATATATATTTACACGATAGATTAATTAAGGCATGTCTCTGTTCAAGTCCCATGTTCCTAGGAGTTTCGGTTCACAAATGACAGTTTTTTCATGCTTTTGGTTGGTTACTTAGAGATTATTCAAATGAAAAAACAGGCCCCCAGAATCCGTTAAGTTAGTACAGCGCTGTGCGCTAGTTTAATATTGAAAGCAAACCTGAATATGTCTCTTTTCCTTTGCAGATGTTGCTGTGGTGCTCCGGATGGAAGCGCACGTTCTAATATTGTTTTTCTCTTTCTCGTTATAGCAGGTCGCAATGTTCGAACAGCAACTGTGGTAGCGGTTCGCCGGAAGTCCTTAAGCTTGTATTCACAGGTGAGTGATGTTTCTTCTTCTCTCGGTTTCCACAGATTGCAGCCCAGTTGAGATGCTTGGTGCTGGATGGTGTTTTCTCAGGAAAGACAGAATAATCTTGTTCTTGTTCTTGCAGGATTACAAGGAGATGCTGAAGACCAGGAGCTGGACACGGTGAGCATCACGCTGCTGGTTGCAGAATAACACGAAGCATGTTCTGCAGTCAGGGTGTGGTTTATATAGCCCAGGTAAAGTAGTACCAGGGAAAGTAGTTCCAGGCCTGCCACAGCCAAAACACTAGACTGCATGGCTTGGTTCTTAGAACTAGACTATTAAAGGCCCATATACATAAATGGGATGTAGTTTGAACAGCCCTTCCTTCCTACATGTGAGCCTGGTGCCAAAAGGCGCCAGGACTGGCTCCAGGAGCCCTTTTGCAGTGGTTTTAAGGCCCTCAAGGCTCTGGTGGGGACTTCTTGTGGCACAACTTGTGCCCCCTCACAGTGGTCATAACCGGCATCTAAAGCTTTTACGACATGAGTATCATTGAGAGAGATCATGTTGACGGCAGATTGGGCTAGTGATCATACCTTTAAGGAGTTTTACTTTAAGCCAAACAAGAGTCTACCGGTTGCTGTGTTGGAAAGCTTTGAACAAGCATAATGCTCGCCTCCAGTCTTGTCATAGAATAAAGATTACCCCTGCTAACTGCGCAGGGAGTATTAATTCTATTAAAGACTAGGAGGCGAGCATTACATTCCCACCCATTCATGTATTGCTAATGGTGATGTTTTGTATAATGATTGCAATACATGGACGCCACCCTGATTCTTCTGCTTTGTATTATCCTTAGGGGAAGAGCTTCACCTCCGAAATCTTAACCTAGAACATGGGTGCACAACATACGGCCCGCGGGCCAGTTGCGGCTCGCCATGCTGTTTTGTCCGGCCCGTGAGGCACAAACACTTTCCTAATGAAGGGCGGCCCGCAAGCAGCATCGGCCGCCCTCCATTAGGAAAGTCTTTGTTGTCTTCCGGGCTGGACAAAACACTGGCGGTCATTGGCTCAGCACACACACACCACGTCTCTCCTATGAGCCACATAGTGCGTGTGTGCTGCACCAGCAATACGGCTGGCGTGGCCAGTAAGGCTTGATGCCGGAAGGCATTTCAGCCTTGCTGGCCACGCCAGCCGTAGTACCACTCCACTTACCTCGCCAGCGTTCCAGCTTACCTGCCTTCCAGCACGTCCGGTAAGTGGTCTGTTTGTGTTTGTGTGTCGGGTCTGTTTGTCTGTATGTTTGTGTTGTGTATGTTGAGGTGGGGGGTGGGGGGACGTCGGATGTGCATGAATGTTTGTTTTTGAATGTTTGTGTTGTGTATGTTGAGATGGGGGTAGGGGGTGGGGGGGTGTTGGATGTGTATGAATGTTTGTTTTTGAGTGTTTGTGTTGTGTATGTTGAGATGGGGGTGTGGGGGGAGGTGTCGGATGTGCATGAATGTTTGTTTTTGAATGTTTGTGTTGTGTATGTTGAGATGGGGGTGGGGGGTGTGTCGGATGTGTATGAATATTTTTGAGTGTTTGTGTTGTGTATGTTGAGATGGGGGGTGGGGGTTTGGGTCTGTATGAGTGCATGCTTGAGAATGTGTGTGCTGAGTTTGGGGGGTGGGGGGTTTGGGTCTGTATGGGTGCATGCTTGAGAATGTGTGTGCTGAGTTGGGGGGTGGGGGGTTGGGTCTCTATGGGTGCATGCTTGAGAGTGTGTGCGCTGAGTTGGGGTATGGGGGGGTTCGGGTCTGTATGGGTGCATGCTTGAGAGTGTGTGTGCTGAGTTGGGGGATGGGGGTTTCGGGTCTGTATGGGTGCATGCTTGAGAGTGTGTGTGCTGAGTTGGGGGGTGGGGGGTTTGGGTCTCTATGGGTGCATGCTTGAGAGTTTGTGTGCTGAGTTGGGGGGTGGGGGGGTTCGGGTCTGTATGGGTGCATGCTTGATTGTTTGGCGCATAGTGTTTGGTTGGGGGTGCGGTGAGGGGGCATTGGGGCATAGTGTGTGGTTGGGGGTGAGGGACATGGAAATAGTATTTGGTTGGGGGTCAGGGGGCCATGGGGCATAGTGTTTGGTTTGGGGTGAGGGGGCCATGGGGCATAGTGCTTGGTTGGGGGTGCGGGGCCATGGGGCATAGTGTCTGGTTGGGGGTGGGGGACATGGGCATGGACATAGTGTTTGGTTGGGGGTCAGGGGCCAAGGGGCATAGTGTTTGGTTGGGGGTCAGGGGGCCATGGGGCATAGTGTTTGGGTGGGGGTGAGGGGGCCATGGAGCATAGTGTTTGGTTAGGGGTGAGAGCCATGGGGCATAGTGTTTGGTTGGGGGTGAGGGGCCATGGGGCATAGTGTTTGGTTAGGGGTGAGGAGGCCATGGGGCATAGTGTTTGGTTGGGGGTGAGGACATGGGCATGGGCATAGGGTTTGGTTTGGGGTCAGAGGGCCATGGGGAATAGTGTTTGGTTGGGGGTGGGAGCCATGGGGCATAGTGTTTGGTTGGGGGTGAGGGGGCCGTGGGGCATAGTGTTTGGTTGGGGGTGAGGAGGCCATGGGGCATAGTGTTTGGTTGGGGGTGGGAGCCATGGGGCATATTGTTTGGTTGGGGGTGAGGAGGTCAAGGGGCATAGTGTTTGGTTGGGGGTGAGGGAGCCATGGGGCATAGTGTTTGGTTGGGGGTGAGAGGGCCATGGCGCATAGTGTCTGGTTGGGGGTGGGGGACATGGGCATGGGCATAGTGTTTGGTTGGGGGACAGGGGGCCATGAGGCATAGTGTTTGGTTGGGGGTGGGAGCCATGGGGCACAGTGTTTGGTTGGGAGTGAGGGGGCCATGGGGCATAGTGTTTGGTTTGGGGTGAGGGGTCCATGGGGCATAGTGTTTGGTTCGAGGTGAGAGCCATGGGGCATAGTGTTTAGTTGGGGGTGAGGGGCCATGGGGCATAGTGTTTGGTTGGGGGTGAGGGGGCCATGGGGCATAGTGTTTGGTTGGGGGTGGGGGACATGGGGCATAGTGTTTGGCTGGGGGCGAGGGGGCCATGGGGTATAGTGTTTGGTTGGGGGTGAGGGGGCCATGGGGCATAGTGTTTGGTTGGGGGTGGGACCCATGGGGCATAGTGTTTGGCTGGGGGCGAGGGGGCCATGGGGTATAGTGTTTGGTTGGGGGTGAGGGGGCCATGGGGCATAGTGTTTGGTTGGGGGTGAGGAGGCCATGGGGCATAGTGTTTGGTTGGGGGTGGGAGCCATGGGGCATAGTGTTTGGTTGGGGGTTAGGGGGCCATGGGGCATATGTTTGGTTGGGGGTCGGAGCCATGGGGCATAGTGTTGCACTCCAAGAGTGAACCCAATAATAAAGCTAAAGCAGGCACAGTTAGGAGATGTACATCCTTTGCTTTTTTGAGGAAACCTGACTCAACGAAGGCCATACTCCTCTTGGGCAACCCAAACAGCATATATAGCATATATAGCAGTCCAAAATAACGGAATGACCAATCAAGGGTCAATAAAATATATATAATTTAATTAAACAGACGATATACAATAACTAAATCGAAATAAATTATAACAATGGAAAATGTGTAGTACAAAATGTAAGTTTGAAATGCAATAAAAATCGTTACCCCTCAAAAACATATTCTTTTTCCATGTGTTTAATACAAATTGGGGGTTGAAAAAGCCTCCTGCCACGTCCCGCTTACCGCCCCGCCCACATTTATTTTTCGGCCCACTATAGCCATCATGTAAGGTACTTTCGGCCCTCTGTCAAAATTAGTTGTGCACCCCTGACCTAGATGCATCCCTGGAAGAGGCTGATGTGCGCACTAGCTCATACATGCCCACCCTCCCGATTTAGGCGGGAGACTCCCGAATTTTTCGTGGAAAATATTGCTATTTTTCACGTTCTCCCACCTAAAATAAATGTTTGCCCAATAAATTTCTTTTGGGAAAATCTTTGTTTCCCGATTTTTCGGACGCAATCTCCCGCACAGGTGGGTTGAAATGTTGGCATGTATGCTAGCTGTTGGCAGAGAGGTGAGGAGGGATGCCTTTCCTAATACTGGCAGCATTCAAGTTTTACTGTGTTTGTGCAGAATCAGAAAAATGTACATAATAAACTTTAAAGCTGCTACTTTCAAGACTTCCATCACCCAGTTGCCTCAGCAAAATCAAATGCTCACATCAGCCCCCCTCCCCATGGATGCGAGCCAACTCCTAACCACCTTATGTGTACTTTGACATCCGATGGTAGGGGGCTTATGTGCGCACTTTCTTTTTCTTCATCCCCACCACACCAGACGAACCTTGGGGATAGAACAGAGGGGGTTGAGCCTTCAAGTTAGCCCCGCCCAGTTGTTGAAGTGGCCTTTCCTATCACCAGTTAGTACCCCCTCCCCCCTCCATCCCTGCCGCCCTCATGTAGGTTTCGTTGCATCGGTGGGGGAGGGGGTTACTACCTTTTCTTGTCAAAATGTCTACATGCAGAGATTGTTTTACTTTCTGCATGCATTCCAATTGCAAGTCTTCACTTAGCTCATTTTAACTGCGTTCTCGCAATAGTCCGTTTTTATAAAAATGTGTTAATAGGTGATATATGGACATAGGTTCCATAGACCATTATAGCTAGAGACACACTTCCTATGCTGACGGGTCTCGGCGGATCAGCCCCTTTCCAATATGGCCGATGGGTCGAATCAGTCCACTTTCTATTAGTTGGAAAGGTACCACATGCGACGTCTCAACGTTGCTTTATTTTGCTTTCGCTTTAGCTTGCTGCCCGCGTGCTCGCTGCACAGCTTGTCATTGGCCGGACCATACTTCACTGCGCTGGGCATAGACGTAGCCTTGAACTTGGAGGTGTGAGCTGTAGTTCACGCCGAAGGTAGTTGTGTCTTTAGAATTAAGAGCACCAAAACGTCTTGGTATGGGTTCCTATCACGCAGGTCTCCGGTGCTTTATGTGTCTAGCCGGGCGTGGAGGGGTGCGTCCTCTTGGTGCCCGCCGTGCCCACTCAGACGGATTCAGACCTACCCGGGTTGCAGTGGTGGACAAGACCACCCGTTACGAGTTCGAGCAGCAGCGCTATCGCTTCGCTGGTCTCAATGAGGAGGACCTGAAGGAGATAGTGAGTGCCTGCGACGCTGGGTTCGGGCTTCGGGGCATAGTTTAGCAATGCTTGGTGGTCAACGTTAAAAGTAATTGTAGAAGGTGGTGGGAACGTTGGAATTTAGTGTAATGTAAATAATCGACACGAGGATGTTGTGTGACTGAAATCGAGCATTGGTAAAGCCATTAGGTTTGACTTTAGTAATAGATTATGTACCTTATCCTCATGAACATTAGGCACTTCCATAATTTTGGCAAATTTGTAAACATTTGTTGCACTCAGCTACTTTATTAATCAATGGCTGCCCCGGGCATTATTCAACATCACGGTGAATAGTGTATTTCATCTATATAATACTTGAAACACTCGGGGCCACTACGCACTTTATGATAAGACAATTACTTGTCAACATAAAGACTGTACATAAAAGTAGTGTAGGAATTATTGAAAGGCACGTATAGGACTTTAGTTTATGAAAATATAACTGTTTATTGCATAGTTGCATTGAGCGTTGTTAAACTCTTATATGCACTGTTTAATAATGGTATGCTAGTCACTTGCCAAGAAACAGATTATCGCGTAGTCAACTGGTCCGATCATTAAGTGCAACACGAGCACTTTAGTCCATGTAAGCACTTTGAACACCCATGAAATAAAGATGTTCTGTGAATAATGCGCTATGCACGTTATAAAAATATAGGATATCATAAGTAGAGTTTCCTGTCTCTATAGCTAAGTGGATGTACTTGTATTTTCAATAACGCTACAGGGATTGCGATTCCTTGCAAACATACGTACTACAAAATGGATTTAAGGAGACGCTATGTATCCTTTTTTTACATGTCGTAAGTGGTGTAAGCACAATGTAATTTAAACATTTGCCAAAATGTGGGCAAGAGCATGGCGAAAAATTGATACATAATGCACTTCAAAATGGCACTGCAGGGAGCAAATCTTTACAAACACAAGCACCACCACGAGGACCCATGCAGCAGCTATGCATTGTATCTTGGATATGTATGAATTGGTTTAAGCACAATATACTATGATTCAAATACTTGCCAGAATAGGGGTATGACGTACAGCATTTCGAGAAATGAATGCATTATGCACTTTAAAATGGGATTTGTGATTCAATTGAATGCTAGTGGGGACATGGATACACACCTCGGAGACAAGTAGCCCATGACAGCTGACAAAATGTATTTTTATGGCATAACGTGTGTGTGTGTTTGTTATTGATTTTGTAATGCAACAATAGGTGTCCCCAACAAGTAGATTCTTGTAAGAAATACCACAATGGCACTCGTGCAGCACGAGATCTTATACGTTCCTGAGATCATATGTCTGCAATACAAATAAACAAATATACAAATAGTAAGTGGACATAAAATGTACATACCAGACCGAGGCATAAAGTAAACCGTGTCGCACAGCAATTTGCTATGCAATTCTGTAGCTTTGCTAATCAATTTGCCACTTGAGTAGCACAACTAGGTATATAAATTGCCATGTTCAATGAAACAGCAGCTCACCCTGCATCCCTCTTGTCCTCTGGGCGCTCTCTGCCCTTTTTTCTCTGTTCACTGCAAGATTAAAGGGGCTAATGGGGGGAGGGAGGGAGGAAGAGAGAGGCAGGCAGAGAGGCAGTGATCCTCTTCTTCCACTAAAGTGCCAAAGGCCTGTGTGGCAGTGCGAGGCAAGAAATATTCTTTTCCAAATAATTGCAAACCAGAAGTAACCGTGATGATACGTTACTAAGCTATGTTCTGTTTGACAAACGCCATTAAGTGTTTAAAATGTCTACTTTCTTTCTTCTTGCATATTGCAAATGCAAAGCTAACTTGAAGTTTACGCAAAGTAGTGATCAAAAGCTCCATCCAGTCTGCAATACCGTACACCATAATCGGCCTCCAGAGCTGCATTATATATTACCACCTGTGGGAGAGCTGGCCCATCCGAAGGCTGGTAACGCAAGCGGAATCTGCAAGTAGCTGCCACAATAAACTAATGACGCAATTTAAAAAAGTAGCTGTCCACATTTCATGCTGGGCAACTGTACCTATGCCCAGGCTTCATCTTGTCCATGGGGGCGATGCCCCATGACAAGTCTCCAATGGGGTGCTACTTTTGCGGTTGTAAAGACTGGAGGGGGTGTCTGTACCTCCGCTCTCTATATGGTAGAGGAGAGGTACAGTGGACCCCAGCCAAGATTCTCTATTGTGGTAGCAATGGATGAGCAATCAAGGCCTAGCTTCTCAGGAGGTGATGCGGGCTGGTTCTTAAGTACAGTGTAGTCCCTGAACCCCCACAAAGGAATGTCCACACACCGTATTACTGAAAACACAGTTCATATAATATTCAAAGGTATGTACACGATCACAATAACGCACTTTGTACTCGGAAATCAACAATGATAAATATGTACAATTCTAAAGTGGTACCACCAATGTTAACAAATCTCATTAAAATGCATCAACTGTGCGGTTAAAATGTCACACAGATCAATAACAAGGAAACCAACAATAGAGATAGGAAGGAACGCGAGATGGTTGAAACAATAGGCAGAATACTGGCCCCTACCGATAGGCACAGTTCTGTGTGGCGATTTCTCCCCCCCCCCAACCTGGGCAACCTGATGTATATCACAAGCCCAGTCCATATATTGTTCAATAGCCTTATTTCCTCCTATAATGTTTTACCCCCCCCCAATGTACCTGGTGGAGTAGAGTTCTTCGGAGATGCGTCAAAGGATCCTTCTTGAGTGACTCCCTTTTAAAGCAGGAGCCACGGATCGTCGAGAGGCATCGAAGATGGTGAACTTGGCGTCGACGGCGGCGATGAGAAGTTCAAGGGTGCCAAGACCTCGATGTCAATACAGGCGGTGCTCATCAGCGATGTCCTGCGAGGATGAGGTGTGCGGGGCACCTCGGTGATGGATTGTTCAGGACCGCAAAGAGTTTCAGAAGAACTGTGGCCCAGCATGGGCGTAGAGTCGTCGAAGTCTTTGTGGCCTTCAGGTGGCGGGAAACCCACCGGCGGATTCTCCTCGGCGTGTTGGTCGTCCTCGACTTTCTCCGGCGGGACAAAGCGGTCGATGTTGCGGACAAGGGAGTCCTTGGATTCAAATGTTCTTAGGCAAAGGAGCGGGCGGCTCCGGTCATTGGCGGCACGGCGTAAAGTGGTCCCACGGCTGGGCAACACAACTTCGACGGGCCTCCAGCGGTTACACAAACCTGCAAACCCTGGTCGACGGCAATAGACTTTGACAGCGGCGAAGTCCGGGTGCTTTGCTTCGCCCTCCTCAGCGGTCCCGTCTCGGGTCAGCAGCTTTTCGAGGGTCTGACTTCCAGGGAGCTTCGGCGAAGGTTAGCGGTGCTCGATGGTCCCTCGGAGCACGGGAAGAGGGCGCCTTACCAGGTCCTCTCTCGGATCAGGCCTTGACGAGTTCGGCAGCTTTCAGATCAGGTCGAAGCAAATGCAACGGCAAGTCATCCTCTTCCAGCTGGGCGTCGAGGTCCAGCAGTTCCAGTTACTCTTAAAGTGAAGACACAGCTTCTGAACAATTTCCAGTGGTGAGAGGTCCCCAGATATACTATCTTGTCTCTCATCCACACTGCTGGGTCACTCTCAGCAGCCAATCGTACAGAAGGGCATTCATGCAGTCAGTTAGCCAATCAGGCACACAGTGCATTCAGGCCATCCTCCTCCCTCTCAGACACTCACAACAAGGAATGTGGATTGGGACAAGTACCCAGCCATTCAACACTACACACTGCATTCAGGCCAGTTTCGGGCAGGGCTGTCTCAGTCTTTGTCTCTCATACCAGAAACCAGACAGCCACAACAAGAAGTGCATATTGGTCACACACTCCATTCACCCAGGTCCCATGCACAGGGCGTACCCACAACATACAGTCACTGGGAAGGCTCCAGTCAGTCTGGACTGGACTTCACAACACCACAATATGGAACTTCCACCCAACAGCCAGTCGGGGTGGGGGGGGAAGGGACAGAGTCAGGGCTTCCCAGGACTTTGGGAAAACAAGGTAACAGGCAATAGAAATCAAGAGGCCACAGGGGCCTTCTGGTTTTCCATTAGGAATCAACTGATTCCAATGGCAGGGCCTGGGTATCCCAAAATGGAGGATACTTGGCGCACCTGTCAAATTCAGCATGGAGCTGCCCCCAGCCCATACCCTGCTCTGCAGGTGCCCAAAAACATGCACTAGGGTCACAGGGTCTTACCCCCACCCATGGGTGCCGTAAGGGTATCCCATGGGTCTGTTCACCAAACCAAAAGAGAGAGCTGCACCGCCAGGAGTCCCACATGAACTCCTGCGCGGAAAACACGATAGAATACACAATAAAAAAGGCAGTAAAGGATAAGGATACGGAGGCCCTGTCCCTCCGATGCATTTCCAGTATCACAGTGGTTCCGCCAGGCTGGAATACTGTGCTTGTGTCTACCTGACTCAAGCTTAAAGGCCTTTAGGTGGCCTGCCCTTCCCTGAAAGTGGTATTTAACGTTATATTGAAAACTATTTATATCAATGACAGGCAAGGGTCATTTTGTCCTCCTGAAGTTGGCAATTACCCTGCCTGCTGTAAAAGCATGCTGCGTCCTTAGTCTCGGACTATGACTTTCCTTTGGCATTGGGAAATTTTTGATTGATGAAATATCTGAACTTCTCCTTGCACAACAAATGATGGGTAGAGCGTACAATATACGAGGCACTACCCTGTGCAACACCGACTGCACCCAGTGAGAGAGCCTTGCACTGGAAACGGTTTTCAGAGCCGTTTTATTATATCTATTCATTTGTGTCCATTCATGCAGCTCAACTTTACATTTTAGACTCTCATCTCACTGAGTTCAGCTGTACACAAACATGCTGTATTTTCTGTTAATTGTATGTCTTTTGTACAAATAACTTCTTGTGACATTACAATTATAAGGGAAAAAAACTGCTCATCAAATAGTTTGCTAATCAAGAAAATGTTAATTAGCAAACTCTGCTACTACATTTTTGAAAACTTAATTTATCCCTTGCAGACCATGGTCCTCTGAAAGGGGTGTTTACTTTTGGTATTTTACAACTCCGAGGAAGTCCATCAGGGTGAAACGTGTCAGTTGTTTGTTTCACACCATTCTCTTAGGGATGCACAATAACATTTGAGCCTATTGTGAGGCTGAAAAACAGATGTGCTGTGTTATTTTGATGGAAGACATGTTTTGTGGAGTTTGAAGCCACGCGGATGGTTTTTTTTCACCTTCATTTACTGATATATATATTTCCTGAAAAAACTTTAAAGTTTAGTTTAAGTGACTTTCCTATATGAGTTTGCAGAGTAAATGCATTACTGTATGACTTGTTGAAAACCGCATGAACGCACAATTACAGATAATAGGATAACCTCGTCTTTTCCCTTTCTAACGTTGCTACAAATGTAACCGTGAACAAACACAAATTGCCCTTTGAAGTGTATTATCTAGTATTCCTTAGTGCTATACTGTAAACGTCTGAAGTATTTCAAAGTGATTCTGGTGTAAATATAATAGTTTATATAAAAGTTATATATTTATGTGCAAGTGCTTCTTTGTTGTGCATTTTAACTAGGATTCGGAGTACTTACCTACAGCTTACATCTTCCTCTGAAGATCAGCCTGACTGCTCTGCCACACTACCAAAGTCCTGAGCTCGTACAGAGTTGGGGGATCTACAAACCACTGGGAACGTTTCGTTTACTAAAGTCTCACTGCCAGTAGGACTTTAGGAAAACTCCCCTAACAATAGCCAATGCTACAGAAAGCTCTGTGTTGCAAACTGTGTCTAGACCCTCCTCAAACTCCCATATTTGACCTCCAAATAGCTATTTTCCTGTGTTTCATTCCTTGGCTATAGCTGCGAAGCAGTAAACGGGAACTTGGATCAAGAGGGGCGGGGGATGGAAGCCTGGAGACAGTTGATTGCTGAATTAGCTGCGTCCACATTGGTTAGCTGGGTATCGGAACACAGTCCCGCACAGGAGTGTGCCGACAGCAGAGTGGGTGGGGTAGAGTAAGCAAGAGATTATAGAACTGTGAGGTGCAATGGAGGACGGGGGTGTTGGGGAATAAACAAGTGACATAAAGAAATGTATATGGTAAGGTCTATAAGTTAATGTGGTATAAAATTGTTAAGAAAATCCTTGGCTATAGCCGCAGATACCTCGCGCATCGAGAGAAAAATAAGATGGCAGCTGTTTCATTTCTAAAAACGCCCAGTTTTGGGTAAATCCCCGAGATATAGCTATCTATTTTTCAGAAGGGGGCACCCCATTCTCCATCAAATATATAAATAACTACTGTATGGAGTAACCCCAAACCATGCATGGATCGCAAGTCAACGCTTGTGCCCAAGTTGTTTTGGACCTGGTCCAAATCCGTCCAGCCGTTTGGTTTGGCAAAAATTGACCCTTTTTTGTCTATGGAAAAATGAATGGGAAGTAGGCCGCAACTTTGGCACAATGTTTTTTTGTCTTAGTAATTTATTTTTTTAACATACCTTTACGCAACTTTGCAGTCTGGAGGAAACGGGGGTGCGAGTGTGTAATCACTTCAGAAATTTCAGTCAAATCCGTTACGAATCAAGTTATTAACTGGTAAAGTGAGAACTAGTGGGGCTGTTGGGTAAGGTTTTCAGAGCAATGATAAATCTTCCTGACCTGTGTCAACCTCAGAACCTTTTTGCTTTACTTTTGAATTATTTTTCTTTGTATCTCAATGAGTGGGAACCTTTTTCCACACTCAAGTCTTTTACTCTTTTAATGGGTGCCATTCTTTTTTTTTTCCTTTTTATTTTCAGCATAATAAACAGAGACAAAAAAAAACAAGGAAAAGGGAAAAAAGGATCAAAACAGCACCAAACTGAACCCTCCCCACACCCAACCCTTGCCATAGCGCCAATGGTTCTTCCCGCCCAGTCGTTTCCCTCTCAATCTTTTAACCATAGATGTCCAACAGCTTGAGTCTCTGAGGGCACCATTGCTCCCTGAATTCCCCTTTCAAGTAGGCCAATGTCTCTCCCCAGTCTGCCGAGAAGTTCTCCAACTTATTATTGGCTGCATAAGATGCCCATTCCATCGAAACTATATCCCACATTTTCCTTAACCACTCTTGCTCTTTCTGAATTGTGGGGCTCTTCCACCTCTGGGCGATGAGGGCCATTGCAGCCAACGTGAAAATGTTTGCCTTGGTTCTGCCTCTCCTCTCCACCCCCCCCCCCGGTCCTCTCTTTCCCAGTATAATCTCATGTCCTGACTGCCCCCCAACCCCCAGCGTCAGGGAGAGGGCCTGCGCAATATCTCTCCAGAAGGACCCACCATATGTGGGCTGCTGAGCCCACTTCCCCACATCCCCTCCAGCACTTCTACTCGGTTGCCGGGTACATGGCATGTAGGCGAGCCGGAGTATAATGCCAACCATGCATGTATTTATACCAAGCCTCCTGCAGTTGGATCGCCCTTGCCACCTTTGGGATCTGCTTCCATAACCTCTCCCAGTCCTCTTGTCCCATACTGACCCCAGGCTGCTGTTGCCAACCCCTCACATACGCCAAAGTGGTTTCTGGGCACGCATACTCTAGTTGTCTATACAAGTCTGAGATTAACCCTTTGGAACCCTCATGGGTAGTGAGAAACTGTTCAAATTGCATTAGGTCCCGAGTCGCAGCCCCTGGAAGTCGCTAACAGTCGCCTGGACAGACGCGGCCTCTTACCCTCCCAGATGAAGTCCTTGACCGCCCTCCCAGATGAAGTCCTTGACCGCCCTATCTAATTTCTTGAAAAAAAACTTTCCGGACCGGCAGAGGGATGGCCTGAAAGAGATATAGTCCTTAGCCAAACGGCCCCTTCTCGACCGAAAGTGGTGTCCCAAGTATCGAACTAGTATTTTTAACGGAAGCCTGAACTTCTTTTGTAAAAACCTTTTTTGGTTAAACACAAAAAAAAAAAAAAATATAGTACCTGGGGGAGAACAGCCCCTCTTCCCAACCAGGATATTCTGAGAGCGTTCCATTTCCTTTTTTGATTGTCAATAGAATGGGCTCATAGTTTGCCCCATACCAGCCCGCCAGAGAGGGTGTGATCCTGACTCCCAAGTAACGCAGCCCGGAAGGACTCCACTTGAACGGGGAAATTGCCCTCGTCTCTCTCGCCTCTCGCCTCTTGCTCCCCTAGGGACAGGTTCATTAGCTCTGACTTCTGGAAGTTGACTCGTAAACCAGAAAGCTCTCCAAATTTAGTCAGTAGTTCTATGCTAGCCCTGATGGAGCCCTTTGGGTTTGTGAGCAACGTGTCATCGGCGAAGGCTGCTACTTTATGCTGTCACCCCCCCCCCAAATGGTATCAGGTGAAGTGGCTCCAAATATATAGAGTAAAGTAACAGGGAGAGGGGGCACCCCTGCTTCATCCCCCGCTCCAATCTAAATGACTGAGACATCTTCCCATTCACTAGGATCCACGATGTGGGATTTTTTTAATTTGCCATGACCATTTTTGTAAACCCCGTTCCCAAGCCCATTTTTTCCATCTCCTGGAATAAGAACTACCACTCCACCCGATCGAACGCCTTTTCAGCGTCAAGCGCCAAAAGGATCGCCGGAGTGGTCATCTTGCGCGATTTCTCCACCTAATGAGCCACCCTTCTGATATTATCGGCGGTTTGTCTCCCCACAACAAAACCTGCCTGGTCCTGGTGGATCAAAAAGGGGAAGGTGCTTTTCCAGTCGCTTTGCCAAAATTTTTGTGAAAATGTTTGCCTCTGTATTTATAAGGGCGATAGGACAGTAGGAAGTACGTTCCTCCGGGTCCTTCCCTACTTTGTGGATAAGGGAAATTTTGGCCTCCTCCATAGAGGGGGTAATTCCACCCCCATCGCCAAATGTATTAAACAATTGTGTTAAGTGCAGTACCAAAAGATGAGAAAGTTTTATAAAAGGAGGCCGGATAGCTATCAGGTCCAGGTACCTTGTTGAGGGGGAGCGTTACTATAGTGGCCCTAATCTCATCCTCACCCTCCTCTCTAGATAATCGTGGAAGAGGGAGATTTTCCAGGAACTCTTTCTGCGGCTGCATTTGTGGGCACTGTGAAGAGTACAGCGCTCCATAAAATTCTACCAGTCTCCCCTTTTATCTCTTCGGCCCGAGTGAGTCTCTTGCCCCCCTCATCCTTGATGGCTGTTAGAACCTTCTGCTCCCTTTGCCCCCTCAAGAGGCGAGCTAGGAGTGAATCTGCCTTATTAGCCTTTGCATAGAATTTTTGCCTCACCCTAAGCATAGCCTCTTCTGCTTTTTTGGTCCGTAAGATCCCCAGCTGGCCCTCCACCAACCTATATTCCCTATATGTCTTCCTGGTAGGAGTCTCCCGTACCCGCGCCCTGGCAACCTCAACCTCCTTTTCCAGCTGAGTTTCCAGACCTCTCAGTAACCTGTTTCTCTCCGCTTTTACTGTGATGAGTTCCCACCTCAAAGTCGCCTTAAAGGCGTCCCACCTCGTACTCTGACGTGTGTCCAGGCTATTGTTCCTCACAAAGAAGTCCCTGATCCTGCCTCCTATCGCCTCTCGTATTGGTTGGTCCCTCAGGAGTTCCCCCCGGGAATTTCCAACTCCACACCCCCCGGCCTTCGCCTCCCAAGCCGGTCCGCTATCCCTAGGGGGCCCACCTCAACAGCCTCCACTCACCCCATCAGGCTGGCAGAGATCCAGATGTAATCAATTCGGGACTAGGTTCTGTGGACATATGAGAGAAAGGTAAACCCCCCTCCTCATCACCTCGTATTGCACGCCATACATTACGTAGTACGGCATCCTCCCATCTCGCCCTCAACTGGGGAGAAACCACTGCTCCGCCCCGTTCCCTTTCGTGTCGGGATCTGTCCCCCTTCCTATCCCAAGCGAGATTAAAGTCACCCATCAATATCACCTGTCCCCTTGCAAAATTCTCTAAAATGCCCAGGGTTTCGCGCAAAAATTGTTCTTGGCCCACATTAGGGCCGTACACAGAAGCAATAGTATAGTATGAACCCATTATCTCCCCCTCACCATGATGTATCTCCCGTTACTATCCCTAAGGATATCATGGGGGCTAAAATGAATTCCCCCTCCCAAAGCCCAGGGCAACCCCCCCTTTCTTCGTAGGGCCCGATGCAAACCAAATCAGTGGGAAGCCCTTTAAGCGCAGGCGACCCTGGTCCCGCCTTAATAAATGCGTCTCTTGTAATGCCAGCACATCCGGCTTTTGAGATTTAGTAAATCGCTCCAACTTTGTTCGTTTGAGGGGGAGTTTAGCCCCCTCACATTATGTGTTAGCCACCTGAATGCTGCGCTGAGGTGCAACCTGCCAACCGTGCCCCCGTTTTTGTCCTCACCCCACCTTCCCTTCCTGGGGAAGGCGCATATATCCTTCCCCTCCTTCTGCCCCTTTCGTATTCATTCTGCCATCCCCAGAAATCCATCCTACTCCATTGGCAACTATGACTTCCCCAAGTCCCCACCCTGATCCCCCAATTTAGGGTGAGGCCGCCCCCCCTTCCTCTCGGACACTCTTGCCCTTACTCGTTCCAGGATGTTGTCACCTCTGTGCCTCCAGGCCCCTGTGGAAAGCGGAAAGCCCTTGTTCCCACCACCCCCAACACGATGCCTCCAACCGAGACACTATGCGCCTGGGCTCTCCCATGCCGCCGCCGCCCCCATTACTCTCTTTGACTCCGACAGAGTCCTCCACCCCTGGCCCGCGCAGCGCTGCTCTCCTCCTACCTCGAGGCCCCATCCCCACTGTGGACCACTCCCATGGTCTGCTCCTCACCCCCTGTCTGCCCTGGGCGGAAAGGGTCCCCCACTGATCCCCCTCCTCGCTTTCCATGTCTAATCTGATTATACTAGCTGCCTCCTGCAGAGTGGTGGGTCGCCTCTGGCTCCCCTCCCACTCAAACACCAGCCCGAAGAGGAAGGACCATTTATACTTTATCCCTTTCCGGACCAGGTCCCTCGGCACCGGACCCATTTGCCTCCTTTTCAACAGCGTGCTGGCGGCCAGGTCCTGAAACTGAGAAATTTATTTTCCTTTATAAAACACTGGTTGTTTGCCTCGCTGCTCTTAGTACTGCTTCCTTTTGGCTATATCGGGCAAAAGCCGCCAACACATCCCGCGGTCTGGTATTTGATCCTCCAATGAGGCATCCCACCCTGTGGAGCCTGTCCAATTCAATCGCCCCCGGGGATTCCTCCCCCAGAAGTCCAGCGAAGATCCCCTGGATCTCTCCCTTCAGTTGTTGGTCTGTAACGGCCTCCGGCAATGATTTGATCCTAATGTTAACCCTTCGGGATCTGTTCTCCAAAAATCCTCTATCGTTACCTCCAAGTTCCTTGTTGCAATGTCCAACCTATCTATGGCCTCGCTGTTCGCCGATGTATCTCTTTCGCACTTCTGGAGGCCCCTTTCCAATAGGTCAGTCCTCTTCCCCCAGCTGAGCCGTCTCCTGTCGCATTTAAATTGCTCCTCATCAACTGAAATTGTTCCTGAAAGGTTTTAGCCAGTGAGTCTCTTTAGATTCTGCATTTCTCCTCTGAGGTCTTGCCTCGTCATTTGGGCGGATATCTCCGGCCTTCCTTATCCCATTCCTTCCCGGGCTGATCGCCCCCTTCCTCGCGCCTCTCTCTGCTTTCCATTGCTGGCCAAAGTGAAGTCAAGCTTCCCTTGGGTTCTCTAACAGGCGGAGCGGCTTTCCCTGCCCTTCCCTTGGGCCTGGAAGGCATCTATATTAAGTCGCTCTGGTGGCTCAGCGATTGTGTACACTGGCGGTCAAGCTCTGTAGTGTCTTATCTTTTGCTTGGGGGGGGGGGGCCTTCCCACGCACACCCCCAGGGGGAGTAGAGCAGACCTCGTCCGCGCCAGCACCGCTAGTTCAGAGCCTCCTCTGCCACAGCAACGTCGTGTGCCACGCTGGGACCCCTTCCCTATTTTCGTGGGGCCTCACTGATCACCAAGGCCTAAACCACTCCAGCTGTGTGGGGGTCGTCAAACCAGCGAGAACACTCCCTTGTCGGCCCCAACGCTCCTCACCTCTACTTAGGGCTGCTTAGTTCATCTGGCGAGTGCATGCAGTCCTCCTCTCACTCCTACTTCCCACTGCTCCACTCTTCACCTCCCACCCAGAGTGGGCCTGCCGCCAATAGAAGGGCCCTAGGCGGTCTGCGCAGCTATCACCTTGTCTCCTTCCCAGATCTAGTCCGCTGATGTGCCTTCTCAGTTCCTTCTCTGGGGCCTACTTGCTGCCAGCCTCACTGCTGCCCCCAGCGGGTCCCTGCCGCCGTTCATGTTGGTGAGGGTGTAGCCCCCGGGAGGGAGAGGAGATGCTCCAGATGTCCTTGCAACCGTCCTCCAGGCGCTTACCCCTTCCTCTATGGCAGCTCGGGCTACGTGCCTCTCCGGGGGGGACTCCCCACAGGCTGCTGCCTCTACTTGACTAGGGGTTTCTCAGGGGAGGGGCCCCTCCACTCCTCCTCTCCAGTCGCCTTAAATGCCCCGAAACCTCCCCCGGGAGCCGGCGGGCCTTTGCTGTCACCGATGGCACTGTTTAAGCTGGGCCTCCCCTGCCGATCATCTGTGTGTGCCTTTCAATATGGGGGGGCTGGGGCCACCCACCCCCCTCCACGGAACTCCGGAGTGGCTTTGGGGGACCCGGTACCCCTTCGTGGGTCGGTCCGTGGCACTCGTCTTACCTTTCAGGGGGGAGGTGGAAACACCCTCCACTCGTCCGTGTCTCCCGGGTGGCGCCTCGGAAGTCCTCGGGTGCCGCGGGGCTTCGGCCGCACTGTTCCCGGCAGCTCCGCTGGTGCCGTCTCGCTTCTCACAAGGCGGGGTGGGCCGCAGGAGTCGCCCGCACCGCCCCTCCGTCCGCCTCTCGCGTGAGTCCTGGGCCCCAGATGCTCCTCTCCGGCCCGTGCATCAGCCACACCCGCTCCAAACACCGTAACAGTTCCAGGGGGGAGGGGAGAGGGGAAGCCCTGCCTCCGGGCCATATCCCTCCGTTTGCGCTCCTTTGTGCCGCTGGGCTGCTCCGTCACAGTCCTGATGCTCTCGTGCGCCCCGATTTGAAGCTTTGGCTTGGTTGGGCGGGGGGGGCGTTTTTAGGACAGCCCGAACCAAGCCTCATACATCTGAGCTGCCGTCGGCACGTCTACTCAGTGCCAGTGGCCATCTTGGAATTCATGGGTGTCATTCTTAATACTATCCATAGTGTCTTTTAAAAATGAATCCTCTTTGACAACTGTTTGGCAATAAGTGCCTATTGTTGCTGGGTTGCCCTAGGGGCTCCCCTTTTAACTTTCTCTGTCTAAGCATATGAGAAGGACTGTTCCCAATGGTGGAAAGAATCTTTGGATCCCTTCTACATTTTATTAAGTGAGATCAGCACCAACCATATGTGGAGATCTCCCCATTCTCATTTTAAAGATAACATTTATGTTACCAAGACAAACTTGCCTTAAATGGCTGGTGGCAGTGAACCTGTTTACCGATGTGCACCTTTACCGTGTGGCTTTTACCAAAATGGCCCTTTTTTTTTGTCCTTTCTTGTTCCTTTCCCTGACCTCCAGGGCGGGAAATTCCTTAGTGTGATTGTTATTTTAAAAAAAATATATGGCAGGATTCCTGTCGATGCCCCCAGGCTCTGAGTGTCTGTGTAAGGCGGTAAGCGAGGGAGGAGTCCAAAACTCTGCAAACTATTTGTCTTTCAGCTTGCCTGTGAGAATCCAGTTCAAACTGGGCGGCTGGCTGTCCTGAAAGGACTGCCACCCACCCAAGTTGTTGCATGGCTGTTTGATTGGCTGGATTCCTGCATAACAGTCTGATCCTGGAAGCTGAAGAGGTAGTCGACAACTGGAACCAAAGAGGAATAAAGCACAGCTGTGACTATTTCCAGCGACCGTAGAGCCTGCTGTTACCCTTCCTTCCAATTGACCCGGGTCTCTGAAAACTGTGACCCAGGGCCAGGTGAGACCCACTAGACTAAATTTGAGCCATCCCACGCTGTGATGCGACCTTGCGGGGCTGCAACAACCCAATACCATGGGACCTCGAGCCATTGTGCGGTGCATGGTATTACGAATCTTGCTGAAACTTTGTAGGCATCCTGCTGGACCGCCAGAGACGTTTGTCAAGTCCGAAAAATCCCCTCACCAGAGTGCTAGACTTTGTTGATGAGAATCTGACAGGCAATATTCGGTCTTCTGTGCTCCTGAGCGCTGAATCAACAGAGCCGCATCCAGCTGCAAGGAAAACCTTTCATAGAGCCTTCCCTGTGATCCTTGCTGCAAAAGTCCTTCCAGTGTCCTGTCTTCTTGAAGAAGGAATTCAATGACCGGGTTTTTGGCTGCAGATCCTAAAGTCATGCTGCAAAATCTTCTGTGCTGTGGCACTGTGCTGGCCTGCTTTGGTCTGTGCACCTTCAAGCATAGTGTAGGGATTTATTTCCTTATAATTGTGGTTATATATAATGTGATAGAGCTTATTTCCCCCAAGATTTATCTGGGCCTATTTGTATTGAAATCATTTTTTTATTGTTTTTTTTTAATCAATGTGTTTCAGGGTTTCTTTGAACCGTTTGTATTACAATTTATTTGTACTGATTCTACAGCCCTCTATCCCTCCTAAAATAAGCCTGGCTGCTCTGTGTACGCTACCGTATACTAGGGTGGTACAGCCTTATACTAAGCATGGAGCCTGTTGAGAAGGAAGCAGACCCGCCCTACCCCCATAGGCGCTTTAGAGTGAGGCGAGATGCATACAAAGCACTATGATGGGCCAAGGGGTAAGGGGCGACGGTGAGAGGACCACCTCCCAGTTCAACAGTACCCTACTTCAATATAACCAAAGATATTCTATCCGCGTAAGGCGTGCAAAGTATTGCTATTTTGCATAGATATTAGTCACCATAGGTATAAGAGAAGGCCATTGCAGTAAACACGGCATTGCATGCACTAGGCCCAAACTCCTATGTGGACAACCCACACCCCAACCTCCGCAACGCCTATTCATTATGTTGCAAAGATGTTCGAGAGGAATATGCCCTACAGGGCCGTGATCGCAGAACGGCGCCTGGTGTGCATGCTCTCACACTGGCCAAAGCATGACCCGGCCCATCCTCAGGCCACCACGAGTTATAGCCCATATAACTGACTAAAACTTAAGAACTCTGAATTCCATGGTACAAGGTGCCCTTTGACCACCAACCCAAAAGTAACAAGTCCTGAGATGTTCAAAGAGGTTGGACTGGGCACCCCGTGAAGCGACAGTCGTGTGATTTGTATTGCGGGGTGCTGGGAGGGATAAAATATAGTTCAAAATAAGGGTGGAGACCTTGGATCTGGATGGCACAGAGGGGAGTGGGTGAATGTGTGAAGGTTAGAGTGCCCCAGAACCTCTTTTGTCTCCGTCTTAAAGCCTGCCAAGTGAACATGAGTGATAAAAAAGTTTGTATGGTAGGAGCATAATTAATTTGTTTTCTGACCTTCAACATGAGAAGATTATCACTGCAGCACCCACGTGAAGGAAGACTTGACACATCGGGCTGGAATCAATGGCCTGTCATCCTTTATGGGACAGGCGGATTCTGTATAGGCACACATCAACTATATATTGCATCATTCATGACAATGTATTGCTTTATAAGATTCTGCTTGTACTACTTTTTGGCAGAACATTCTTAGCAGCAGAGTCCTTTGCTGTTGCTCTCATCTGCGTGTGAGATTAAAACCATTTTATCCTTACAAGATCGACTTTGGCCTTTCTTTCCTAGCGGGTTGTGTTCCCTCTGGTGTGAGCGTTCAGGCACTTGCCTTCAATTGGTGAACCTGACATGATTCCAGCGCCCCGCGTATGTGCAGAGACTTCCAGAAGGAGCTGCGCCCACCTACTGCAACCGGTCCTGAAAAAACGCGCGTTCCGAGTGGTTTAGCAGGAGCCATTTTAAGAGAAGTCCTCTCTGTTCTTTGAAGCGGGGCGCAGCTTTGAGGAGAGTGCAGGCCGGCGGTGCTACCCCGTGACGGAGGAGTTCGGGTGAGCATGCATATGTGAGTAGAGTCTTGTAAGTGATAACGAGTAGGATACAGATGCATGGGGAAGTATGAAAGGAGCGAGTATGTGTAGAGCAAGGTTGTCAATGTGACGTGGGTGAAGTCAGGGTTATTTGTTAAAGTGCTGCAATGAACAGCGTTTTGGTAAGGCATGATAGGCATTATAAGGTAAGGCGGTATAAGCTAAGGCAGAGAGCCCCTCCTTGGAAGGTTTAGTAGCAAAATATAAGGTTTAAAGGTGTGAAGGGAGGCGCTCAGTTACCAGTCTTTAGCTTCTCCTCCTAACGGACGTTTTCATGACTTCAATCTTCAGGGATGCTGAGTTTCTTTGTTTTTTCAGGCGGGTCTGCATTTCTGTTTCAGGTGTGACAAGTTAATTAGCTCTGAGGATTCTGTTACTTGTATTTTTCGCACTTGATTTTGCTGGCAGGTGACTGGAAACAACTCCCTTCATAGCACAAATCTACCCCTTGATGGAGGGGGGGGGGGAAAGCCATGGTTGTGGCTCTCCAATGTAAGGCATGATGGCCCTGCTTGTGTTTGGAGGAGAAGCTAATGCAGGAAAACTTGACTGGCAACAGAGCGCCTGCCTTGTCACCAATTCGTAACATTGTTCAGGAGTCCCGGGCTCAAAAGGCAGCAGCAGGGCCATCATGCCTTACAATAGATTGCCACAACCCTGGCTTTCCCCCTCCCCCCTATCAAGGGGAAGATTTGTGCTATGGAGGGAGTTGTTTCCAGCCACCTGCAAGAAAAATCAAGTGCGGGGGTGGGGGGGGGGGAGTACCAGAATCCTTAGTCAATTAACTTTCCACACCTGAAAAGCAAAGAAACACATCCTCCCTGAAGATTGATGGAGTCATGAAAACGTGTGTTTGGAGGAGAAGCTAATGCAGGAAAACTTGACTGGCAACAGAGCGCCTGCCTTGTCACCAATTCCTAAGCAAAATATAAGGGGCAGCAGCTACAGAAGAGAAGAAATTCTAGATCTCTGGGGTATGTTTGAAGATGCAGAAGATCAATGGAGTGGAGTAGAGGCGCAGAGACAGAAAGAGGGAAAGTGCAGGAAGGGAGAAGGAAAGGGGGGCACAGTGGAGTGCAGTGATTATATCCCTGGGCAGCATATCCTGCAGAAGGGTACACCAATCCAAGCTATGTACCCGTTGCAATAGGGACCTCTTCTGCTGTGGTAGGGCCACCCTCCGCACCTGTAACATCACAGGCTATTGCACTTATGTGCACTTATTCAGGTGGTATATGCACAGAACTGAGAAGGACATGGACATACCCAGGAGCAGTAGGGGATATAGGGGCATCGAGAGAAGGTTCGGGAGAATGGAAATCGGGGCGAGGGGGAGTGCAGTTTAGGATGGATACTGAAGGATAAGACGTGTAGGTGTTGAGAAAGAAAGAATCCCGGGTGGGTGAATAATCCTGAGAGAGAAGATGTGGTGGAAGAGAACAATGATAGGTTTGCTGAGGGTCAGAGTGAAGGAGAAGGAAGGGTCAAAGAGGCGGCTGAGAGTACTCCCTCCCTCCCCAACTCCCCCCTTCCCCTCAAGTAGGCAGTTTGTGGGCGGGAGGCAGGTTGAGGAACAGGGCCGGCCGGATGGCGTTGGTAAAGAGAAGAGAAGGGTGTGAAAAATGGGGAACAGATGCCCCTCAAACATAAGGGGGCAGGAAGAACACAGTATGTGCCCTGGCCCGAGATGGATATGAATAATTTAATTGAGGCACTCCCGAAGCTCAGAGCTGGGGTGAGCAAGTGGATATATGAATTCGAAAAGCAAACGTCAGGTTTATCCCTGGCAATAGGGGATCTTAATAGCTTGATGGTTGCTATAATTGGGGACAGGGCTGGGAATGTATGTGTTCAAGCTGGATATCTGGGTATAACCCTGGGGGACAATCGGCATGATGGAGCACGTTTAATAGAATTAGAGCACAGGTATGGGGTGCACTACGGAGGGCCTTTCCAGATGTCCTGATGGAGTATACTATGGGTGATGAGGGGCTACAGCTAGAGTTCTTCTTAAAATGCAAGAAATGGGGAGTGCTGAAACGGGAGGGCCGTGGGATCAGTCAATATAATATTTTTCTATTTTATTGTAAAGCAGGTCTTGCCGAAGGAAGTGCAGAAGGCGTTGGATAAGATTGTGGGTATTGAGGCGAAGGGGTAGCCGGAAATATAGAGTATATGTCATGGTCATGAAGTCAGGGTCACAGGCATGCAGGGGTCGCAAGCACAGGAGACCTAGTTGGACACTGTCCTGGATGAACAAAAGTAAACAAGAACATCTATTTAACACCAAAAAGCTTTTATTATGGACATAGCACTTCAGATGCATTAACCTTGAACATTCCATCCATTTAAGCAGGATGCATTAACCTTGAACATTCCATCCATTAAGCAGCCCCAAGTGTATTCTTGGGTGTGGCTGCTAATGGATTGCCTTCACACGTGCCTGCTCTCTAGGAGTGGCAGGGTGTGGCTGGTAAGCCGGCCCTAATGGGCGTGCCCATGACCTCAGCTATATAAGCTGCCCCGATCCTCAAGACAGACGCTTCGTGTTATTCTGCACTTGCAAGCAGCATTAAGCTCAGTCGCCTTAGGTCAGACTTGCCTTTGACGATCCTGCTTCCTGGACATCCTGCTTCCTGCCAGCATACTTACCAACTGGGGGAAGCTGTTCTTACCTTACCTATACATCTCTTCAGCGAACCAAGTATTCATCTTTACACTTTCCGGAACACTGAAATCTTCATCTTGGCACCGCAGCACGACACGCTCCATCGTCGACGGCAGCGCCTGCAAGGAAAACAGAAGACAAGGTTAGGCATTGAAAAAACCCAGTAATTTTAAGGATGTGCTTCGCCATACTTCACGCTTTTCCTTAAACCATCACTTACCTGCTATCGAACATTGCTGTTTCTTCCATCTTCCATCCGGCTGCGTCTCGCGTCTCACAGCTGCATTGAGGCCGCATTTCCATCTAAGGGAAGAAAACAGAAGAGAGACATTATTGCGGGCATAAATAGGAGCAACATATAAAGACATTAAACAATTGAACAGCATCACAAGAGCTAAAGAAAGACTTATCAATCATATGGAGAAGCATAGTCGCAACTGGACTAATCCTTATCAGGGATCAGTGAAGGATCTAGATCCCATTTGACGCGCCCCTGCCAGAAGTAGTAGGACGGAGAGCTTATCTTCCATAATTCACAGGTGAGCTTTATGGGCCGGCGTATGCTCACAGAAACCATACTTTGGGGGGAAGGTTTCGAGAGGTACAACAATCACAGATTGGTGCACTCGCATACTCTTATCTCCATGCAGGAGCAGTATCACCACGTGCCACCGCTCACAGCTTTTCTACTGAGGGAGAGGCCTGAAGGTGGTGATTCAAGTTCAGGGAGGGCTGCAACCGTGCCGCAACACCTCAGCAGAGACCAGGTGAGTGTAACAGTATAATGGCGCATCATTGTAAAAGGATCAAGGAGCGGGAAAGGGAAACGGTCCAAAGACGTTGGGGAGAAGAAGCGAAATTGGTGGAGAAAGAATTGGTAAAGGTTGCTGTCCAGGTGCCTGTATCGACATCCATACAGGTGGAAGGGACAGAGGGCCCCCAACAAGTCGTGACTGCCACTATCGCAATGCTCTGAGCTGAAGGAGGACAAGGAGATTGGGGAGGGGGTGGCAACAGTACCCTGTGCCCACAGTGGCAACGAGGAGGGCCGCAGCGAAAAAGAGGGCAATTTCAAGGGGCAAGAGGAGGTGGTCTTGGACCCAGTGGGGGTGGGTTTGGACCATCCCAATGTTGGAATTGTTTGAGGTGGGGCTTTTTGCAAGGGAATGCAGGAGCAGGTCTGCAGTGAGGTATAATTCTGGGCCGCAGCAACAGGGATAGGGGGCCCAAGAGCCCCAATGATAAGGGTATTCGCAACAGGGTCAAGGATATCTGAGCCAGGGGCAATATCAAACATATAACCAACAGTCTCAAGCATCTGACATGCAAGTGTGGCATCTGCCACAGGAGCAGGGGGGTGCTGTCCCGGTGAACAGGGTACCAAGTCGGGCTGCTGCCCCATTTGGAGGAGCAGCAGTAATGGGAGTTAACAGCTACTTGTTTCCTGGAACAAACACATACCCTGACTAGGAGAGAGCACTTGGTGTCTGGTCTTGTCAACGACCATCCACCCTGAAGAGAAACCTTTGGTGCGGGCGGAGATGGGGGGGCAAACAAGCAGTTGATATTCATCTGGTGCAACTAAAGAGTGTATCATGGAAGGACATTTTCCAATATTGAGAAACTCTCTTGATGCGCAGTGATTCTCTGGGGCTATTTCCAAGGTTCCATACACTAAAGAGCTGGATGTGAAGGTGGGAGGGAAGGTAGTACAGGCGCCCTTACTATAAATTCCCTTATAAATGTACTGGGCATGGATCTGCTCAGCAAGTTAAACATGACTATATCCTTTACAGATCATGGTAGTCTCCTCCACGCCTGGGATGGGATGTGTGCTGTAAGGGCGATGTTGATGATGCATACAATAATAAGGGAGCTGGTCATCTGCTGGATTTCCGTTGACCCATACATGTTTGTTTATGGCATTACTATGCTCGTGGAGTCGGTGTCCCAGATTGCCAACAGTGCTGGCGAGTGCCCACGGATTTTATCCTTCATTCAGCAGTGTCACCTGAGGTAGTGGCGGGAACGATATTGTCGATGGATCTGCAGGGGTGGTTGGTTTCAGACAAGAGGGTTGTCCTGTTCGGAATGTACAGAGGCAGATGTGAGTGGCGCACACTGCTCTGTGTAGATCCAAGGGTACAGCTAAAGGAAATAATGGATGGCGAATTGTTTGAAAATAATGACAAAGGTGGAGAAATAACCTTAGAGATCTGTATCCTCTGTGATATTATGATACAGTACGGATGTGTGCAGTGCCCCCTGATGGCAGTGTTTATTTGTTGACAAAGACTTACAACACATGCCTTCACAGTTGTGAACTGGGTGATCTCCAGCCCTTTAAGATGAGTAGCAATACCCTTGAGATGGATGGGAATGCAGAGTTTATTCATACATCAATAATCAAAACGAATCGGGTAGTTGGCAAAAAGGATAACTGTTTTAATATCAATTATCTAAAACAGGGAGTATAACGGACATCATCCGACGTTGCATAGTAATTTCTCTCGATGCATTTAAAAAAAAAGTTATCTTATATAGCAAAAAAATCATCATAGGTGACGTTCAACCTGCGTTTTACCAACGTGGAAAACTACTAAAACCTAGTGGCAAATGTGATTGGGCCTATGGAACTATCTAAGTGTACACTATACTAGTATGGGACAATGAGTGAAAGTGATAGGCTTCTTAACATCAGATGGGGCAACCAAGCCCTCCCCTCAAAATGGCCGCTATAAACGTTACTAAATGCACGACATCCCATTGGCTACACAAACTATAGGACCCCTAATTACGTGGTCCTGTAAATTGGTTGGCACTTTAACCTTTGTCAGTACATTTCCACTTAACGTCAAGCAGCATGCAGATTGGAAGTCACGGTGCTGCTGAGCTCATCTAAAACAGAGCTTTCCACTAATTAGCATATCCATCTAGCATCACCTCAGTGGACTGCTGGCAATTAAGACTGAACTTGTCCCTGGGCGTGTTCTTAGCGCTGGAGAATTCAGGGAGTGAAGGCACGCTCTGCACTCAAGCGTAGGTGTGACCATCTAGGCCGTCCAACTTAATCTGTCGCGTGACTGTAAACCATGATTTTGAGCTTCCTGTGTATTAAAATACGATTTTACAGACCCCTGACGTCTTCCTTGTTTGGTTCATGCCTTCTGAACAGGAGTTTTGTTCTTTCTCACGATTTGTATCCAATGCCTGCTCGCTCCAGCCTGATAAGAACTTGGCTTCGTGGTTTGGCTTCATGGCTAATCTACCCTCTCCAAGATTCACTTTTAATTCACCTGTTTTGCTTACTGCGACACACTGAAAATGAGGACGTCCTTTTCCAGTCCAATTCTGCTATAACACATAGTGGAAACATCATCCTTCTTCTTTATGCATATATGTATATATTGGCGCATGCCGCAACTTATTCACTACTTAGCTAGCCTCAAGAATACTTTGTCTGCTTGCGTTTCTCTGCATCTGTACATGTGTAAAACAACTTGATAACTTTATCGTTTCCGTGGCATAAGCTTCTTCATCTTGATCCCAAGATGTCACTTATCCTTGATTCTTTCTTGATGCCTTATAGAATATCTTCATTCTCTTTTCTCTGCAACTCCTTTATGCATGTCCGCTCGATTCTGCGTGACGTCACCATTCGTCTTGGCCATTCATTTGCTCTGCTTCTTCTGGGATTTCATTCAAATGGCCATCATATCGTCTCGTATGCAGGTATGGTTTTCTCAATGGGAACCTTGCTTCCAGGATTCTCTTAGGTATTGGTATTCTTACTGGTACTTCACGCGTCTCAAACTCTGGCTCCCAACCTATAGGCAATATGGGTGAAGGGGCTGAGGTGGGGGTACTTGGCTGCTCCTCTACACCCCTTCTCCCCCCCCCCCCCCCCCCGGGCGATTCATTGACCACTCTCCCATCATCCTTCACTCCTAGACATCCTTGTCTGAAGAAATGCTTCTTTGGGATCCATATCTTTGACACCCTTCATGTCTCCTGCTGATTCACATGCTCATCCTTGTTCCAAGTCATGAGCATGCACTGTCCGCTTGGTCTGCAGTAGATCCATTTTACCACATACGTCTTATGGTTCTTTGGATGCAGGAATTTTGTTCCCTCAGGTGCATGGATACTGGACTTTACAATTTCTTCGTCTGTCAAGTCTTTGGCCTTCCATCCTGATTCAACATCGATCATGATTTTCATCCCTATGGCTTTGTGTAATTATCTTGATTACACAATCCAAGCCGCACCAACATGATCAGGGCTCCAAAGAACTTGAACATATCTGCCATCCGTTGTGGAACCCAAGAAAAGAGTGATCCAAACCAACTGTCATCAGCAATATCCCATACTTCGTCTACTATCTGGACATGTAGCTTTGTTAGCATCCCTATAGCCTCCACTAGGGTCCATTTTTATTGTCATGAGAAGTGAAACATGATTCTCCGATTTTTGGCATAAACGCCTCCATCCATAGCTGTGATTGTGTCTAGGACAGATCTGTTCTGGAGCGTCATCAGTCGTATGTCTCTCAGCTCCTCCTTGATAGTATTGAATCCTTTTTATAGTTGTATTAATCGTTTGCAGCAATTCCCATCTGGTAATCTGCAACCATTTTGGTATTTGCTCAAACCGGGATGCTCGGCATAAAGATCACTTTGAAGACTGAAGCTGTTTGGCTAAACAGTCTATGCTCATAGGGAATAGCATCAAAAGCTTTTATTGACTTTGCTGAGAAATAGTTTTCTTTTTACTCTATTCAGAAGTTCAGTAGATCTCCTCTTCCTTAAGTGTGCATCTGCTTTTGGAAATTCACCAATATTCGGGTCATTTTTTGTAATCACCAGTAAACATTGTCCTCCCCAATCTGCGGGTAGCTTCATATATCCCCTGGATCCACAAGCCCATTAGTGATGCATGATCACTGCTATTCCAAATTTCATTCCTGGTACATCAAAAATTTGACCAAGTTCTGGTTCTCTCCAACTTTTCTTGTGCCATTATTTCTGAAGCACAGCTTTGAACTTTCCAAAGGCGCTATCTGCAAGGGTCCTCCTGTCTTCGACCCAGGTCAGTAGCTTAGCAAGTCTCAACCATAATGGTTTGCATCTATTCCGCACTATGTCAATGGCTGGTTTATAGCAACCAATGACCACCCAGGCTCGGCAGATAACCACTCCCTCTTCCCAGCCCTCTGGAGATAGCACTGATCCCCAAATGTGCACCTGACCTCTGTTTTTCCATCTACAGACATCTTCTGCAGATTTTCCTGGACTCTGAAGTTTCTTGTTTACTTCCCATCTGACTCGAGCTCCTTTCTCTCCAGGTTTTTCATACCTGATCACGTGATTCTTGGTGTGAGCTCTGTTTCTTGTCTTTGTGTCCTGGACATAGTCGTCTTCATCTGGATCTGTCCATTCAGTTGCCCATTTGAGATGGGCATCTCGGCCCATGAACTGGCCTCTTGTCAGAGTGCTATTTGTGATAGTGCTGTCTGGACGTCTTATTTCAATAGCTATGAAGATTTTAGACTTCCCCATGCTATAAGGCAGGAGTGCACATACGAAGCATTCCTTCTCTGAAGTCCTTCTTCCGACTTCCTTCATATGCTGATAAGCATATGTTGTTCCCCAAATGTATCACTATAAACCCAATGCAAGCATAAATCACGCAAAGATACGTCCTCTTAGAGCAACTTCTTTTGATGCATCGCAGACACCTCTCAGGATCTGGCATAACGATATTGCTACTAATGCAGCCCATTTTTCTTGAGGAAGGAAAAACATTTTTTTTTCATTTTATTTTTTTAATAGGGCAACTCTGGAACCTGCTCAGTCGGTTTTGTACATCTTCTCAGTTAGTAGTTTGCTTACTGAATGAAGAAAACAAATTCCCAGTGAATTCCACAAATTACCTTCCCCCCAGACGACATGATGATTTTCTTACAGCATGAAAAAAAAGTTATTTTTCCCAATGGATCTCGGATCTGTCCCTCGAAGGAAAAGTCTCATTCGGTTCTTAATGTTCTTTCGGAGTACTGAGTACCAGTTCACTTGGATTATAATGTCTCTCAAAATGTCATTAAGCGCTGCATTATTCCTTGGGTCTCTTAACAATGTTCTGACATCAGTCTGTATAACAGCATGCAGGCATTCTTCAATCGGGTAATAAAAGACTAAACTGACCAGTCTGTGTGTATTATCCGTTGATAGGGGCATTTGCGTTTTCCCCACTAAACTCGGGAAGCTGCAGAATCTGCTCAACAATTGCTATGAGCAATCTTCTCACAATCAGAGCTTTTTTAGGATCTTGCAAGAAAACATGAACGCTAGTAGTTCTCCCCCACAAGTGCAGGGTAGGCAATGTTTGAAACTTTGTCATTAGGCACCGCCATTCGTGCCTCTAAACAGGAACTCGGTGAGCAATGAATCTGGATACTGCTCTTAGAAAATAATCTCCAGATATGGCATATCTTTTTTCTTTTCTTTTCAATCAAGGCTTAAGCATGCCTCAGTCTAAAGTCACCAAACTCCTGTGGCTCAAGAGTGCAATAACTTCCCTTAACTTTCGAGTATGATTGAGGATTAGGACTGCATCTCCGGGCAATAGTTTGGGAAGACAAAGTTCTTTAATTCCACTTGTTGAAGCATCTTCTTTTGTGTTCTGCACAGCCCCACACCCTTTGCACTTGAGCTGTTCTGAAATGAAGATAATCGCGTAACTCCTTTCCTAACAGTTATGCAGTAGACTGGGCATCACTTCTAACACTAGCCAGAGGTGTGAGAGGTGTTCTCATCCGCCTCTCTATCACTATTTCGGCCGGGGTGAGATGATGGTTTGACCCTGGTTGATTTCTCAATGCGTAAAATGCCAGTAGTAGGCAATGCAACCATACGTTTTTTCAATGTAAGTTTCAATTTGGCTAATCTTTCCTTAAGCAAGCCGATGAGAACTTGTGCTTTATGCCAAACAACAAACTTATTTGCTCAAAGACTGTGTTGACAAAATGAGGGCCATTATCTGATCTTAATACTTCACATATTCCCCATCTGGGAAACGCTTCACATACTTAAAATTTGGCTACACAAGTGAAGTGTGGGTGAGTACACGGTCCTGCCTCAATCCACCTCGAGAAAGACCAACCACTACAATCATATATCTATATCCATTACATACTTGCAGCATGTCACCATAGTTGATATGCAAATGCTGGAAAGGGCCACTAAGTCTAGGAACAACTCCCCTGATCGTGCACAGTGTGTGCCCAGAAGTAAACCTTTGACAAACGATGCACTACATAGAACACAACATGCTTTACCAAATTTGTAATGAAACCATACTCTGCAGTAGTTGCAGCGACGTTCTCTCTAGTTGTGTGCGCAGGGTAGTGCAGCTAGTCCAATGCCACCCTGAATAAGGCTATAGACATCACTGGTTTGCCAGTATTGTCTTGTCGCCACATTGTTTCAGAGGGGTTTAAAGAACACCCTCTTTGTGTCCATAAATCCTTCTCATCTTGGGATGCTTCCCCCTGGATCTCTATCAATTGAGTTCTAGACCGATTGTTATAGCATTCAGATACTCATTATCACCACCATGCTTTCATTCACATTCAGTGTTTCAAATGACATAATGTCATCCGAATATGCATCTCGTTTAGCTTCTTTGTCTGCTCTTTGATTTCCCCGTGAAATAAAATCTGATCTTTTAGTGTGAGCTGCGCATTTGACGACTGCAATGGCTACTGGGAGTTGTAGTGCTTTAATAAGCCTGTTCAATAGGGCTGCATGCTGCACTGGAGTGCCATCCGCTCGGAGGTAGCCACTCCTTTTCCAGCACGCTAGTCCTGCGTGTACCGTTGACGTCACTTAGGCAGAGTCACTGTACACCATTACTTCATGGTCTGCGTGATTCTCAAGCGCGACAATCGGCGCCACTAATTCTGCAGCCTGTGCTGAAAAGTGAGATGGCAGCCATGCGCTTACTTACCAACACTTAAAATTCCCCATTGACCCTGTGCTTCACCACAGCGACACCTGTATATCTTTGTCCATTACTTTGATCCATTCTTGAAGAACCGTCAATAAAAAGAATCTCCCTATCTGCCAATACATTCTCCTTTACTCTCTGAATCTCATTATAGAACTCTTCATAATTCAAACAATCATGCACATGCTCGTCTTCTGCCAGTGGTTCAGCTACAAACATGGCAGGATTCACTATTCTGCATCAAACTATTTTAATCGCCGGATTTCATATGACCACCTTGTAAGCAGAAGCCCTTTGGGAAGTCAATGTACCTTTTGGGTTTCTCCAAAATGGCAAATAATGCATGTTCAACAAATACCTTCATGGAACACCCCATTACTATGCTAGCATCTTTCTCAATGGCGAACACGGCAGCAGACAAAGATTGTTCGCAAGGAAAATGACCCTTCATTACTGGGTCCAGAATCCCACTGTTATATGCAAGGGGCTTGTACCCCAACGTGGCTCTCTGCGTGAGGACTGCTGTCATAACAGTACCATCCGTATGTGAAAACAAAAATGATTCCTCAGCATAATTGTGAATCCCTAGAACTGGAGCAATATAAATTGCCTTTTTCAGTTAATCAAATCTGTCTTCCATCTCATCAGTCCAAACAATTATTTTCCCGGAGTTACCTGTGCTTTCTTCAGAACTTGCAATAAGGGCCTTCTGTATGTCCTATAATCAAAGACCCACGCTCTTGCATAGTTACATAATCGCTGCATGCGCTTTATCGTCTGTGGTTTTACTGTTTTCAAAATAGCCTCAGCTCTTTTAGAAGTAACCTTCTTTCCTTCATGCGAAATTAACTGGCCAATGTACAACACTTCTTGTTGACAGTACTGTGACTTCTCTCTGTCAACCTTATATCCTTTGTCAGCGAGAATAATTATTAGCTGAACAGAATTGCGTCTGCACTTGTCCTCTGTGGTGCTACAGACCAATATGTCTACGGTTTGCAACACAACACTTTCTAAATCAATATTACTTGAGTCAATCTGCAGGACCCTATTGAAAATTGATGGAGACTCACAGTACCCTTGGGGTAGATGAGTGCTTTTCAGGTCCGTCTGTCTGAACGTGAATGACTTCATATCTTGCGAGTCCTTATGCAGTGCTATTGAGAAAAACGCCTTTTTCAAATCAATCCCAGTGAAATATTGTGCCTCAACAGGTATATTGCACACAATTGTCACAGGGTTAGGAACTAGAGGGAACTCGGTCTCTACAATTTGGTTAATTGGCCTTGTATCTTGAATTAGCCTTGCACTATGGCTGCTTGTAATTCCAAAGGAAAGATTTGCCCTTCCTCTTCATCCATAAGTATCTTTGTCCTGAATAAGAACTCATCGGGTATTCTCATAGTTCTGCCCACAAAACTTGGCAACCGTTTTAAAATGCGTATACCATAGTGAAACGCTTCTGGTTCGAACGGTATTCCTCATATGGCCACTTGCCCTGCAAATGACATTATAAATTCACTCATATTTAAATAATGCATGCCTGGTGTTGAACACACTATGCGCCTTCATCAGTAAACAGAATTGTCATATTTAACTTGGTCATTAAATCTCAATCCAATATATTAACGGGTGTCTGCGTTGAATATAGCAATGGCACTGACCTCACATTCTCCTATGGAGACTGGTAAATCTTTTAGTAAAAGGAACTCTGCTTGTAGCTCATGTCAAACCTTGAGTATTCATGGTATTTCCATACATTGAAAACTTTCCCTCTCGTACACATGAGTGCGTTGCACCCATCTACTACAAAACAAAAAAGACTTGCCTCCTATATTAACGTGAACCCTTGATTCCTCTTGGATTGCCATGGGATGGCAGGCATGTAACAGACCAAGAGTAGAAGTCTGGTGGCGAGACCTTCAGAAATGGACGGAAGCAGAAACGGAGGTATGGCAGGAAGTGGGAGATAAGGGAGGGGATGAAGAAGCAGTAACCCTAATGGCCTGGAAACACTTAGTGGCCACACTGTATGGGCCCATCCTGGATAGCCCTATAGACTGGGACTCTGCCGAGGATAAAGAAAAAGAAACTCCTTCAGATGGAGTGGATGTTGACTGCGAAGTAGAGTAGGCTCGAGTTGGGGGAGGGTAAGGGTTAGGCAGTTGATATTGAACAATAAATGCAAAATGTTGGAAATTATGACGTGCACTGCAAGAAGTTGTTTTATGTTGATTGTTTTGAAAAACCAATAAAATAAAAAATAAAACCCTTGGTTCCTCTTGAGGATTAGCCATCACTAAGACTGAGATTCTACTCATCGGCACACCCACTCCCTCCTTCCCTGCAGCTCTCTGGCCGTCCTCCCTTGGCCCCCTTCCTGCCCCTACCTGCAAGGCTAAAAACCTCGGGGTCATCTTCGACTCCACACTCTCCTTCTCTCCTCATATATCTGACGTCTCTAAGAAGTCACACTACCAGCTGCACCTCCTCAGAGGTATTCTTCCCTTCCTCTCCTTCCCCCAGAAGCTCACTGTCTCCCGAGCCCTGGTTCTCTCAAGGCTGGACTACTGTAACAGCCTCTATCTTAATCTGCCTGCCTCCACTCTCCGCCCTCTGCAACTTATCCAGAACAGAACTGCGAGACTTGTCCTTGGCCTCAAGCCCAGGGACCGTATCTCTCCAGGACTGAAATCTCTTCACTGGCTCCCAGTGGCTGCGAGGATTACGTTCAAAACCCTCTGCATTGTCCACAAGGCCTTCTGGGGCCTGGGACCTAAATACCTTCAACTCTCTCTTCCTAAATATCTTCCTTCACGAGCCCTTCCCTCCTCCGTCTCCAACTCCCTCATGGTCAGCCGCTTCTCGAAGCAACGAGCTGGGGGTAGATCTCTCTCCGCAGCAGGGGCCTCCCTCTGGAACAGCCTTCCTGCCTCCCTGAAACTTGAGGAGAACCATCTCCGGTTCCGGAAGCACCGCAAAACCTTCCTCTTCGCTTCTGCCTTCTCTCTCCCTCTCCCCTGCTAAACCTGCTTAACTCCCCACTGAATTCAGCACTAAACCTGCATCTGGGCCACTCTCAGCAACCTCGGTCCAGGGCCCAGCCACTCTCCACTTGCACTGCCTCCCTGGCTCCCCCTGCACTGTGGGACTGTCACTGTATCCCTACAGCCCCCTTCCCAGCACTTGCTCTGCACTTACCTCGCACTTGCCACCAGCTGGCCCTTTTTATTTATTATTTATTATTTTTTACGCTACTTACCTTGTACTGCACTTTCCCCCCCACCTCCTCCCCCTGCACTTCCTCCTTTTCCCCTTACCTCTGCACTTGCGCGATCTGAATGACACCTGGCCTAGTAGGATCGTTTGTCTGTCTTCCCCTTGTTTCCCTCCCTCCCTGCCTCGTCGCGCCTTGAAACACTTGTGTATAGGCGCGTTACAAATATCATATCAGTACTGAACACATCAAGTCCCCCAGTGAGCTGTCCTATTGTGGATACAGCCTCATCCCTGTGCCTGTAAAGGGATTACCTCAATCGACAGTGACACCCCTGCTCTAGGTGTCATTAACTGCCCTGTACTCGCGCTTTGTTGTATCTGCATGGGTGAATGCTGCGACTGCCCTTGTGGAACACCCATTGTCGCCTGCTGTATTCGTAAACCTTGCTGTACTCTTGGCGCTTGTGTCTGTTGCAGTGTTTGATTCTGGGCAAACCCATCTCCGCTCTGCTGCGAATATGCAGGTGAGTTTGAAGTACCCCCCCTCTCAAATTGATTATTCTGCATGAATCCTTGACTTCTACATGCGTGAAAAAGATGCCCTGTCATGCCACACGTCCGACACACAGACGGAGGCCTTTCCATTTGTCCCCCTTGCATGCCCCAATTATCATTCTGAAACCTACCATGCTTACTCTGGAAACTTCCCTGATTATTCTGAAATCCTCTTCCTTGAAAACCTCCTCTTCCCTGTGGTATAAATCCATTATTTCCTTGATCAAACTGCCTCTGGTTATTTATCTGCAGTATGTTTGCTGCTTGCTGTGAGCTCCATCCATCTCCACTGGTTAGCATTGCCCCTTCAATGGCATACTTGGAGAGTTTTTTTCTGCACTAGCTTCGCCTCTTTGCTTTCCGAGCAACTTCTTCCTTACAATTCTTTTCTTGCAAGAGTCTGCAATAATGCGCGATGGTCCGCTGTAGCTCCGACCATGGTTTTGCGTCCATGCCCACCAATTTCTTGAACTGCTTCGGCACGGGCACTGCCAGCCCCTGGCATAGTATATGGTAAAACACAGGTATTGATTTCCCCCAAGCTTCGCGTGTCTCCAAACTCCACTGCTCTTGAAAATTCTGAATGTAAACAAGCGGATCATCCCCTTCCTGCATCTTTATCATTATAGCTCCCATATCTGACGTGTCCGGATACAGCACTCTAAGCGCTTTCCAAACTGCTGCTGCTGCTGCAATTATTGAACGGTGCTCCATCATGAGCAGTGTTTATCGTGGTAACGACAGAATACCCTACTCGTGCCCAAACGTCATCAACCCTTTCTCCAGGTATTGCAATCGGGAGACCCTGAATGTCCCCTTTAGCCAACGTATTCCCTCCTGTCATTTTCTCTAATTCATGTATCCATTTCCCAGCACCAGAAGTTAGACTTGGGAGTTTACACCTTAAATTATCCTTGTCCATTGCGGCGAAGGTGTATACTGCGGTCTGGCTCCTCCTTTTTCTAACAAAGGAAACTGAGACCCCAAACTCTTAGATGGTTCCACACCGCCTTCTTCCCGGCAGTGACCTTAACCTGCTCACATACGGTGGCGAGTCCCCCCTCTGACCATGGGACGGGCCTTTAGATGGTGGATTTGGCCGCGTCAGTGGCTCTGATGCCTGCGATGTAGGTAGGTTCAAATCTGACCTTCAAACATACTTATCCATTGTGAAACATCCCTCAAGACCACATGCATTATCTCTCTCCTCCCCACGAAAGGTCTCTGTCTTCATCCGACATCTCCAGTGCCCAACGCGTGTTATCTCCCTCCTCTTCGTTTCTCTCCAGAGTTAGTCTATCTAAAGACAGCTCTCTGGGCTAAAAACTACACGAGGCTCCTTCCTTGTACAACTGTGTGCTCTCAAGTCAGTCATTTTTGCCCTTTCCTTGCACTAGTTTCTGAGTTTTAATATCATGATAAACCTTATCGATAGCATCTCCAATGCTTCCGGAATCAAACTCATCCTCTAGATTTATTCTAGACGGACCCGCTATTGACTCCTGTTCTGGGAAGAACTCTTCTAAATCTTCCCCTGATACTACTGGATCAGAATGCTTTACCTCCTTCTCCATGCGATCAAGATCACATGCTGCCTGTCTTCTTTCATTCTAGCTCATCAAACTCGCTTTGCTTTCTTGCTACCTCCTTGTATCCTGTTTTCCTTTTCTTTTTCATGTCTCCCCTTTCATTTGCCCTTCGTATTTCTTCATCTCTCCGCCTTTGCATTCTTAACCCCTAATTTCTGTTCTTCCTCTTCCATTCGATTCTTTTCTGATCTTTCCCGCATTTCGATTGCTCTCTATTGTCATATTTTCTTTGCTCTTCTGCTCTTTCCTGTTTCTTCAATTGTTCTTGATACAATTGTTCTCGTCTTTGCCTATCCTTACTTACCCTTTCACCTTTCAATCTTTCTTCCCTTTTTTATCCTGTTCGTCCTGATCTTCCCTTTGCCGTACGTTATCAATGCCTTTACTGTTGAGTTTGAGCAAAATCTGACCACCCATCCATTCGTTCTGTATAAGTGCTAACTCATCAGCCTCATCTCTTTCTCCTTTCCATCTTTTTATTTCTCGTCCTATGTCTAAAGACGTGCTTCATCGCACGCCTCTATTTATCGTGTCTCTTTGTCCTTTGAGACCTTGGAGATTACATATTTCTCAGTATTTTTCTCTGGACCCGCGTTGCTGCTTTGCACAGGCAACTCATATGCCAGGTTACTATACCCTGCTGCTGCCTTAAGCTCCCTTAATGGGTACAACCCATCATCTTTCTTACTATAGCCATTTATTTCAGGCAAGGCGGGTGGAGCGGAAGACTCCTCACGCCTTCTCTGCATACATTGAGTATCCAATCTACAGGAGGTGGATCTTCTCTCTCCTCCTGGTACATCTTCCAAAGTTATAAGCTCGCTTGTCTAACGTTTTTCCAGTATATGCAGCATGCAAATATGTCATATGCTGCAAGACTACCCTCGATAGTGATCCCCTTTTTGGCCACGGCATGAACATTTTATCTGCGGTGCCCTTAACCCATTCTGCACTGTACTGTGAGTTTAGGTGCATGTTTCGGCAGCTGTTTACACAAGTGTATAAGCAGAGTAATATCCTCCATTTTTTGACGTGTCACTCTTAGATTGTCATGGCTCACCTTTTGCAATTTTTAACAATACTTTTGAAGAAAAACAAAATAATGAGCGTGCACCAATCATCGCAGGCTCCAATCCCTCTGGATCATGTTTTGTACTTTAATCTGCTAAAAAAGTATCACTTCAATTTCTTCAAAAAAGACACGCTTAATTCTTTTAACTCTTGCGTTTCTTCTTTTTATGTTTTATCAATCTTAATTATTTCGTCATTACACAATCACATAAAATAAAACGAACAGACAAACGCACTCGGCCAGCCACATAAATCTGTCTTCTCACTAAGATCTTTCTTGCCTTTTCAAAAATACTCTCACGTAGTGTAAACTTCCCTCTTCAGAACGGTCTTTAACCGGGACCGTTTTTTAAATCTACTATAAGACTTTACGTGCTGTTTCTTCTAACCGTTCTTTAAAACACGGGTATCTAAGGCGGATCCTCCCTCGTGAATTCTCCTCACGATATCTCAATTGCTCGGCATATCTCCTCAAGCCAATTGCTTAATATTCAACCCCCATTATTCTTCAAGTTACTTTTACCCCAAATTCCCTCTGTTAATAGTTTTTACCCTTGTCACTTTTCTCATTCATTGCCCGTACACAGTTTTGCCACCTCGCTCAGTTCTACTCACCATTCGGATATTCGTCTTCTGACTCTGAGGATGGTCCGCCACGTTATCGCTGATTCAACTTTTCGTTCGTTCAGCTTCCTGTAGACGCCAGGAGGAGATTCCGTAGAAGCTGGGGGTCCCGTCGCACTCATGCTTGCAAGAATAAAAGTTATTTTTTAATATAAACCGCTATCTACATGGAGCCTCATGTCCTTTCCGCCGAATGGCAGAAGTTGTGCAATATTTCCGGGACCCCAAAGCTTACTTTATCTCGATGGATATCTGTCAGGTTGGCACATTCTTACATTGGGTCAGGTGTTACATACATTGACATGTTCTAGGGTCAGGGGTTACATACATTCCAATATTCCTACATACATTGGATCAGGTGTGGCACATATGTAGTATGGAAGGGTTTTGGTGTGTTATGATTGTTTTTATTTTGATACAGACAATTTAGCCTTAATCTTAATTGCAGCCTTTGGAAAAGGCCCCAAGCCAAGATGGAAGTGCTCAGCCTAAGTTTTGATTGGCTGGTGATTGTTTATAGGAAGGACAGTGAACATTCTAAACTGCCTTTCATCATCGTAGCCCAGCTGAGAGGACGTGTGTAAAGCTGCTCCTGCTTAGCTTGATCAGGGGCTTCAAGTTTCAAGCAGTCGAGCGGCTTCTTCAAGTATTAAACTGGGAAAGAGCTCGGAGTTCGTTTGGACACAGGACAGGAGTGAGAAAATTCAATTTTCAGGGAGGAGAACTAAGACTCATTCAAGAGATAAAGTTTTCTTCCACTTGGAAGAAACGGAAAGCACTTATTACAGAACTATTCTAGTTTTACTTAATTTTTGTAAAAAGGTTAATTTAATTGAAAAGGTTCTAGAGCGCGAGCATGTTCATCTTATCCACGCATAAACTGTAACGCGCGTGCATGTTTTTATAAGCTACTTGTCTCTTCAGAGCTAGCGCATGTTTGAGCCGTTAAATAAAGCTATAGCGCGGGTGCGAGAGGTTTCTACGGGAAGCGACTATGCGTGTGAGCGAATACTGCTACGTGGAACAAAAGCGCGTGTACGTGTTTCCCGCTAAGTTGAACAATTGCGCAAGTGCGTGTTTTCGGCTACGTGGAACTTTAGCGCGCGAGCATGTGATTACAAGGAGAATTCCCATCGCAAGTTTCAAGCTCTTCATTAAGAGACTAATCTTAGCATACAAAGATCTTACCAGATTGGATTTTGTTGGAACTTCCATTACTTCATCTTAACCTTAATAAGTTGTTAAGTTAATTGAAGAATAAGAAGTTACAGGAAAAGATTGCTAAATCATTCAAGGACCTATCCAAGAAGGCTGAATGAACATTAAGTTTCCTGGCAACTAGTAAGGAAGTCTTATGTACTAAATCACTTCTCAGGGCATTTTAAGGAGAAGTACCAGGTATGTTTTTTTAAACTATTCAGTAAAGGATATAGTTTGAGGTCAGTGACTCAATGAGTAAATGTAGTGTTATATATGCTTATGTCTTTACTACAGGTGAAGAACCAGCTAGTCAATAGCTTCCAGCCTAGTGTTTATTTTATCCACTTTTCCCCCTTTCCCTTAGAAGTGTGGTAAACTGAGCTGAAAAACAATTCAGAGCTCTGAGTACTACATTTTGGGTGGATTGTCGGAGGTTCAGCAGTTTCCGCAGACGGAAGATCAGAATCTCAGCCTGACAATATCTAACCATCCTCTCTCTGCTACCACGTGAACTGGGTGATCTCCAGCCCTTTAAGATGAATAGTGACACCCTTGAGATGGATGGGGATGCAGAGTTTATTCATACATCAATAATCGAAATGACTCGGGTAGTTGGCAAAAAGGATAATTGTTTTAATATCAATTATCTAAAACTGGGAGTACAACAGACATCCTCAGTCGTCGCATAGCAATTTCTCTCGATGCATTTCAGAAAAAAGTAATCTTATAGCAAAAAAATCATCATAGGGTCACGTTCAACCTGCGTTTTACCAACATAATCCTACGTGACAAACTACTAAAACCTAGTGGCAAATGTGATTGAGTCTAAGGAACTATCTAAGTGTACAATCTATACTGGTATGGGACAATGAGTGAAAGTGATAGGCTTCTTAACATCCGGTGGGGTTTATCTACCTCCTCCCCTCAAAATGGCCATTATGAACGTTCCATTGGCTACACAAACTATAGGACCCCTAATTACGTGGTCCCCTACAATTGGTTGGCACTCCAACCTTCATCAGTACTTCTCCACCTACATCTAGCAGCACACAGATTGGACTTCCAGGTGCTGGTGAGCTCGTCTAAAACGGAGCGTCCCACCAATTAGCATATCCATCTATCATCACCTCAGTGGTTTGCTGGCAATTAAGACTTTGAACTTTTCCTTTGGGGTGTTCTTAGCTCTGGACAATTCAGGGAGTGAAGGCACGCTCTGACCTCATGCGCAGGTGTGACCATCTCGTCCGTCCAATTTAATCTGTCCGCGTGACTGTAGACCATGATTTTGAGCTTCTCGTGCATTAACATACTAACAGACCTCTGACGTCTTCCTTGTTTGGTTCATGTCTTCTGAACAGGAGTTTTGTTCTTTCACACAATTTGTATCCGATGCCTGCTCGCTCCAGCCTGATAAGACCATGGCTTCTTAGCTTGGCTTCAGGGCTCATCCAGCCTCGCCTAAATTTTAATTCACTTGTTTTCCTTACTGCGACATAGTGAAAATGAGGTCTTGCTTTTCCAGTCCAATTCTGCTATAACACCTGGTGGAAACATCCATCCTTATTCTTTATGTATTAATTGGCGCCTGCCGTAACTTATTCACTACTTAGCTAGCCTCTAGAATACTCTGCTTGCGTTTCTCTGCATCTGTAAACGCGTAAAACAACTTGATATCTTTGCTTCCGCGGCATAAGCTTCTTCACCTTGATCCCAAGATGTCACTTATTCTTGATTCTTTCTTGATGCATTGTAGAATATCCTCATTCTCTTGTCTCTGCATCTCCTTTATGCACGTTAGCTCGATTTCTGCATGACGTCACCATTCATCTTGGCCATTCATTTGCTCTGCTTCTTCTGGGATTTGATTCAAATGGCCATTATATCGTCTCGTATGCAGGTATCTTTTTCTCAATGGGAACATTGCTTCCAGGATTCTCTTAGGTATTGGTATTCTTACTGGTACTGCATGTGTCTGTCTGGTTCCCAACATATAAGCAATATGGGTGAAGTGATTTGAGGTGGGGGATACTTGGCTGCTCCTTTACAGTTGTTTACTACAAATCCACATGACGTGGAGTTAAAGAAAGATGTGACCCTTCCCCCATCCGTGCGTATAACACTAAAGCCAGGTGCGATGTTGCCCAGAGTAAGACGATACCCATTATCAAGGGAAGCAGAGGAGGGTATTCAAAAGACCATTGTGGCCCTACTGGACATGGGGATTATTGTGCCATCTAGGTCCCCGTGTAAAACGGCTATGTACCCTGTCAAAAAATCAACAGGTGGACTTGTTGTCATATTCGGATGGCCAGCTTATGACCGCAGTATTGACTCAGAAAAGCACTATGGTTCATAAGCCATTGGTCTATTATTGCAGCACTTTGGATACAGTGATGCAAGGGCAGTTTGTGTGCGAACAAGCTTTAGCAGCAGCAGCCTTTGCAATAGAGAAAAGTTATACAATTGGGATTGGGTGTTCAGCCACGTTGTATGTGGAACATTCTTTGTTTGGTATTCTGAAAAGGTCCAAATCTACTCTGACTACCCAAAGGTCTTTGACATATGAGATCATCATTTCTGAACCCCATATTGATGTGGTAAGATGTAAAACGATGAACCCGGCTACTTTTTTCTAACAGATATGCCTTATACAGAGGATTTGACGGTGCACGACTGTGCCACATATGAGGAGGGAGGATGACTACATTCTCAAGGCAAGGGTCTATGCACTGACAGAGGGCATAGGTACTTTTTGTTGACTGGTCTTCCACAATTGATCAGGAGGTTGGGCCAAGACAGATGGTGCAGCAGTGGTACGGCTTGAGGAAGCAGAATGATGGTTATGAAAAGGTTGCCCGCTGTCACGACCCTCACCCCAAAGCCCTCCTGGCCTACCCATGGGCCAGGGGAGCCTTGACCCCAGTCCCCACTAAATCCCAAGCTAGGCCTTCTCGGGGCCAGTCCTGGCGCCTTTGGCGCCAGGCTCATACTTAATGAGTTTGTGCTTAGGAACTACTCTTTGTTACTGTCATTCAATGTGAAAGCATCCGCAGAATCAGACTTCTTGGAACCTGGCTTGCAGAAGGATGGTTTGGGTGTGGCACCTTGGAACTTTTTACCTGGACTTCTTTCTTGAAGCTATTTAAACCACACCCGACTGGACTGACACGCTTCGCGTTAGTTTGCATTTCTGCAACGTGACGCTCGCCGCGTTCAGCTTCAGCCACGAACCTCTGATAAACAGCATCTGCAGAAAAAGAAAGAAGACATTGTTAAGGTTGCAGCTTATCTGAATTCCATCATTAGCGGTCCTCGGCTCTTCCGACCGGCTTCCTGGAACCAGCGCTCCTTCGGATCGACGGACCTGCAGAAAGGGAAGGACAAGGCATTTTGCACAATTAATGAACTCCGCCCAAAGGCTTACCTTCCAACTCGCACTTCATTCAGCAACATCTCTGGAATTCTACACTGCGGCGGAGCACCGCGACCTGTGAAGACAAAAGGTAACAGGTTAGCAAAGGCAAGGCACCTTAGCGCTGTGTTAAGCGCCTACTCGCTGCGTCTAGGTGCTCCAAAAAACGCTAATACTTACCAGTGAACCCCAAATCCAATTTTCGCCACGAATTGGACTTCCACGTACCTAAGGGAGAGACAAGACATTGTTAATTCCAGAAAGGCATGCTAGGACAGCAAAACGCCATAGCAATAAGACCTACCTGAAAGGCTCACGTCGGGCCGGCATCAGTGAAGTAACTCGACCTCCATAGCCCCCAAAGTACCAGGCGCCCCTGCCGAGACAGCAGGACGGAGAACCCGCCAACATCGAGAACAAGGTGAGAGGAAGCCCAGAGGGACCGCAGACATACCGGGTGGTGGGAGGCTGTTAATCCTAGTTACCCGGTCCTAAACATTGTTTACCTGTATTTCTGGCAGGATTCTTCCGCTGGTCACTACTGGGCATCGCAGGGAGGGATACCTGGACACCGATTGCTAGGTGGCGCCCCCGTGGAACCAGGTGAGCGTAACACCCATGCATTATTCTGCCCAGGCGACGGAAGTTGTAACGCTCATCGAAGCATTGAGAGCATCTCCAGGATGCCATGTCACAAAATATTCAGATTCAGCATACATTACAACAACTGTGCACGCTGGTCTATCTGTAACGCTCACCTGATTCCCGTAGAGGCGCCGGTCTTGACTGGGCGTATACCGTATCTGCAAAGGTGATGTGTAACACACGGCTGGCTCTTTGGGCTGGACCTCTGTGCACTGTGTCTCTGACTTGAAGGGTAAGATGTCTGCAGATAGAAAATATGGGATTAAGGAACTGGGTTATTGAATGTCTCTCTCTTCTTCCCTTTCTCTTCTCCTGTAGAACCCCAAAGGTTAACGCTCTCACCTTAGGTAAGTGAACGCCGTGCTCTCCATCTGCCTCGGGGCAGGGTGCTGTAACCAGTTTCTTCACTGGATAAGGGGAGCAGGCCTCTTGACTTCAGAGGACTGCTGTCCGTCGTTTACTGCACAAACGGTAAGTTTCGAGTAATTCTAATGTCTTTAAAGTCTTTAGTAATGATGTTTCTTGTTTTGCAGGGTTCCGGCGATGGCGGATGACGGGCTGAAGTGAGTTGAAGATGGAGCCCGTGTGATGAATAGAAGCGCCTGGAAGCACGTAAGTAAGCGCTTGTTGCCTGCTTCACGATGCGCTCTGTCTTTTTATTTTGCAGGTACAAGTTCGGAGTGGCTGCAGGGTGCGGGAATACCCACTGGGTTAGATGTGGAAAGGAGTAATGGCACGTGAGTATTAAAGTTCCCCAATGTCTTTAAACGCACCTTGTTTTGTCTTTCAGATGCGGGATGCAGCGCCGAAGGCCTCCGGAGCGTGCGAAGAGTTGGTAAGCTTTTGTCTTTCAGATGCCGGAATGCAGCGCGAGGCGTTGGTGACAGCCGATGGACCAGGTAAGTGAAGAGCTGTCATTGAAGACCGTAATGCTAACCTGTTCTTTCTTGTTTTATAGGTGTTGCTGAAGACTGGATTCAGGATGGTGAGCCTTTTTCCTTAGGCCCAGGATCAGATGCAGAAGACACAATGAGCGTTCTGCTGCAGAGGATGCAGAATAACGCAAAGCAAGATTCATCCATCGGGTGTGGTTTAAATAGCCTCCTGTAGTGCTTAGGTGTCTCCTTCCACAGCCACGCCTAGGAGTTCCTGCTTTCCAGAAGAGTTCCAGTGTTCTGAATCTAGGGAGTGGCTCCTGCCCCACCCAACAGGAAAAGTAGTTCCAAACAGAAGAGGATCAGAGGCTCAACTGGCAGGCAAGTAAGCAGCATGGTCTGCTGCAGGTAAGTCCACCCAAGCATTATGAGCTTCCAGCGCTGGGACTGGGCATATTTATGAGCCTGGTGCCACTGGCGCCAGGACTGGGTCCAAAAGGTCCCAGTTGGGACTGGTTGGCACTCGGAACCTGGGTTATGGATCTGCTTCCAAGGGAGTTGGGAAAACCCTGACCTTTTGGAAGCAGAGATCATGACACTATCCCGCTGGAAGAGGGTTTTTCGAAGGGCGGATGGATCCCCAGTGCAGCATGCAGCACTGCTATAAATACTAAAAGAAGCATTATCCGAGCCGTCTGTTGCGACGGTCGTCCATTGCACCACCTACACTAATGGGACAGATGAAATATCGATGGGGAACGCAGCCGCTGATGCGGCAGCCAAATAAATGATATACCCGCTGAGTGCTTTGTGACTGCCCCACTGGCAAGCGAGCATCCAGCACCTTACAGAGCATTGCCCATCTCCCAGATTATCGAACTGCAAGGAAGGGCATCTGAGAGGGAGAAAGAGTTGTGGTTATGGAGAGGTTGTAAGCAATCCCCGACCGATCTGTTGTTGAGGCAAGAGAGCTCTGGGAAGACGGTAATGCCCCAGGACCAGCTAGCAGTAGACTTTTGAACAGTCGCACTACCCTTCCCACAGTTCGAAGCAGCAGATATACAGGAGGACTGGTTTGTACCAACCATCCAGGAATGCATCACAGAAATGGTCATACATTGAACCACATGTCAAAGTTTCAGTACAGGGATGACACTACGGACGTTACGATGCACTTTGCCCCGCCGTACTGGGCCTTTCCGTGAACTACACATTGATTACGCTGATATGGGTGAGCGTTGTAATGGATCTAGGTACCTCATTGTAGTGGTTTGTCCTTTCTCAAGGTGGGTGGTAGCAGGGCTGTGTGCAAATCCAGATGCCAAGTGTGCTTCTAGATTTTTAGTGCATGAATTCTTCCCGCGAAGGTGCGTGTGCAAGGTTTTAAGATCAGACAATGGCACACTTTTCTTCAATGCATTAGTTCAGCACGTTTAAACACTACTTGGTATCAAGCACTGGATGCGTTTGATTTACTACCCACAGGCCAATGGCGCTGTGGAGAGAATAAATGGGCTCCTTAAAAGCAAGTAGTTATCAAAACTCTATCTCGTTAAAATTGGGTGCACTGTTTGCCCCTGGACCTCTTCAGTTTACGCACGCAGCCAAGCAAAGACCACCATTTGTCATGAAGCGGTCAGTGGCCGACGTATGCATACTCCCATATCCCCTGTAAGAAGGGCTTCAGGCGCACATAGGGCAGCAGCAGTGCTACGTGATGAGTTCAAAGAATATTTCGCCATACTAACTAGGGTTGTTAAATGTGTCTCCCAACAGATTGCGCCTCCCAGGATTTTGATGACAGACACCGGATGTCGAGACTACCACAGTGACGGATTCCGAGCATATGACCACACAACCACTGCTGCCTGGGGGCCCTCATATACATCCGTAATTTTGTGCGCAGATTGAATAACCCTCAGTTCCAAGGACCTTACGAGGTGGTGGTGTGTACTCCGCTCGCTGTAAAAAAAAATTGCGCTATTGGCTGCACCTCTCCGATGTTTGTAGGGCACCTCCAGAAAATACCCAGTTTACCTCACCGGCCTGTCCAGGGCCGATACCTGTACGGTGGCACGTACCGGTGGCAGGCTAAAATTTTGCTGCTTGCTCTGTGTATTTTTTTTTTTCAGGTGCGCTTTCCTGCTTCTTTATTTTTGCTCTGCTTTCTTTTTTCTTTCTCTCTTCCTTTTTCCTCCCTTATGTGTGTACAAAGTACGTCTTGTAGATTTTTTGTTTCGTTGTCGTGTGTCTATTTTCATTGCAGGAAAGAAGATGGACGTGACTAATGTAATTAATTTAAGTAGGGAACCAAGGTGCATGAATGAGTATATGTACCTATGTTTATTATTGTGGGTTGGTTATCACCGTAGGTATCTGTGTGCTGTTGATAGTATTGGGGGGAGGGTGTTATAGGGGAAGGTCCTCTAAAGAGGGAGGATTGGGGCAATGGGATTGTATATTCACCAAATGGGACAATACATATAAATGTTAATGAGTGGAGTTACATATATTAGCACTAATGTGAACACTAACAATAATAATGGAATTGAATTTAATGACTTTATTGAGCATGATACGTCAGTGGGGAAAACAGTGAAAAGGTTGTTTTCAGCAAGTAGGAGATTGTCTACCACTACGAAACGATATGTTATTTTCGATAGCACTAGTAAAGCTGCCATCCTTTAAACGGGTATAGAATAATGAAAAGAGAAGTACGATGAAAGTATGACCTGTATCAAGGGCTGGGTTTGGATGCGATTGAGGATATTCATCATCCCGAGTTCACCAACTCATGGTATTCTGACATGAGTGATGTGGAGAGAAACGCTGTGAATGGAAGCTGTTATGTGTGTTCACTCTTTCAACACGTGTTAGTCTCCCACGGTGTGAGTACCACAAACAGTCCCAATTATAGAGGCACAGTGCCTAGTTCATCTTGCTCTATGAAGGGAAAAAGGAACGTTCCGGCGCATAGTGTGCAACTTCAAATGGTGGGTCCAGATCTTGTACAGTGCAGCAGTGATTCAAGATCTTGTACAGTGCAGCAGTGATTCAAAAGCTATCAAGTGTTTGGAGCTGCCATATCCGATGGTGAAAGGGCATAAGCATGTCAATAACTGACAGGACACCACTCTACCTTGCTCGGCAGAAGAACTAGTAACATATAGCAAGGAAAGAATAGCACGAGTGGACAATTTCTGTGCGCAAATCTGGACAGAGCATACCACAAAGGCGATGTGGATTGCAACAATGGAAACGTCGGTGCAAGTGTACAAGGAAGAAGAATATAGACTTTGTTTCTGGAGCAAAGGTACTATTTTTTATTTTTATTTTCTTTGGATTAAACAAACGTTGCAATAACACTCTCTTGATCAGACATGAAGAAAGGAACAGCAGCGATGATGGATTACTTCTGGGTCTGTGGCCGACGAGCTTACTTGCACCACTTACCCTCATGGAGGGGGGGCTGTTCGCCGACTCCATTTCACTAAATGCTATGGTAATCCCAGAAGAACAACTGAGGGGTGGAGCACTGCCTGCCGAGGGACCAATTAGTCGCCCAAGAGTCGTAAATTAAGATAAGGGTCTGTTGTCCACACAAGCTCCACATCCTGCCAGGAAAAGGACAGTTCCAGCAACCACAGAGGATGAAAAGATTGAATTACATATACAAAGACTCTTCATTTGCTTCCAGAAATACCGGAAGAATTTCAGCCCTTCAGCTCAGTAGAATCCTTTTTTGCATCTTTACTTTTTCTATGAGTGCAGGCTGCAGCAAATGCCAAATGGTTGGCGATCGTAAGATGGGAGCTGGTCCAGCTTGCGAGCGACACAGAATGGGTTCAACATGATCAAGGATGAGCTTGGTACATTGAAAGCTATGACAATGCAAAACCGCTGTGTTGGACATGTTAACAGCAATGTAAGGTGGAGCCTGCTAAAAGTTTGCCGATTCCTGCTGCACATTCGTGCCTCCAGAGGATGCGGAGAACGCATCATTCTCAGATTGCAGCTGTCCATGGCCTGGGTGTTTGCATGAAGCCAATAAAGGGAAGCAGAGACTGGGGTGCAGAAGTATAGCGGAATTTGTTACTGTAGAAGTAACAAAAGGGGGGGAATGTTGGGAAGGGGGCAGCCCTGCCCTACCCCCCGGTGCTTTAGAGTGAGGCGAGATGCATCCGAAGCACTATGATGTGCCAGTGGGGGAGGGGTGACGGTGAGAGGACCACCTCCCAGTTTAACAGGACCCTACTTCAATATAGTCTATCTGCGTAAGGCGCGTGCAGTATTGCTATTTTGCAGCGTAGATATTCGTCACCATAAGTAGAAGAGAAGGCCTGCATGGTAAATGCAGCATTTCGTGCACTAGGCCCACATTGTGAGACGAGGGAAATCTCCAGCCATGCCAGAGGGTATCGGGTAATATTATCCCCATATATATGGTCGCCCTATATATCGCCGGGAAAAGGTTGTGGCGATATTATATGAGTGACCATATATATAGGGACAGGGGCAGCAAAAAAAAATAATGTTCCATGCAATAATGTCCCCACAAAAATCGGCCATTTTTCCGTGATCTTTTTGCATGGCGATATTTTTGAGGGGACATTATTACATGGAACCTGCCAGAGCTCCCATGAGGACAGCCCACACCACCAACCGCCACAACACCTATTCCTTGTTCTAACAGTGTTGCAAAAAATGTTCACGAGGAATGTGCCCTATAAGGCCGTGATCACGGTGCCTAGTGTGCGTGTATCTCATACTGGCCAAAGCATGACCCGGCCCATCATCAGGCGACCACGAGTTATAGCCCATATAACTGACTAAAACATAAGACCTCTGAATTCTGTGGAACCAGGTGCCCTTTGACCCCCCCCTAAGTAACAAGTCCTGAGATTTCAGAGAGGACGGACAGGACACCTAGTAAAGCGACCATCGTGTGATTTGTATTGCAAGGTGCTGGGAGGGATACATTGTGGCTCAAAATGAGGCTGAAGACATTGGAGCCAGATGGCACGGAGGGGGTGGAGTGTGTGTATGTTTTTTCCCAGTCTCCCAGTCCCACCTTTGTGCTCGTTTTTAGGCCTGCCAGTATGAGTGATAACAAAGTTGTATGGTAGGAGTTTAAATTGTTTTTCTGACCTTCGATGCGAGAAGATGATCACTGCAGCACTCGCATGAAGGCTGATTCTGTATTGGGGCACATCAACCCGCCACGCTGAATTTTACCCTATGTATTGCGTCTTGTATGACGATATTTTGAGTTATAAGATTCTGCTTGTACTACTTCGGCAGAAAGGTCTTAGCACCAGAGTCCTTTGCTGTTGCTCTCATCTGCGTGTGAGATTATCCTCACAAGATTGACTTGGGCCTTTCTTCCCTACCGGTTTGTAGTCCCTCTGGTGTGAGCATTCAGGGACTTGCCTACAAGTCTTGTACTGCCTCGGTTGAATGGGTTTACTAAGCCCGAAGCTGGAATTCAGTAAAAAACTGCCCTAACACAAGTAGAACATTGTTGGTATTTCAGAGTGGGTATGGGACTAAGTCGTCTGTCTGTGTAAGAATGAACTAGTCAGTTATGAGACCTTTTTAAATATGCTTCAAATGGATAACAGAAATGTGTTGTGCCCATCTTCTATACTATTGTGGATGTTTCTACTTTAAACCTTGCAAGTGAAATTAATGTGCCTTTTTAGTTCTTGGGCATTGGAGTTCCAAAGGGCTTCTTTGTGCTGGTTATCTCCATCTCTTTGCCCACTGCCAACACAGGACCTGCAGCTCTTGCGTCCCCATGTCTCCCCTGCCAGTGTCCCCTTGTCTCCCCTGCCCTCCCTTACCAGTCCCACCCCCCTCTTCTGCCCTCACTTATTTTCCCTTTGCCCCCTGTTTGTTCTCCCCCTCTCCCCTTCCTGCCTTATGCCCTATGCCACCCCTCCTTCTCTCCACCACCCTTACTCCCTACCTTTACCTCCGTCTGTCATTTTCCAGCACTACCCCAATTGCCGTTGGGCATAGTGATTCGTAGCCGCCTGTTTTTACAGCCACCCACCCCCCCCTCACCTCTAAACGTTTCTTAGCACTTACTGTTATCATCGGTCCCTTGACCACTGAAAACAGCTTGTCTGTCCCCTCCCTTGTCCCTTCTGTGTTCTCCTGCCCCTCCCGAGCCAGCATTATCTTGAATAGTCATCGACCTTCAATTGATAGTCACTTGTTTTGTTCCTCTCCTCACTCCTTCTCTCTTTTCCCCTCACGCCCCCTACTTCCCCCTCCTCTTGTCACTCTTGCACTGCAACAATTGTCGTCAGGCATAGTAATGTTACTTCTAGTTTTGTCTCCCTCCCTCCCTCCTTCCTCCCTCTCCTCTCTTATTGTTACATGCACTAGTACTATCTGTTATGATTTGATAGTTATTTATTTTTCACATTCTGTACTGTTTCAAGGACTTGTAAGAATGTACTTGTATTCTCCCATGTTCCCTCCCTCCTTGATGTGCTTTGAAACACTGTGTGTAGGCGCTATAAACAATCATTCAAATCAATCAATCACCCACCACCCCTCCTTTCTCTTTACAACAAAAACATTAACTTAATTCGGTTGGTTAGACTACAGTGCTGTTGTCTCTACTTTTTCTCTTTTGATATCTGCTTTTAAATATGAGTATCAGCCAGTACCTGAAAAGCTTAACAATACTGCCGATTTCTCTTTTTTTGGCTGATTAGATTAGTCAAATATCAAGTTTGGTGCACCCCTCATTTTGAGAGTATCGAATGAACAATAAAAAATGTAATTGGTACTATTTTTACAATGACCATATATGTATTAGCCTCACGATTAACTCATCTGACATAGGTTTTAGAATTTTTAAAGATTCTCTTTGTTAAGCTAGATAATACAGGGTTATCTCTCGGATGGCAGGACAACGAAAAAGATTAATAAAACACTCCATTAGATAGTGAATTTCAATACACTTCCAGCAACATTCCACCACAAAACATAAAATTCATATCAACACCTTGCATAAAATTTGCCCAAATCATAGATACATCATAACAATCTGTTTGTGAAAGGATTTCAAGACGCCTGAGCGGATCATGGATAGACTCCTACAATATACTAACAAATGTTCATCTGTTTCAAGGTTAGATTCGCCACACAAGCGACACATCCTGTCATGACGCAAAATACCAAGTTTTGCGCCTTTGACTGCCAATGCATCACTGACATTAAATTTCAGGAGGATGTATTGTCGAAATACCTGTGGACAAGGATATGCCTTTATGTAAAGTGGAGTTCTCACACAATCCATTCTATATTGTATGTACCTGCCGCTATTATAGTGGCAAGCCGTGTCATGTTTTGATCTTTTCTCCAATCATTGATTAGGAATCTTGTTTTTAAAACTCTGTTCTGAACCTTAATTCAGAATCGGTAACATAACCTGCTACCCATGCAGAGACAAGGTTTTGCCTAGGGTGCCCATATTATAGCATTGGTATATCAATAGAAATGCATGGATATAGTTGACCGCAATTGTAGGATTATCCAAGTGCTTCAATTTGTCACCTCACTGTTATGTAATTAAAGTCTGCTTCTATCCCATTAATTTCAAATTCTAATAGATGTTCGATTGAGACACAATTGGGTAACCGAAATAATTTTCGCAAGATCTTTGGTTCAAACTTTTTTTAGCTCTGGAAGATAATTGTTGCCCCAAATCTCAATACCATATTGGAGCAATGGTGATATTTCTGCTGTATAGAACAGCAAAATCGTTTGTGCCAATAGCCTATATTTCTATCAATAAATATGCTTATCGCGTTCACTGCCTTCATGCATTTCAATTTGATTTCTCGCCAATTATGTCGCCATTTTAACTTATTATCTACATACACAACTAGATATTTATATACCTGGACTTGTTGGAGAGGAAGCTCCACGTATGCCCACTGTATCTGTTTTGGAGTGGTCCGTTTATCAGAAAAGACCATTACTTTGCTTTTCTCAATGTTACTATCAGTTCATTCATTTTCGCATAATTACCCAGTGCATTTAGCATTGTTTGCAATCCACTAAGAGTGTAGTTGAAGAGTAACAGATCGTCCGCATAGGTGAGCCAACTTGCAATATGTGTACCTACTTTAATGGGACAGGTATGCAGGACAGAGAAGTTCTTATTAAGATCAGTGAGTTGAAGATTAAAAATCGTAGCTGCTATTATACACCCTCGTTTTACGCCACAGTGGGTAGGTATCGGTTGTGTTAATTCTTCTTTTCCATTGCGGCGTACACATACAATGAAACATCGGTACAAGAGCATTAATATTCTTAATGGCCCAAGTGGGATATTCCATGCTATGTGCCATAGTTTATGGTGATTCACAGAATCGAACGCAGCGCTAAAATCAATGTAAGCGCAATACAATTTAGTTTGGTGTCTCTTTCACGAATATTCAATCGCTGATGTAAGTATCGGGATGTCGTGCGATGTTCAATTTAGGGTCTCTATCCCGTCTTGTTAGGGGGTAAGATGTTCTTGGTTCTAATCCAGGAGTTTAGTTCTTCCAATAGTTCTCTAGTGAAAATGTTGGTGGGGATGTCAAGCATCACTAACATTCGATAGTTTGAATGGTTGTTCCAAGCTCCTTTTTTTGAAGACTCGCAAGATATTGCTTTTACACCAGGAGTCTGGTAATGTTCTGTGGCAGCCATTTTCATTAAATATCTCATGAGCCCATGTCTTTACAGACATTTTAAGTAGATTGTTGCAGACCGCGGCGGGTCCTGCAGCTTGTGAGTTATTCAGGCGTTCAATAATTACAATTATGTCAAGTATTGACGCTTTGCATTCTCATGCAATACCTGGTAGCGCTACCATTTCTTCTTTAACATCTCTTGCTCCCAAAGTAGATGTAATGTCTTACCCATGCTAGTTCGGACAGTGTATTGACAAGTCTCTTTTCTTTGTTCCACGTCTCAGACTCATATCTCAGTATTATTACGCATAGTTTCTAAATTAGCAATTTCCATCCAAATCTCTTTCGCACAGTTAATTTTGTGGGCCTTGACCCATTTGCCGTGGAGTTGGATACTTTTGATGTAGGAGCTAATTTCGCTGGAATCTTTGCTACCAAGGGATGGATATATCACTGCTGCTATTTTGAGTCACATTTTTTTCTTCGCATTCACTATATTTCTATCGTAGGTATTACGACTGTTTATACTCTTCTTAGACCGTTCAAAGGCAGTTTTATAAGTGCGCCTAATGAGCAAACTCTCACTAACGTTTATCATTAATTCAGCGAATGCTGGCACTGTCTCAGACTCGAGGGTAGAATTCAATGCCTCTTGCTGTTGGGAACTAGATTTATTACTGCCAGATTTGCCTTACTCTCATTCTCCCCATTCCAATGTATTCAGTTATTTCCTTCATTTAAATGGATGTTGCCATTTTCGTCATATTCATGATGCACACACTGAGCCTTGAGAGGATTAAGGAGGGCACAAAGAGGGAAGTGATCGCTCTATTCCCGAGGTACAATAACCATGTCTGCAATCGGAATGAACCCACTCGGGTTTGCAAAGACATCAATTGTGGTTGCACTCTTTTCAGTGACACAAGTACACGCCATCTGGTCATCACTCGGGCAATAACCATTGAGTCGATTGAATCCATATTGGTTCAATAGCTTGGCCCAAGGTCTGCCTTGGCGGTTATTTGCTAATAGGTTAGCCGGTGCTGATGTGGCGTCTGCATCAGGGTCTAAGGTTCCAATGTTAATTGCAGCGTTGAAATCACCCATCAACCACATAGGGAGATGGTGAGAATACGTTTTCATCATATTAGCTACAGCTTTCACATTTGAAATGGCTGCAACGTAGTTGGGGGATCATAGATATTTACTAATATCACACTCAATTGCTGGTAGGATAACATCACTGCTAGAATAGTTTCAGTAGTCTCTTTGAGGACTACAATCTGCATTGGCCGCTTTACCGAGATGAGAAGGCTCCCTTTAGGGCGTCCTCGCAGAACTTTCGTTGCCGGCTGTTGCACGGCATTTCATCCGTCAATTAATACTTCCTCTACCATCCTTGGAAAGCAATAATAGTAATTAAAGGAGAGTTCCGGGACTTTTTTTTTATTGTCCCTACGGGTCGGCCATGTGTTTGTAAGCATAAATCGGTAGATCGTAGGAAACTTTCCTATGGACCTTACCCGACTTTTCGCCCATTATCGCACTCGAAATCAGCCTCCATTTTGTGATAATCCTATCATTCCGCCGCATCGACCTGGCTCACCTGCCTTTGCGGCACTAAATCAAATCCCCCGCCCCTGAGCCTGACATCAGCAGACGCGTACTGCCCATTTCAAGCACGTCTCGTGTCAACAATCGCTGCGCCTCAGCTATTGACGTGTTGCCATGGAAATGGCAGGACGCCTCTTTCCCCAATAAGTATAAACAGACCGTTTCACAACACACAGCAGCAGATTTTCGATTCCATTCCTCTCTCTGTGTTACTTTGAGTATTCTGTGACTCGTTTCAGTGCTCTGGTCAGCTACCTTCGCCGCTTGTAGCCCGTGTGAACACCTGTACCATCTCTGTAAATTATTTTACTATCTTTACCGCACAATGGCCACAATAATGCCGTATATGTACGAGCCCGAGTACACCGAGGAAGAACTACTGGAAAGTCAAGCACGCGAAAACGATGGGGATTCGGACGGCAGTTGGGAGGACCAGTCAACGGATGAAGAGCCTGGACCATGTCGCATGGACGGCATCTCCACCTGGTGCACGTGCAATCGGTGCGAGCTAATGCCAACTGAGGAGGAGAACTGCTGCTGCCGTGAAAATTCCGGGTGCTTGGCCTACATTTCGGAAAGCGAGCAAAGTCTGCAGGAAGGCGAGCAAAGTCCGCAATGCATCACCGAGCTGCCAGAGTTCAGGGAAGCCTGCCTCTCACGGACCGTGTTGAGGATGATGATGGTGCTTATGCACGAACTTCGCGGCACTGTTCGTCCGCGTAATCCGAGTAACGAGTAAGTATACTCTGTTTGTGATGTCAGTAATGCCACCACTATTTCATGGTCGTCTCCCACATATAAAATTACATTTACATATCATTCGAACGCATGTAAATTTGTTCCATATAGTGCATTTTCTAGATATAATTTTTTTCTAAGAAAAATGACATGTGTTACCTGAATCGACATTGATAAGAAAGTTTGGTCAGTTTAATACAGTTTGCATCTTTTTTTTTCACAGGTGGTACAGGCTGGTGGCCTATCGTTGCTTCACTTGGTGGCTTCACGGGAGGCTCGGACACCGCGTTCGGAGAGTAATACCTGCCTGTGCGGTACTTGCCATTAGACAACATTTCCCCAGTGACAGTGGACAATACCGCGGATTTTCCCTCGATGTGCTGCAACCTCAACTTTACAATGTGTAATGTTTATTATTTATGTTTAATTAAAATCTAAAATAAAGCCCAACATATATTTTAACAATGGTTGTTTTGATTTTTTAAATGAATCTAGTGTATATTCTCCTGGGAGGGTGAGGTATTTATAAACTCACCCCCCTGCATTCCATGTAGTAGATCCTGCAGCCATCCTCTTACATTCAGTTAGATGGCCTCTCCTTGGTGAGGCCCTGCGGCAAACGGGTCTTGTCTGCACGACCACCGCCCCGATCCACCCCCCGCCCTATCAAAGGCAGTTCGCACCGGGGTACTTGTGCTGGCAAGTGGAGCTGTCAGGGAGCGATAAAGGCCAAGAGGTGCCAAAGACCATGTACACTTCAAAGTGGTCTATAGAGCATGGGTTGTTGTTCCCATGTCTACCTCCAGACCCCGTGTCTCCTGCCAAGCATCCCCCCTCACGCTGGACGGCCCCCTGCAATCCACATAAGTGTGTCTCCATTCACGAGTCTTCCTGTGTCTTGTCTGCACGACCACTGCCCCGATCCACCCCCCGCCCTATCAAAGGCAGTTCGCACCGGGGTACTTGTGCTGGCAAGTGGAGCTGTCAGGGAGCGATAAAGGCCAAGAGGTGCCAAAGACCATGTACACTTCAAAGTGGTCTATAGAGCATGGGTTGTTGTTCCCATGTCTACCTCCAGACCCCGTGTCTGCTGCCAAGCATCCCCCCTCACGCTGGACGGCCCCCTGCAGACCGCATAATGCCACGACATATACACGTCATTCATTCACAAACACACCCCTGTTTCGAATTCTTTATAACCCACTTCATATTTCTAATGAGAACTTCTTTGCGCTTTGCTAGTCAACCCGTGAAGGTGCTGGTTATCTGCTCTTCGTCTCTGTGAACTTCCGTGACCACTTTGAGCAAACTCGTCAGTTTGCAACCTGTGAACAGCTCCCTGTTCTACGACAAGAAACTACTCTGATCCCTGCATCTAACTGTTTGTTCGTCAAGGTAAGTCCATGTACCATAATCATTTTGCGTCCAATTTTTTAATTTATATCTATTTGCTAGTAGTCATCAAATTGCATCCATGTTTTCTTTTCGTTCACGACAGTACATGCAAGGAACTAGTCACATGTTCTGAGTTTAGTCAAATTACTTTTTCTATTTTTTGAAAGTTATTAAAATACTTATCCGCATGTGAATAACATGTATAGTTCCAAGAACCAAAACGGACCTTGCATTGAACCTTTTATGTGTCATTTAATGTTTTAACACATTGGTATTCATAGAGAATTGTTGATCTTTACTTTTCAGAACTTTCCATAATGCCTGCCTGTTCCATTGGCGGTTGCCCTTCGAAGACCCATAACAAATCTGAAGGTACTATAATGCATGTTTTCCCTAAGACAATAGATCAGATAAGAGAATGGGTCCGATATTGCGGATATCCAGCCTCTGAGATAGAAAGTAGAGTCCTAGAAGTCTTTGCGGACAAGAGGGGTGATCGATACCGCATCTGCAGCAGGCACTTTAGCCCAGACATGTACTCCACATCATTGCTAATAAGGACGAAAACACCGCGAGCGAGGCGAAAATTGCTCTCAACCGCTATTCCCACTCTATTCGTCCACATCCCTCCACTGGTGAGTCAAGTTTACGTATTTATCTCTCGGCATTGCGGTAGTGTGTAGCATTAGCTAACAATAATTTCCCCATTTATGTATCCACTCAATATGAAGGCTGAAGATTCTCCATCCGTGTCGTTATTGCAGTCATCAGCCACTTCAAGCGCCTATCGGGTAATCTTACTTAGCTATTCTGACACTGACTTGTTTTAGGCATGTAAATCAATAGTTTTAATTGATCGTGTAATTATTTTACCTAATGGTACACCACAGTACTCGTCCTCTAGTCTTTGTTTTCAGTTATAATTATTGTTATCCAAAATAATGCAAGTACTGTCTTTCAGGGAGATGCTGAGGAGTCCAACGCATTGACGACAACCGTAGATGTCACTCAGATGCTCGAGGTACGTTTCCGGACAGTTCCATCGATGGAGATCATCAGATCTTGCATTCTTGTAGCGTGATTGTTACACACAATGTTTCTTTCGTTTTTAGCCATTGGTATGTCCTTCTGTCGTCGCCCTCCTATGTGTCTTCTTTTTTCAATATTGTGTTCATTACTAATGAAAGTCCTATGTTTCAGGGAGTCGATGGAGCATTAGTCCAAGAGGAAGGGGGAGCATGCAGTTACGGGTCGGCGCAACAGCTTGCAGAAGTGTGCACCGCAGTTACAGCGTCCCTTGATGTTCTTATGCATTTCGAGGTATGGATACTGACAGATCAATCATGCGAGATCAAATGACGTGATTACATCCGCTATACTTCCTTCTTTATTAACGCAAGTACTATGTTTCAGGGAGCTGACGGAGCTTCTTCAACAAGAACATCACCCCTAATAGTTGATGCAGATCTCTGGGTGGTGACACTTCCAACGATGGAGCAAATCGAATCATATTTAGATATCCATTATTTATTTTAGACAACTGATCATTTGTGCAGGTCTATTTAGATGAGCCGTTGACGCCTGCAGAAAGTTTATGTTCTTTTAAACAAAATACAAAACCATACTAATGCAATTACTGTGTTTCAGGGAGTTGCTGAAGCCTCATCTTCAATAATATCATCAATGGAAGTCTATGCGGAGCCCGAGGTATGGATCTTGACAGTTCAATCTAACTAGATCAACAATGCGTGAACTATTGTCGTTTGAATGTTCTACACAATGCGTTCATTCGTGTTTTGCTATTGAGATGTACGTATGGGTATTGGTCCCCAAGTACATTTTGTGTTTTCAATATTATTATACATACTAATGAAAGTTCTATGTTTCAGCGAGTCGATGGAGCCTCAGTGAGTGATGGATGTGCTTATCATGAAAGTATAGTCGTTGCAGCGCGAGAGGAAGTGGAGACATGCACACACGAGTCGGAGCAACAGCGTCCAGATGTTGAAGTTCGAGGAAAGAAAGTTTCAAAGAAAAGAAAGCAAAAGAAGGTTAGTGTCCTGTTCACTATATTATGTTGTCTTTCACTGTCAATAGTTCAATACTGTAAGTTGTGTTTAAACTGAACATCCCTTTTCTAATCTGTCCTCTAGTTGCGAGTGGGTGTAAGAACTAGATCTGCACAGACAGTGAAGCGAACGAGAGATGTTGCTTGTCAAACCTTTTGGCAGGGACTTGAGACTGGAGATGCATCGTGCCAATGGGAAGAATATGAAGTGATTGACAACGGAGCTATACCACCACCAGCCATTGATAGTGAATGTCCTCCTGGTAGTTTGGATGCAGTCGTAGATCAATTCACAGAATCCACACCCGCAAAAAATAAGAGCACGCGAAAGTTGAAGACATTGTTTTTTTCTCCCATCTCCGGACAAGGAACAGATGTTGCAATGGAAGAGAATGAAGTGGACGACAATGAAACACCATCAATATCACTCAGCATAGCGGAAGACGATATCAGAGATTGTACCTTTCATGCGAGTGACATGTCCTCAACGTTACAGGCCGAACCAGCTGGGATGCAGAGTGACAGTATAAGGAAAGAGGCCAAATTCATTGTATTCGATAGCTGTTTGATGGATATTATTATGATGATGAAATGTGGGCATTGGGTTGGTGGGGAAGTATGTGGGGAGCCATTGATTAATGTGACTCGTGCAATTCGAGGCACTAACCTTAAAATACATGCCACCTGTACACAATATCATCCGTTCGCATGGTCTGCACAACCCATGCTGGGGCAACTGCCAGCAGGCAATCTACTTTGTGCAGCGGCCGCACTTTTTAGTGGTTCAAGTTTTAAAAAGTTACAGTATTTCTTTCAGTTTGTGGGAATCCATTTCATTGCGAAAAGTCAGTTCTACAAATACCAAACCGATTATCTATTTCCAGCCATCAGCGAAGCTTGGAGAATGGAAAAAATGTCAATGGAAAGTACATTCGCGGGCAAACGCTTCCGGCTAGCCGGTGATGGACAATGCGACAGTCCAGGATTTTCAGCCAAGTACTGCACCTACCACTTTCAGGACATGGAAAGTAAGAAAATTGTGAGTTCGGTGGTCGTGCAGGTGTCACAAAGTACATCCTCAGTGGCCATGGAGAAATTTGGCTTTGTAGCATCATTGCAAGAACTACAATCGCGGGGAATGGTGATCGACCTGATAGCCACGGACAGACACGTTTCAATTGCCAAGACAATGAGAGAACAGTACAAAAATATAAATCACCAATTTGACGTTTGGCATCTTGCAAAATCAATCAATAAAAAATTGTCGGCTGCAGGAAAAAAAAAAGATATGCAAGGTATTTCACAGTGGTCCAAGTCAATCAGCAACCATCTTTGGTGGAGCTCAAAAACATGTGAAGGGTCGTTGGAAATTCTACTGGAAAAATGGCGGTCAGTAATGTTGCACTGTAGCAACGTACATCGATGGTCGACAAATGAGCATTTCCACAAATGTGAACATGGCCATTTGTCCACAGAGGAGGCACGGAAGAAGAAGTGGTTGATTCCTTCATCACCCACTCACAAGGCCATTGAAAAGATTGTATTTGATAAAACTATAACAAAAGCTTTGAGGGGACTCACGGAATTCTGCCACACAGGAGATTTGGAGGTGTTCCACAATATGTGCCTCAAGTACAGGCCCAAAAGATTGCATTTTGGCATGGAAGGCATGATAAATCGGACTCTTCTAGCGGTCTTGGCACATAACCATAATGTTGGCCGTCAACAAAGTAGGACGACCGGAACTTTAGGGACGCTTCGCTACAATAAGGCCTTCACTAAAAGAAGTAAACAATGGGTGATCAAACCAGTGTTTGAGGATATGCAATATGAGTTTATTGAGAGACTTATCGTAGATGTCCTCGATAGGCACATACATGGAGTGGTGAACGAACCTATGCAGGGGACAACTGCATTGCCACCCAACATTGCCTCTGTTCCATGTCCACCTAAAGCAGAGCTCATTGAGAAATACACATCACGGTTTAAATGATTGTAATTCGATTGTCTGTTCTCTCGAGTCTCCTCATGTTGCAGGCCCATTGCAATTAAACCAAACAGTAATATAAATCATTTTTACAAAAATTATAGAATGTTTCCGTATTACAAACACATGGCCGACCCATAGGGACAATAAAAAAAAAGGCACGCAGACAAGATGCCCTTACACTAACTGGAGCTAACTAGAAATGTGTGCTCGCTCAAAGTGAAGGTCAGCTGCTTTGATGTTTTGCTCGGGTGGCGGAACGGCCCACGACCCAATATAAGGTTCTATTGTGATTTGACCTTGACAGGCCGGGACCATCCTGAAAGACTAAGAAAAGATAATGAATAAAATTTCAGAAACGAAACGATGAGCCACGTTCATTAGAAGAAGTAACGTCGGCAAAGAAGGAGTGGTGTTTCGGGTCTGCCCTACACAGAGACACAATGGAAAATGCAAATATAATGTAAGTAACTTTTGATGAGTTTATACCGCAATTTCATTACTATACAGTGGCTTTAAAGACGGGTTCAGTTGTACTTGTTCGTTCTATGTGGCATAGTGTTTTCTACCGCGCACTATCTGGAGGAGAAACATCTGCTTTTACTGAAGCACCTCAAAACCTTCCTCTTTGCTTCTGCTTTCTCTCTCCCTCTCCCCTGCTACAACTGGTCCACTGTCTGCGACCTCGGTCCTGGGCCCTTCCACTCTCCACCTGCACTGCCTCCCTGTCAACCCCTGCACTGGGGGACTGTCTCAGTATCCTACAGCCCCCCCTTCCCAGCACTTGTTCTGCACTTACCTTGCACTTGCCACCAGCTGGCCCTATTTATTTATTATTTTATGCTACTTACCTTGTACTCCACTCCCCCCCCCTCCATGCCTCGCCACGCCTTTAAACACTTGTGTACACCCAGTAGCGCTGTCCTCGCTATGAAATGAATAATTTTAATAAGGATCTGATGGTGAGACTAATTTCATTTTTTATGTTTTTAGGTACATCATTCACTACTGTCTGTGTCACGAGTACCAGACACCGGCGGACGGCTTCTACAGCCGCCAGTTGCTTCTCCGCGTGAACAACGTTACCACCCTGACCATTTTATGGGACGATCGCCAAGTACAAGTATGCCCTTACGCGGTACTAACGGTTAGATGCAACATACCTACCGTTGTGGTGGCCTAGTGCCTCGTTGTTGGAACAGCCATGCGATTATCAGTGCGACAGAAGAGCTTATTTTTATCGTAAACCAACACCCTGTGTACTGCACACGAACATCGCTTGCCTCAAGACGAACTAATTTGGATCGAGAGCAAAGAAAAATGCAAATCGCTGAATATTCTCTAAACATTTGATGTCCAATAAACGTACTTTGCCAAATGTACAATCTTGCCGTTTGCTTTTAAACCACGGTTTCACATTCCGAATTGTGGTGCTGTATTGTGAGATGCTCTAAGACCCTGTGTACAGCAAAGGACCATCGCGTTCCTCAATACGAACTTTTTGGAACATGAGCAAATAAAAATGCAAATCGCTGAATATTCTCTAAACATTTGATGTCAAATAAATGTACTTTACCACATTTACAATCTTGCGGTTTGATTTCAAAGTACAGTTTCATATTCCGAATTGTGGTGCGCTGTATTGTGAGCTGATCTGTGTTGATTTCCGGGGTCTGTGTGGAGTCGCGTAGAAGACGCCTGGGCGCGTTTGCCTACGCAGCTCAGTCACGTCACGGATAGAGGCGGGGAATATGAATGTTTTGATAAAGTCTGTTTCAGGGGCGGGGGATTTGATTTAGTGCCGCAAAGGCAGGTGAGCCAGGTCGATGCGGCGGAATGATAGGATTATCACAAAATGGAGGCTGATTTCGAGTGCGATAATGGGCGAAAAGTCGGGTAAGGTCCATAGGAAAGTTTCCTACGATCTACCGATTTATGCTTACAAACACATGGCCGACCCGTAGGGACAATAAAAAAAAAGTCCCGGAACTCTCCTTTAACCTATACAAATGCGAGAATATACTTGGGCACGATTTGTATGCAACCTCCCGAATTTATTTTGCACATGCCACATGTAACGCTTTGTTGTTCCTATACTTAACATAAATATGTTCTCCTTGAACAATCAAAATGCAATGAAACAAGTTAATTTTACGTATATTAAACGCATGACAAAAATGTAAATCTAAACGACCATTGCTTTGAAAGCTTTAAGTAGAACGCCCTACATGATGATTCAGGCGGATTAATATTCCAAGTAAGTTTACATAATAAGGTGCCTTTTTACCAAATAGCATCATGAAAATTGTCAATTTGGCTTACAGAAAATGAAACGGCTCTTTTATTTTTTAATTCACCATCACAAATCCTGTTTCTACGGTATGAACATTCTATCTCTGTATACATGTTTTTGTCATTTGTACCCTGGGCGGGCTTCCTATAATGCTGGCTGCGCGCACAGATATAAGCACACGTTATCTTGCACACTGACCATCTAAACTGAGCCGCTGCACCACATCATCTGCCCTGTCTCCGCTCCTGCCTGCCAGGCCGTGCCTCAACAACACCCTAACTTAACTATGCCTCTGCCAGCCTCAAAACTAGCCTTCCTGCTCTGCTTCCTCGTACCTGAAAGTGAAAAGGGGATCAATGCAGAGCCCATTGTCACTTCGCCTATAGTGGGCATTTTCAATTGGGTAATTTTGCCTTTACGGCACATCGAGTGCAGCGTTGAATCGAGGGATAACTTGCACAATAAACCCTTAGCACACCTGTTTTGACATCATCTGGGACAAATGTTTTACTAACCGGGGAGGCGGGCTTGACCTTGCTGCTACTGGTGCTGTGTCCTCATTAAGAGCCCATCTCTTTCTTGGGCCCTTAACTTGTGCATCTGGCACTACCTGCAGTGCTGTCCTGGTTATTTATGCCTCCTTAAACACCGACCAAGAATAGGGTGACATCCTTAAAACCATCAGAAGGGGAAATGCGGTTAAGATCTGCAAAGAATCCGCACAATGTAGAAAATCTCTCGGAGATTTTGGATAATTCAGCAAAGTAAACTTCCCATTTCTGAAACCTATTAGCTTGAAACAAATAAGAGATAAGGGAAGTAAACCTCTTCCACACAGCTGCATTTGAGAAACGTGCACTTGTAGAATCTGAATGATGGGACAAGTGCCCATAGGCCCGCATTGCCCGAACGTTAGTCACATGTCGAGAGGGTGGGAACATGGCCAAAGGATTGGCCTATAGCTATCCCTCCTCAAATGCCACCCTCCTCTCATCCGCCCTCCGTAGCACTAGTTTTGGAGGTGGTAATGTTTAATATATCGTCCCACAGCAATTTGAAAACAAGCCAGTTAAACTTCTGCATTGATAAAAGATTCTAAAATTAACATGATGGATGAACTACTGGCACATCTTTTTTGTTCTGATTCTTGTGGACTAAGACATCAATATTTGGAAGAGCATGAATCACTCTAATGCTGTACAAATGGTGCTTTTACACATTGGTCAGTAGTACCTGGGTAGGGTGAACTTTGTGCAATTGGGGCAGGTGTAGGACTACAGTAGGAAGTAAAGAGTGGCTGGCAGGAAAACCATGTTACTATTTGCAAACAATACATTAATGTGAGAATAAGTATTGTTACAACTTCTGTAATTGAGTTTAAATGCACAATTGTAGGTGATCACTTTCATTGCCAGATGCACAAGGCCAATGCATCACGGACCATGTAGGTCCTTCGTCAGGGAACAATCTCTCCTGTTCAAGTGTCTCCTTCACTATTAGTTCAAGTGGATACCCATTCTGCCTTGGGAAAGCACTCGTACTTGCACTGGTATTGCGGATGATAACTGTAATGTTCTGGAAGTTTTGTGACTGTGGGGTAGGGTATGCTGCCCTCACTGCAGACCTCAATGGTGTAAGTCTTTTGTGCAGGGTTCAGTTTTGGTGTCTGTGGCAGAGGGGCCTTTTGACGGTTTGCAACCCAATAGGTTGCATGAAACCTATAAAGTATTTGTTCTGAAATACAAGACAGCAACCAAGTAGTGCCCACTCACCTATCCCATTTATTTTTTTAAATTCTTGTGCTGTTGGTTTATGCAACATTCAAAAACACGCGATCCAAACAATCACAGATTCAGCAGATAAACATACCATACAGTTTTTCATCATACTGCAATTACATGATTTTTGTCCTACAATAAATTCTATGTCGGTATCTATGAATAAAGTGCATTGCGCAGTTTCCAAGAGGTCAATTGTTGCATCTGGTGCAATCAAAGGTGGGATTGCCCAAACCAGTTGCATACCTTGCAAAACATTCCCTATGCGTTACATTTAGTTCCGGGCACTTAAGAACGACATGGGTTAAAGTTTCCTCTGTAGTTGAGCAGTATCGACGCAATACATTCTATATACAGGTCTCTTCCACAGAATGCAATTGCCTAGTGTCGGTAATGGATTTAATCGAAACCTTAATAAGGAATACCCACTTCTCCACTTCTCCTAGATGGAAAGAGAGCCATGTATGGAGCACGTATGCCTACTCTTTTATGTACCCTTAACAGTTCACCCGTGCGTTTATGCTTGGCCAATTCTTCCCTGGTGTTATACCATGTCTCCATAGCTGTCTCACATGCCCATGGGTTACATAGCACCAGTCAGGATCAAAGCCCAAGGCTTCTAGCTCTTTCTGACAATGGCTCATATGACAATTTAATGACTCGGTGTCATGTGTTTTGATCTGTTCAAAAGGGGAACCTCTCGGTGGTTCCAAAAATGTTCTATCTATCGATTAAGAAAACCATGTTGGCAATGGGAACACATGCACAGGACATGGGGGAGGGGGGGAGGTGAGGAGACACTTTAAATCCAGTGGAGCAGTGGCAGAAAACCTTTGCCCATCACTTAACTAGTGCTAGGATGCTGTTTGCATCCCAAATCTAGCAGTGTCCATCGAAAAGTGACAATCAGCCAAATCTCATCCGACTCGGAATGGCTGCTCGCCACTGGCCAACAGCTTTACATTCCTCACCCTAAACGGTGGCAGAGTGCTGCCCTTGTACAAACCTAATGTGCCTGCTGAAAATTCCTTTTAACAACACTCAATTGGGTGTACTGGAGAGAACCAAATCAATTACCGGGGCATTGATAAGGTGGTAATGAGCGCTCTTCATTGTGCCAGGTGGTAGAGTGCCACCTATTATACCAGGATATGTATTCCTCCTCTTGTAGTGTTGAAGAGCACACCAGTATGTACGGTGTATGGGAGAGGTTGACGTTAACTTTGTGGGCAAAAGTTAATGCGATCAAAATGGTTCTCTTGCCTAAGCTCTTATGTTATTCAATCCGTTCCTTTATTGTTATTTACATTTGATAAAGGTTGATTAAAATCTTTCAATCCTTTTTATAGGGCCCTGGGGAAACTTGTGATCCAAAATATGTACTGATACAAAGTGTGGAAAAAGGGGGATTTGGATACCCAGACTTAATGAAGTATTCTAAAGGTTTCTTTTACTTAAAAAGAGTACATATTATTTTAGGGAAAGAAATGAAAAGGAACCGATTTGGCGGAGTATGGAAAGGGGTATGTGTGCACCATATGATCTAGGGAATATTTATACTATGGGTAAATTACCGAACAAACGGTTGAAACTGATCCCAGTAGTGGCAACTAGACAGGTGACTGGGTCATGGTTTAGAGAAAATGGACAGGGTTATGGCTTCAGCCCAGATGCTTCTCTATGGTGTAATGAAGCTTTTCAAGGAAATAATAAATGTCTGAATTGGATCAGTTGGATTAATAAGGGAATTCTGAAGCTGGGAGACGTGATAGATAGAAACCAATTGTTGGGATTTGAGGCACTTCAGTATAGATTTGGGTTACATCGAAGAGAATTGAATAGATACTTGGCTCTAGCTTCAATGATTAATTTGAGGATCGGTATGGCTGGTGGTTCTGTTGGAAGTAAACCGGAAATTAGCAAATTATTGGAAGGTCAGGAATTTTGTGTGAGAAATTGTATGCAATTTATTTATGCCTATTGACGAGAATTTTCACTCAGCATGGACTAGATTGAATGAAAATTGGTCACATGATATTGGTAGGTCATTACTGATATGGATTAGAGTAGCATCCTGAAGGTGAATTTGAACTTTGAGGCAGACATGGGTTTACGTCTGATTCAACAGTTATTGGACGGCTTTATTGGACACCAGTTAAGATGTTTAAATTAGGGCTTCAATCGGATGATTTATGCTGGTTTTGTGGTATTGGTAGAGGCACTCTTTTACATTTGATGTGGGAATGCCCGAGGGTGCAATTGTTTTGGAAGGAGGTCATTGACCGGACTGATTTAATTTATGGAATAACCTTACAGAGATCCGCAGCAAACCTAAATTTATTATCTCATATTGATAGATGTGTGCGTGCGAGTAATTGTACTAATTGGATTGATAGAGCCATGCTGGTAGCAACTAAGGTAATTCTCAGAATTTGGAAAAAGAGAATAAAGCCTAATGTTGATGAGTGGTTAACTGATTTGCATGTTTTTTCACAATATAAGGTTTCATTGGAAAGTAAAGACAAAAATGAGGAATACATGAATGTATGGGGACCTTTTTTTGGCTCTTTATGATTGCTATGACATTGGAACTGTTCTGGTGGATAGGTCATTTAGGGGGAAGAGGAATAAGATGGAGGTGAAGGGGAGGGGTTTTGTGTTTTTTTTTTTCCCCTTTCGCTTCCTATTTGTGTTGCCTATTGTGGTGTTTTGTCTATACCTGTCGGTTTAAATATTATGTTTCACAGGATAAAGCTATTTTTGATGAATTTGATATGTGATGTTTAATGTGTTCAACAAATTACGTTATGATGTTTTTACTGTGAGACATTGTATACTTTATGTACGTGTCTTATTGTTTTTTGCAAACTTAATAAATTGTGTTGAGCAAAAAAAATAAATTTCCGTTTCAACTCAGTCCAATGTAGATCCCATTTCAGTTTGTCGTCGAGCATAAGGCCCAAGTATGTACACGACGACACTTGTTCAATCGGTTTGGAGGAGAGAGTCCAAAAATATCTTTTAGGTCTAGGGGGGAAAAAAGCATAATTTTGCTTTTTGCTATGTTGATCGATAGACCATTAGATGCTGAGTATGAGACAAGAGCATTCAACATCATTTGCAAGCCCGCAGGAGTATAATAAGGTTGCCTGCGTAGGCAAGCCAGCCCAAGGAGACCTTTCCAATTTTTATCGGATTTGCTGCTTGAATGGTAAATGCATCACGCATGTCGGCCAAATAAAGATTAAGATGGCTGCGATCATGCACCCTTGCTTTACTCCACAGTAGGTAGATCTAGATTTAGATAGTTTACCAAGTGCATTAAGGCGGACACAAACTGTTGTGTCAGCATGGAGCATCATCAACATGCGAAGCAGACCAGGGGAAATCTCCCAACTGTCTAATTTTCGCCACAGCCGATTTCTGCCGACGGTGTCAAATGCGGCAGAAAAATCAATAAATGCACAATGTACATTTAGATTACGGCGTAGCCAAGAGTGTTCAATGGCCGAACTCAATATTAGTAGATTATGGGAAGTGCTAGTTTTATTTCTAAAGCCTATTTGATTTATAGGCAGGATCTTATTGTCAGTTACCCAGGTATTTAGTTTGTGTAAAAGAACTTTGGTAAACATTTTAGAAGTAAAATCAAGCATCGCCAACATTCGGTAATTAGAAGGATCATTCCATGCACCTTTCTTGTGAACTTTCAGGATGTTACTTGTTTTCATTGAGGCTGGTAATATTCCATGCGTACCACTATTGTAAAATAATATCTGTAGAGCTGCTCCCCATAATGGAGGATCACTTTTAATGACAAGATTGCTAATGCCGTCGGAGCCGGCAGCACGTGATGATTTCAGCCTATCTATAATATCGAGAACAGAGGCTTTGCATTCCCATGATACATTTGGGATTGTAAGTGGAGATTCAGCAGATTCAACACGGCCAAGAGTGGATTTAATCTGTTTCACCCATGTTTCCTCATTAATACAGTTCGGGGTTAGACCTCTTTTTTTTATTGTAGTTCGCAAGCAATTGCCAAATGACGGTACCCATTGATGCAAGATTAGCTATTTTATGGCACAGCTGCCACTCGAGTCTTTTTTGTGAATTTTTAACCCTCTTTTATACGTGCGCATGAGGACTCACATCTGGGATGAGACAGTAGCCTCTGATGACGTACAATCCTGGTGGTCAACATGGGTTTGATTTCCTGCCGCAATTTTCTTTTCGTTGTTTGAATCATTTTATCGTTGCCAAAGATTTTCTTAACTTTTGGCATTTTTTTTGGCCAACAGTGGTGCCATCTGTTCTGGCACAAGGTGGTACTCCGATTTGAGCAATATTGGATATGACAGTGGTTTTTGGGAAGGGAAGGAACTTTAGGAAAATTACACTTACTTTGCAGTACACGTTGGTTGCCGTACATAAAAGCCTGATGGACGCGGTTCCGTCAACGGGATTTAGGCTTAAATGGTTTAATGCTGGATACTGCAGTGTGGCCTTAGGAGATGTTGGTATATTTGAAGGTAGAGGGACAGAGCGCTCAAGGTGGATATTTCTATTGCACTTGCCATCACATTTCCCCCTAAGGCTAGTATGAATCAGAAGTGATTGAATATTGAGTTTCAACTCTAAAAGAGTACATTTGGCTAATAAATGAGATACAAGATTTTCAAGGGCATCAAATGTTCTCATCAGAAGTCATGCTAGAGTCAGTATCTCTGTCATCAGACTTCGAGTCAGGATCAGTGGTTATACCCCGAGTAGAACTCGTAGGTGATGGCATACATGTTTTAGACAATGAGTTAAACATAAATACAAATGGTGAATCGGGCTTAGAATCATGATCATCAATGCCATTCGTGTTCACTAAAACGGGGTGTCCAAGGAGTGGTTTCGATGGAGTGGACAGTTTGACTAGCTTTGACGGAGATGTAAAATATAATGGAGTGGTAAGTCGGTCGCTAATCGTACAATCTAAATCTTGACCTAGATATTCAAGCTCCATTTCTTCCAAACAAGAGTTAGCTAGGCCAATAAATTGTTTTATCTGCGGGTCCAAGGGTAAGTTAAGGGGTTGACTAATTGGCAAAACTGGGATAACTTTAGGTGGACCTAAGACCGTATCAATAATGCCAGTCGATTCAACAAAGCAATTGTCATAGTTAACAGTTTGCACGGCAACAGCAGATAATAGATTAGGGTATTAAGAGACTACCACGGAGGCAGGCACATGCATATTAGGCATAGGAGATAGTGTACCACCCAGAACATCATTGATAAGTTTTGAGTTTACACTGCCCAGCTTGCCTGAGATTTCCAATATCAAATCATCAGTGGTAACAGCTATCAATCTTGAGTTACTGGCCTCAATGTCAGTCTCAGAAACTTTAGGTAAAGTAGATTTAGGAAAATATGCAGTGATTTGATTATTGTTGTTGATGGGTTGATTGGCAGTGATATGACCTTAACACAGATGCATCTATTTCTGAGCTGTTTGTGCATCTCTTCTTTCAGATCAGCCATGTTGGCGTATGGAGTATAAGATGCACCAGCTATTGAGCACCCTACTGTTATAAGCAGCGCGGGCGAATAAATTGGCCGCGTAATGTCACAGCTTGCCGTCAAACTGGCAATTTTCTGTGCTATGGTCCTCACTGCAAAAAAATCTATGCATGTCTTTCTAGCATTTGATTTTATAATTGGGCACTTTTAAGCAGCAGCCTCTGTCCCCCATCAATTTAAATTGATTTGGTGTATTTGACCATTTACGTAGTCTGTTACATTGGCTTGCCATGGTAACGTTCTTGATGCAGAGGTCCTTCAGTTTCTTTTTTTTCTTCTCCCCGCCCCCCAACTCGTTCCGTTTTTCAGCATTGGTAAACATGTACTCCCATTTTATGTCAAACAAGAGCAAACTTATAATATAAATGAGATACGATCAGATGCGCTGAGTTCCCTTCAGAGAGTCTGGATATATTCAAGACTGCGGGTCCCTGTAAATGTATACGCGATCAATATTTCGATGTTTGCCCACCTCATATTGTCCCCTCCCAGTGTTTCTCCCCCCCCCTTTCCCTTCTTCGTTGCAAGTTCTGGGTCTCTGGTGGCAAGGGGTGGTATTGAGGGCCTGTCTGAAATTTGGCCATGGACATATTGTGTCAGATGTATGCTTCCAGGATCTCCCCAAAGCGGTTTACTCTCGCAAGGTTCAGTTTCGTGATTTAGTATGTGTTTGTGCCAGTCTGTGCCATCGTCCCCTATGATTGCATTCGGGGAGTTTTTGCATCCTCTCCAGCATTGGTTCATGGGTTGGAGTCCCTTCTGTGCAGCTTGTCAGTGGTATTATTTATTTGTTGAAGTATTTTGAATTGAGTTTCCCTATTGTTGAGGGAGGTGTTAAGGATGGCCGCAAAACTTCTTTGGATGTCTGGAGTACTTACGGGGGTTCCCAGATCCTCTGCCCATGCTACTGCGAGTGCGCTTAGCCTGTGTTGGTTATCCGGTATTGCCTATCCGGTATTGCCATTGACTAGAATGTGCGAGATAGTGTAGCCAATTGCCTGTCTCCAGGCCCAGTAGTCTACGCGCTTCCGAGAAGCCCATTAGTGTTCCCTCCTCCATTATGTCCATTAGCCTGACGTTGGCCCATGTACTTATTTGGTGGCCGTGTATTGTTTGCGTCACCTCATAAGTTAGGATTGAGCTTATGCTGGCCCAGGCCGGTGCATCTTTGATCTGTGCCCTTTGCATCGGCCAGAGTTTATGCCATCGTTGTAGCATTGGTCCTATGATCGGGTGTACCTTGATGGGAGTTTGTGAAGTGGAGTCGCCATGATTTCGATGGGGTTTAGAGGGGCCATTACGGACATCTCTGTTGCACCAGCTGGTATCCTCTTTTGTGTTGAGCCACCATTTTTTGCCCAGGTCACTTGGGCTGCTTGTTAGTAGGCCTTAAGGGAAGGAACCGCAAGGCGTCCCACTGCTTTGTGACCTTGTAGGATAGGGAGTTGGATCCAGGCTTTTTTCCCCTGCCAGATGAATTTTTTTATGTCCTTGTCCAGTACTCTCTTCATGTGTATCGTCGGTCCGACTGGTAGCATCATCGTGATGTATATAAGTTTAATTCATTTTTAGGACATTGATCCTCCCTGATAGGGAGAGGGTCAGTGTGTCCCATCTTTCAAGATCTTTTTGGATATTATCGAGCACCTGGGGATAGTTGGTCTCGTAGTTCCGCAATTCCATTTGTTTTATCTTTGGTATTTCCATTTGAAATGCCATGTTGAAATTTATAATGCTTTGGTTTGTAATTGGCCTTTGTTTGGAAGAAAGAGACCACTTTTACCACCTGTGGTAGACACCTGTACATTTTGTTGTCTTGGGTTTTTTTGACGAGATTTCTTTGACTCTGGCTTCATCCAAAGCCTGACGTGTGTGGCTCTGTTCGTGTGCTTTGCTTAAAGAGTCCTGAAGAAAGAAAGTGCAGTTGCTAAAGTGAGTTGCTGTCTCGCTGGTTTCTCTGCTTCTGTGTGGCTTTGTTCCTGGACTCGTGCAAATATCCAGTCCCAAGCCTGTGAGTGGAACGGTATGACTATTCTGGTGTTTGATTGAGAACAACGGCTAAGAACTGCCAGGAAATGCTAAGAACTGCCATTTACTGCAGCCACATTCACGGGTTGGTGATAATTTTTCTTTCTTTTTTTTTTTTTAGCGCTTGCTCCTCCCTCTCTCCCAAAATTCTACTTACTCACGGTGCACGCGCATCCGCGCATCTGCAGAAAGTGCAGTTGCTAGAGTTGCTGTCTCGCTGTCACGCGTGAGAGCGTGAGGTGGAGGTAGCGCAATGACTTTTTTTGTTTTTTTGTATTCTTTTTATTTTTGTTGTTTATATACTCTGTATTATTGAAATCACTAATTTTGTTTTGTTTATACTGAACTGTAATTATGTCCACCAATGCATACACACTAAAAACCGGTATGCCTTCATGTACTGTACTGGACATCGAGTCCAATGTTATATTGCATGCACACACTGACCGTGAGGCTGACCTTAATGCTGTTCTGTCCACGTGTCTACTTCCTGTGGACGAGTTCAACACTGCCTTGCCCACGTGCACTGTGGTTGTGGCTGAGCCAAATGCTGCATTATTCCCGGGAAAAAAAAATCTCTTGAATTGTTTCCTAAATCATGTATGTCCAAAAAAAAATGATTACGCTCTTTGTCTTTAACAACTGACATACGATCCTTTTGTATAACGGAACCCAAACAATTTCTGCTGACTGAAAGCACCATAACTGAAAAAGTTTCTGCCTCGGCTGTGAAAGCTTCATCCATGAACGCCATTTTAGATAACACGTGGTCAGTTCCAGTAGTGACTTGTGATACTGAAGAGGGTGATAACTCAACTGGAAAGGTTCCCGCCCCAGTTGCAAACGACTCTCTTGGGATCCCCATATTAGATAAAATCTTGACAGTCGCAGTGGTGAATGGTGAATCGTTGGAGGTTGGTACTCTATCGCGAATGAATGAAATATCTGATTCAGTTCTGGAATCGGCCGTCCGTCTCCTCCGGGGAAGTTGTTTTCACGCAGGGCTCCCAGGGTAATAACCCTGCCCAGGTTGAACCCATTTGTGCAAATGATCCAATGTCAAAAATTCCCCCGATATGCTCGGTTCAAGCCTAAAATGAATTGCGCAAAGAATATGACCTACTTACAGTTGTTGGCGAGGTCGATGATGATGCGATTGAATTCATGAACACTTCTAATAACGCATGACACGATACAGATGATATCCTGTATATATGTTCAAACACTGGTGATCTGATTCAATGTCACGATGCCTGCCCCGGAAAGCCAGACCAGGCCCAGCAACCCCGGAAGCAGGCATCATGCCACTTGAAGCATGCCCAAAAACCCCAGTTAGGGGCTCTTTGGCTACAGTCCTGGCGCCCATGGCGCCAGGCTCATAAGAATAAAGTCAGTCCTGGCGCCATGGGCGCCAGGCTCATCACAGAAATCTTACCTGTTGCAGACCAGGCTGCATACCTACCTGATGCAGACCATGCTGCACGAAGCCACAAGCCAAATGAGGCTTAAAGGGACTACTTTACCTCAAGGACTCCTTTCCTCTCGGGTGGGGCTGTGGAAGAATACTTACCTGGGACTTCTTCCAAGGCTATTTAAGCCACACCCGGACAGCCACACGTGCTTCACGTTATTCTGCTTGCTGCAGCGTAACGCTCACCGTGTCTTCAGCGGCTCCAGTCTTCAGCCACGCCCGCTTCAGCCCTGGAACAAGAAAAGGAGAAGAGGTCAGAACAAAACCCTTACCTGAATCCTTGATCCAGCACATCGTCGATCTGGAAGAGAGAAGCCTGCTCGGGTGCATTCCCACGCACCTCGCAGCGCCGCGCTGAACTCACCAACCGAGTCTGCATTCCTTTACTCCATTGCGAATCCAGCATCTCCAGGCCATTCTTCAACACCTGGGGAAGACAAGAACAGATAGGTGAGCAAGGGCAATACAAACTACCCCCAAAGACTTACCACAGGGGGGTACTCACCTCATCTCGGGTCGGCGTAGTCAATTCCGCATCACCGCCGCACCCTGGCCCCCTAGGGGAAAACAAGAACAATACAAATCACCCCCAAAGACTTACCTGATTTACCACAGGGGGGTACTCGCCTCGTTTCGGGTCGGCGCAGTTTATTCTGCATCATCGCTGTACCCCGGCCCCAAAGGGGAGAACCAAAATAGATCTACCAGGATTTTACCAATTGCCACTTGGAACTCTTCTGGTGGTTTAAATCCACAACCTGCAAGGAATCTGGCAGAGTGAAGATCAGACTTTTGAACTCTTACGAACAATTGGACTTGGAGTCAATACTGGAACTCACCGATTCCTCCACGCCAGTGAAGTAACTGGTCGTCTACGCGCCCCTGCGCCCGACGCAGGATGGAGAGCTCATCTTTCCAAATCTTCGGTGAGATTAAGAGGGAACCTCAGGAGTGTTCTGTGGGCAGACAAGGGGAGTGGGAAGGCGGGTTAACGCTCAAATTACGGGCGTTTAATTCCCTTTCTCCATTGCAGAAAGATATTCGTACGAGTCCAACAAACGAAGCTAAGTGGGTCTGTCCAGTCTGTCATCTCGGCTCTACGTGTTACTCTGGTGGAAGCAACAGCGGGCCAGTCCAGATTGACGCCCCCGTGGGAATCAGGTGAGCGTAACATTCAACTACAAGAAGAATAAGGTACGTACTGTCCAATACTGCCTGAGGTTACCAAGCCGGTAAATCAATCTATTGAAACAAACAATCCTCCTCATGATCTTTCCAAGTCACCAATCTTGTTTGATAAGTCTGACGTACAATCTCTAAATAATTCTTTCCTACACCCCGCCGCTCAAAATCTGCTGAACTGGCAGGAGATCGCCAATTTTTCATTCAGGATCCAAACTCCCAGCGATTTTGTTTTCTTTTTTTTTTCCCCCTTTCCAGAGGCCACCAGCACTTAACAATACACTCAGTGCAATGAATACTGCGCTTCTTACAATGGCTCGTCTATGAAGTTTTAGACAAAAAGATAACAAATCAATCTGACACATTGTCGCAAGTGCTGAAGGACTGTAGGACAACAAAACGCCCGTGTGAAACACACAATCAGTTAATGATGTCCTTAGTAAACTTAACACCAAAGCCCTCATTGGTAACATCCCCTATCAATCTGGATAAAGTCAAAACACCCAAGAAGGCTAAGGCCCTTCATGAGCAGCAGTTGACTAACGCAACCATCGCGGATCCAATGGCCAGGGTGGAGCCTACGAAGTCCCTAGTTATGAAGTCAGTAGCAGCTCCAATCGTGGTGCACCCAGTCCAATTGCCATCTGCATCTAGCGACGCTGATTCGAATTTGGTTCATAAACCATTTACCTTGTTTACAAAACCATGTGTGCCTATTTCGGCGAGTAAACCACCTAAAGAAGGGAAAAGAAAAATCTGTGCTGCTAAGATATCCCAACTTAGCGCGCAAAAATCTAAGACACAGAGATTTATTAAATTATTGACCAAGCCGGCCAGACCAAAAGCATTGGTGCCCGTGCCTGATGCGAGTAAGCCGGTCCGCGATGGTTGCCAATCCATGTTTGTAAATAGTACGGTCACGAATTATCAGCGGCTGGGTGATTTGGTGAATCCTAAGAAGGCGCTGTGTCATCCAGTGTCACAGGCTTTTGGAGATCGATTGGCCAATATAGAACCTAATCCAACAGATACCTTGACTATTTCAAACATCCAGCTGTTGAGAGAAGAGATAAAGTTCGATTTCTCAATATATGGGTGACAGCCCAATCCCGTCTCCCCTAAACGGTGAAATGCAAACTCAAAAGGCAATCCCTCCTGTTTCCATTACTTGCCAAGAAGAGATTGTCCAGTCACAAATAGGGAAGAGTCTTACAAACTACCCAGCGAATGCAAGTAACATAGTAAAATCTATCTTAACAGAGGTCACACCAGTTCCAAACTTGCAGCAACTGAGAGATGATCACGCAATATATGGGTGTCTCTCAATTACCAGCACTGTCAAATCCCGAAAAATTTGCCCAAATGATGCCCAGTTCACTTCTTACCCCTTTATTGAATGGTCCTCGTCACGTACAAGTAGGAAACACCCAATTTTATAATTCCATGAGTGTAAATAACCCCACGAAAATGTCAAAGGAGGCGAGTGGGCCGTTATAGAATAAATCGATGCAATTTAAAAATTGTCATCGATTTATAATTAGATGCAGAGACCACTCTTATGGTCAGTACGATCTAAATCGGGCAAGCATATTGAACATCTGTAGAGACGTACCAAGTATGGTAGGGCTAGCTCCATTAGATATAGATCTAGTGGAATTCATTGATGATCAAAGACTCACGGAGGCTAGGATTTTTGTAAAATCAGGGGTGATTGCCAACATCATATGGGAAGCAAGATCAGCACTGTTTAACTTGGGATTCCTCCCGACTCAAGACACCGCAGTAAACTCCTTAGTTAACATTCAGCAGGAGTCGCCCAGTATGAGAATATATAATTCATCAAATCATACTCAGAAGGCACCTCAAAATGGCACACCAACCCCTTGGCTTCATGGGGTTCATGATAAAGGACTGTAACAATTCTTGCCAAAGGAGAGGGTGTGTCTGGTTTTCTGGAACACAAGGGGTCACAGGCTTCTAATTAACTCTATAGAGAATGAGTTGGGTGCCTGTGACATCATTGTGTTAAAAGAAACATGGTTGGTGGAGGCCCCGATATGGGATGCTTTTGACATATTTATGGAGCCAGCAGTAAGTAATGTGAGAGGTCGCCCCATGGCGGGCCTGTTAATAGCTATCAAGAAATCCATGAATTTTAAGAGCAGTACCTATATTCCAACTACGCCATGTATACAGAAACTTAAACTTCAGAGAAATAAGCTGGTTATTGTCGTCATAAATATTTATTGGGGTCAAGCTAATTTACCAGCAAAGGATTTCTTTGAACACATATGTTTCTCATTAGATGAAATATCCCTTGATTCATCTGTCAACCACACTCTAATTATGGGAGACCTGAATCTACACTTAATGTCAACAGAGAAAATTCAGGCCACAGCAGATGAGCTACAATGGGAACAACTAATGGCAAGCAGAAACTATGTGATGCTAAATGGAGCTCTAAAGGGAGATGCCCCTGGCAACAACCTGGCACCGAGGTTTGTTAGAAGCAAATCTAGATTATATTTATAGTGACTTTAAATTCTTTGATACAGCATCTTCACTAGTGATCAAAGCCTCTAATCACAGTGATCATAAACAACTGCATTTATCGTGGTTATGGCCTATAAATCTCAAGAGTTCGAAGAACACTAACCTCGCACACATTACAGCCAATAAGTCCAGGTCCCGGATAGTATGGACAGTGTCTAAATTATTTGAATTTGAACAACTATTAATAACCAAAAAGCGAAAAAATCCCCTAAAAGGCGGATGTTATATTGCCTCAATGCAAAGATTTGCTCAGAAAGTCATGTCATGGTCAAGGTCCCTATAGGCACTTACATGCGTTTGATTGTGAGCTGAAACATAGGAAAGCTGATTTAAAAAAAAAAATGAAGAATGTGAAACATCTCCTCTTAGTTGTTACAAGTATCCAGACGAAAGCTTTAAAAGCTGATTATAAAAAATGGATAAGGGGTCGTAAATACATCCGATACCAAAAAGATGGGGAATTGATGATGGCTCAGATCAAATTAAAGTCAACACGGGGAATTTGGGCTCCCTTGAATGAAGCGGTTGGTAACACACAAGTCTCTGCTCCCACCACCCCTCCAGCACTATCTGAAATGTCGTCCGGCCTAGTATGATAGTCGCTTGTTTTGTTCCTCCCCTCACTTTCTGCACCCCTCTCCCTCACCTTTTGTTTTTCTCCGGCTCTACCAGAAATGTCGTCAGGCCTAGCACGGTAGTTGCCTGTCTGTTTCCATTTCCTTCTCACTCTCCCCCATCCTTCCTTATCTATGTCTTAGCTCTTGCACTATCTGAAATGTCGTCAGGCCGAGTACGATAGTTTCATATCCTTACTGTGCATGGCCTGTAAGAATGTGGTTGTATTTTCCCTTGTTCCCTCCCTTGCCTTGAAGCGCTTTGAAACACATTGTGTATAAGCGCTACATATATAAACAATCATATCATATATCAGACAAACTCTATACCTGAGCAGACCTGGAGTGAGTATTTTGGCTCTGTGTATAGAACGCCTCTCCCAGGATGTGATATTGATTTTGAAAATTCACAACTTGATCATACCTTTTTCTTTGACAGAGATGACACAAATCATTGTATATCCAAGCTGAGCAGATCAAGAGCGGCAGGGCCCGATGGCCTTCATAATTGTACAATGAAAAAAAACCCTGAACAATGGTCCTCTATTTTGTACCAGCTATTTAGACACATTATGAGCACTGGAACTAGTCCCCATGCTTGGAAAACTTCTTATATTCTACCAATTTTCAAGAAGGGGAACAGAGCCGATCCTAAATCATATCGGCCCATTGCCCTACTGGATTGTCCAGGCAAGATCTTTGCTCGGTTGGTGTTACGAGAATTTAATAAATGGCTGACTACCACAAACTTGAGACATCCTTTCCAGACAGGATTTATTCCAGGTCTGGGCACTGCCATTAACCTGCTCACACTGTCCGCCATCATCCATGAGGCCAAACAATGCAAGCAACCATTATATGCAGCTTTTATAGATTTTCGCACAGCATTTGATTTTGGTTCCACGAGAATTCTTATTTAAAAAACTAATACAGCATAATTGTCCCTGGTTCATACTGGAATGGTTGCACGAATTTCATTCAGGTACCTCAATTCAGATTAGTCGAAGTCGAGAGGGCTTATTATCTGACCCAATAGCGACTAATCGTGGGCTGAAACAGGGCTGTTTGTTAGCTTCCGCCCTATTCAATTTTTACATCATGGATGTAAGCGATAGCTTTGAAGAATTGGAGGTTGACGCCCCGAGGCTCAAGGGGAAACCCGTACATATATTACTCTATGCAGATGATATGATTTTGATATCGAAAACACCGCAAGGTTTAAGAACAATGTTAAATGCCTTAGAGAGCTATGTTAAGGAAAATTATATTACTATAAATACAACAAAAACTGAAATTGTCCTATTTGGGAACAAGAAGCAAAGATCAAAGTGTCACACTTGGACATTACAGAATACAAACTTGCAGAGGTTATCGAGTTACATATATTTGGGTGTGCCTATTAAACATCCACAAGACCAGCCATATGAACTTAGTTTAAAAAACAAAGTATCCACTGCATTATCTCAATCTAGAGTGATTAAAACAAAATACTGCAATTTTTCTATCATCCCTTTAATCTCGTATTACAAGCAAAAATGGATTCCTGTAGTGCTATATGGCACGGAAACTAAAATCTGGAAATCCTATCAATATTGGACAAAGATGGGTCTTTATTGGAGGAACATGTTGTGTTTACCGTTGTCGGAACCCCTCCCAATCATTCGTCATGAACTTGGTCTAATCCCGCTCCATGCAGCATATAAATGGTAGATCTGTACCGTATTTAGGAAATGTATCATGAGTGACAATGATAATGGTCTATTAATCATAATATCCGATTATATAAACACTTCAAATAATATATTTGCTAGGCAATGGAAGTCCAGGGCCCTGAAAATGTTATATGATGCTGATATATCCTTGGAGCTTCTTATTGAAAATTCAAACAAGGCAAAGTTAAAGCTTCATGAACATGATTGGATACAGACTCCGGCCCAGTGTGTAGATTGCAACAAATTTAAAACCAATCCATTTTTGTTGAGAAAATTTGGTATAACAGCTCCATATCTGCTACACTCACCAAGCCCACGCCATTGTGCAGACTTCCTGCGCTTCAGGCTAAATTTATGGCCTACTAAAGAAATATTATGCAGATGGAAGAGATTAATGTCGGCAGACCTAAATTGTCGCTACTGTGAAAAAGAACCAGAAACTTTACATCTGTTGACGAATTGTGATAAATTGCTGACACAAAGGTGTACGTTTTTCAAAATCTACTTTGAAGGTCATGTCAATTTAACACATATACAACTATGGTCTGATCTCTTCAATACAAATGAAAAAGCGATTAGATAAGCCATTACAACCTTCTTGGGAAGATTGAATTTGATGGATATCTTAACAGCCAAAGAATAATTGCATATGGACTGCGGAGTAATAACATATGTAAAAATAGATAAAAATGTGAGCCTTCATGAAGAAAGTAGCTACGAACCTTGTTTAGTTTGTTTTATTCTGTTTTTTCTATAATCCTTTTTTTACCCTAATGTTTTGTCAATTTTGTATTGATTCTTTGTTCTTGATTTTATTGTTCTGATGAAATGAAAATACATTTTATAGATTGTATGTATTATTATTGTATGATTGTATTTTAAATTGTGTAATTTCAAACTAAGTTGTTAATACGTTGAAAAGCTGATTGTTTTTCAGCTATATCAATGTTAAAAAAAAAAAAAAAAAAGTTCTTCCGACTCCAAAGGTGTGGTAACCCAAAGGAACCCTCTAGTCTCCTAGAGAGCTTTGATTGTGTATAGGCGCATTATTAATAACAAATCAATGTGTTTAAGGACGCAACCAGGCAATGGAGGGGTAAACTTAGGAGGACAAGACAAACTATCTTACTAGGCCTAATATTGTTTAGATTGTGCAAGTATGCAGACAAGACGTGCAGAGGAGAGTACGGGGAGAAGTGCACCCAGAGTAGCAGGACCCCGAAGTGCAAGGAACGCTGGGACACATAGGAGATTCCCAACCTGGTAGTGCAAGGGAGGCCAGGCGGCAGTGCAGGAAGGCCAGCAGGCAAGTGCAGGGGGGGACTAGATGGGCTAGGTGTCCTGTAAGACTCAGGAGAATCAAGCAGCCAGTCAGAATGGTGGAGCAAGGGGAGGTTAGCAGGAGAGATATGGAGGAATCGAAGAGAAGAGGAAGGTCTTGAGGAGCTTGCAGAATTAAGGACGTCCGGCTCAAGGCAGAGGGAGGCAGGGAGGCCATTCCAGAGGGAAGCACCTGCTGAGGAGAGGGATCTAACTCCCGCCCGCATTCTCTGCTTGGAGAAGCGACTCGCCCACAGGGAATGAGAAGTAGACGAGCAGAGGGCTCTAGTAGGAAGGTACTTGGGAAGAGCGAGTTGGAGATGGTGAGGGCCCCGGCCCTCAGAAAGCTTTGTGGACGAAGCAGAGGGTCTTGAACTTGATCCTTGCAGCCACCGGTGGGATTTCCGGGCTGGAGAGGTGTGGTCCCTAGGCTTGATGCCGAGGATAAATCTTGTGGTCCTGTTCTGGATGAGTTGTAGAGGATGAAGATTAGGCAGATTGAGAAAGTGGCCATTGCAGTAGTCCAGCCTCTAAAGAACCAGGGCTCTGGAGACACGAGCTTCTGGAGGAAGGTGACAAAAGGGACAATACCCATAATGAGGTGCTGCTGGAAATGGGCTATTCTTGCACGGTCCGTCATGTGTGGAGAGTGGAGTCGAAGATGACAGCAAGGTTCTTTGCCTCCCATGAGGGTGAGGGCAGAGGGCCCAGCCAGGCAGCTGTGAGGGAGAGAAAGCGGTAGAAGGCGGTCCCAATGAGAAGGTTCTCTATCTTACTGGCATTAAGGCAGAGATCGTTAGAGGCGCACCATGCCTGAATAGCAGACAGTCAAGAGCGAGGAGGCAGATGATAGCCTGAAAGAGCTGGGTGGGAGAGGATGGAGCCCTGGGAAACACCACATGTGTAGAGGAAGGACCCAAGCTGAAACCTGGGAAGGTCTGTGAAAGAGGAGAGCCACGCCAGAGCCTGAACCGTGATGACCAGGGTATTGCGGAGACAAGTGATCAGGATGTTGTGGTTGACCATGTCAAAAGGAGAGGATAGGTCGACGAGAATGATGAGAGGGAGAGCTAGAGTCAAGGTTAGAGAGCAGAGCTTCACGGGTGTTCAGGAGAGCAGTTTCTGTGCCTCTGGCTCTTCTGAAGCCAGACCGATGGTCATGGAGCCAACCAACAGCTTCAATGTGGCGGGTTAGCAGAGAGATAGCCAACTTCTCCAGGAGTTTGCCCAGGAAAGGAGTGATGGAGATCAGGCGATAGTTTGCCGGAATAGAGGGGTTGGCAGAAGGCATTTGTAGTAGTGGGTGCACAAGGTGAGTGCTTGAGAGAGGAACACTCTAGTGGGGAAGGAGTGATTACAGAAATCGGCCAAGGCTGTAGCGAGAGAACCAATTTTGTCCTTAATTCTTCTGGAGGAGCAGGGGTGTCACCTGTTTGGGTGAGACATTCAAAGACCGGACTCTTCTGGAAGAAGAAGAAGAAGAAGAAGAAGAAGAAGAAGAAGAAGAAGAAGAACGACTGTCGTTAGAGGCCGCAGAGATGCAGGCTTGAATATGGACCCTCTTTTTAGAGAACATGGCAAGTCTGTATTGCCTTTGGAGCAGGCAGCAGGCCAGTTCAGAGTGTGAAACTAGAAATGTTGCACTGTGATGTCTAGGTAAAAAAACAGCAGAGAATCCCAAAGACACAGGAATCTGTTCATTTCAAAGCATAATGCATTTTTTTCTGTGCATTGCAAAATGTCACTAATCACTATACATGCAAGCAATTGGCACTCTATAGCCTATGAGTGCTTCCAGCTACCCCAACCCTCCCAGCTTCTCTCTAGAAATGCTTTCTTCCACACAGCCAGCTCTCTAGGACTGTGCTCCGAGTCTGTCTCCCAGCTTCCATCTAGCAAGCTCTCTCTAACTCCAGCCACACACTCCTTTTCTGTCTCTACTAAATCTACTCAACAGAACACATTGTTATACAGAAGCATTGTAGTGCTGTGACACACATTCATTTCTTTGGCTACGTGTGCGTATTCTACCATTTCAGCATAGCAAACATGAAAGTACTGTCATGGTGACGTGTCTCTACATTATTCTAAGCACGGAACAAGCTATCGTGGTGCAACATCCTCTTATGTGCAAAACAAAAACATAGCATTCTCTGCACTGAGTACAAGGTTGCTTCTCTGTGCCAAAGAGTTCTGATAGTCTGCCAAAGGCAGTTATGATAACATTTTACACTGTGTTCGGCTGCAAAAACAATTCCCTCTCTGCCCTCAGAATGACACATAATCGTATGGACAAACACAAAGCACATCTCTAGCGCCTAAAGAACGCTATATTGTGCTATAAATGACAAGTGTACATAATTGCATGGTTCTCAGCATAGATTGAACCATAATAGCTTATAGCAAAACTATAGTTCTCAAATGTTGCCTATACTAAACAAATTCAAAATGAATGCATGAATGAATGATTCATGAATGGAATAGGCCACGCTAAACAAACCATAGAAAAATCCAGATTGACAAGAGGGTGCACCCGAAGCACCCCATTTCCGGTCAGCTGCTCTGCACTTGCGTTTCAGAGCAGCCAGATCCGAGTCGTACCAAGAGTTTCACTTTTTTGCAGGCTTCATGCTGATCCTCATGACTGGGGCAAGGATAGCCAGAGTGTTGGATATAGAAAGGTGAAGGTTGGAAAGGGCTGTGCGAGTATGGGGAGTCAGCCGCAGGAGTAAGTGTTGGAGAGAAAGTGGAGACAAAGGTGGCCACTGGCACTCGTATCATAGATCGAATGATCGCGAACAAAGGTGGCAGTGCTGCGTGAGCCTTTGCCAAGGGGACAGGAAGCTTCAAATGAGAAGAAAGAAGAGGTTAGTCCAGGAGAGAGGAGTAGCGAGAGAGTTCGAGAGGGGGATGTCTGAAGAGATGAAAGCATCCAAGGTGTGCCTGGCAGATTGATTTGGACCAGAGGGTAGAATGGAGAGGGAAAGAGTTGCTTAGGTTTTGTAACAGCCCAGAGGAGCCTGGGGAGTCCAGATGGATATTGAGATCCCCAAGGTGGAGAAGTTGGGAGGTAGAGGAAAGGAGAGAATTATTGAGGTCGGCCCATTCAGAGAGGAAGGGGGTAACCTGACCAGGGGGGCTGTAGAAGTTGACCAAGGTCCGAGAGAAGCCAGGAGAGAGCTTTCCATCATGTAGCTAGGCTGGTGGTTGTGCTGTCACCTTTTTGAAATGGTTCCACCGGGTGGAACCCATTTTACCCGATTGGATCCTTTTTGCGCCACCTCCTCCTTAATCAAAAGGAGGTTGATTTGGCGCGTGTGTGTGTGTGTGTGTGTGTGTGTCTGTGTGTCAGGATTGGGGGCTGTAACCAGCCTCAAACCAGTTCTGACTGGCATATGCAGATTCCTGTCTGGAACAGTGGATGTTTCCACTTGTGCGAGAGACCCTTCCAGAATGCACGGGTATGCTTGGAGGGATGGTCTTCCATTCCTGACCACCCCTCAGTTTGAATTCTGCTTGGTGCGTGACTGGGTGCAGTGTACACTCACTGGTTTCTGAGGGGGGGGGGGGCGAAAGTAGAACCCCTTGCCCATTCTATGTGCCTACAACTGGATCTCAGACATCGCATGGAAAACGCGAAATCCTCCATACTCAGGCCTACGGTGAGACTGGGTGCCCCACCCTCCCTCCACCAGTGTGAATCAGGCTGGTCCTGCGCAGAGCGAGCAGCAGAGGAGGAGGCATGGGGGTTGAGCAGCGCCTCGGAGCCTGCCCTGTCTGTCCCGGGACTCTGGGAGAGGAGTAAGTGGACTACTTGAAGGGCTGCACGCTGCCTCGGGCGCCCTGGTGTGCTGTTGCCTCCGCTCACCCGCCCTTGATGCGGGCTCAGTGAGAATGTTGTGGCAGCCTTGCTGTAGGACGAGGCGGAACACAGGCATAATACATTGGATGCAGTGAGGCCTGACGTAGGAGCCCTGTGGGGGTGCAGGGTTTGCCCCGGGTGTGGAGCAGAGACGAGCGGACTCAACCCCCTCCGCCACCCCCTGCAACCTGGCGGGCCTCTCCATACAAGCCAACAGGAAGTGGGTGGAGTGGCCCGCCTTGAAAACCGAGTTTGAGAGCACAAGCGCATAAGCTTTGAACACCAGGAGTTTGAAGAAAATGTACACCATCATTGGTGCCACAAACTGCACTGTTCTGTCCCTAGACAGAACTCCTAGTGTACACACATCTTTTCAACAGCTGCACAACATATTACTGGATATCTTCCCCAGAGGGTATTTCTTCAAGCAGAAGGAGAAAATCATGCAAGCTGCAAAGGACAAAGGGGCTATTGAATTCTTGGGTGCAAAACATTTCTTTGCTTCAAGATCTGTCACCACGGACGTTGGCTAATGGATGGAAACTCAATGTGGTAACGGCCTGGTTACGATCACATAATCTAAGGTAAAGGGGGGGGGGGTCCCTTGCAAGCTTCTCTTCTAATAGAGAAATCTGCAATATGCTATGGCAAATGAGTGAGGCAGCAGCTCTGATGGAGGGGACTACCGTAGGACAGCCTCCAATGAGGCCCTCTGGCTTGGAAGACGCACGCAATCTGGACTAAAGTGTGAACCCCAAACCATTCAGGACACCAAAAGGCAGACCCATGGAACCAGATGGGCCGGCCAAGGCGAAACCTGTGGCAAAGACGTACATAAACATGGGTACTGTTTTTCATGAATATCTTGCTGAACCAGCACTTGATGTTCTGTTTGTTGGGCAAGTGGTGATTCCCAAGTTATCAGGGAGAATTAAGCTTCTGAAACGCTTTGAGAGGGGGAGTGGGAGCTCATACAAAGGTAGTTTACAAATGTGTTATTTCTGGGCTGGTGACCCTGCACAAACTCGCAAGAGGCAGAAAAAGAAGAGCAAGGAACACCAGGGAAGAGAAAAGAAAGGAAATCCAGATTGAAAGATGAGGATTAGAAAACAGTGAGCGGACACAACCTCCACCACCCCAGCCTGAAGCAACCAAACACTCACAAATATGTTCGCCAAACCTTTTAGGCATATGCCTGAACCCGCTAGAAACAAAGGCTGCTTGCACCACCCCACTAATCAGACCCTAATCAACTGAGCTTGCACACATATCCCCAAAGCCTGAAACCATACTCTCGGGGCACGTCGACCCAACTGTAATTGGCCGAGCAGGAACAGAACCTGCAACAAAAGTATTGGAACTCGCACTAACCGCATGTGCATCAGAACCCCCATTCACACTGGCACGAGTTGTTGAATCAACCCACTGTGGGAACCAACATGGCCGGTGCCTGAAAATCCACCACGCACCCAACACATCCTGCACTGCAATCCTCTGTTTACTCCAAACAGTGCCATCAGACAACATGACCTAACGTCGACCCACACCAATGACCTTCCTTGGAGCTAGAAACACTGGTAATCCTTTCCTCAAACGAGGGCTTCAGACCCTCACAACATCCCCTACATCAATGGCACACTCACCACGACCTCTAATCTTATCCACCATAGCCTTTTGTCTCTCCCTTGCCGATTTTCACAACTTTCCCCAAATCCACCTTAGACTGAACCCCCACCCTGACAAACGGGTTGGAGCCAACCACCAGGCAACCTCACCCTCATAAGTTTGAAAAAAAACACCCTGTTAAGACTGCTGGGAGTGCCCCTATGCGCTTTCACCGTGTCTACCAAGACCAACCTATAATCCAAGCCATTTGCCATAGACAATTGCACTGCCTCCTTCAGAAACCTGTTAGCATGTTCCACCAAACCATTTGCGCTGGGATTATACAGCGCTGTCCTGTGATGCTTAATGCCAGCTCTCCCTCAAAAGGTCTTCTTTATAGAAACACATTTAACTCCATTATCAGTGACTAAGCTATTTGGCACCCCTTCCTTGTCAAAATCTCCCATCAGAAATGTCACCACTTTCTGCATAGTCACAGTTTGTACTGGGGCACACTCTATCCACCTTTAGGAATAATCAATTAACAAGGATGTACTTGTCATCACCTCTTAGAACTTCAAAAGGTCCCATAATACCCAGATCTACCTTACTCCACACGCTGTCAGGAACTGGTACAGGGTGCACAGGTTGCACCCTTACCACCTGGCGTTTGTCTATCACTGCGCACGGAAATGCAATCTCACAGGCGTTGAACATCTCCATCCATCCCGGGCCACCAATAAGAGATCCTCGGTCTCCTTTTAGTCAACTTCCTTTCAAAATGCCCTTCATGAGGTGAGGCTACCAGGCTCTACCGCACACCAGCAGGGGGAATCAACCTGTCTTCCTGTTATGCCCCAAGGCCCATCAGCAAGCTCATTAGCTACCAGAGCATACCTTTTGCTCCCTACCGTGTGACTGATCACTAACCAACCTTTCTTGATCCCCTTCCTTAACCATGACAACTCGGGAGCCTTCTCAGCCTCTTCCTACCATACCTTCCTGTCAATTGCTGGGATCATGCATGCCACCTGCACCTGGTTATCACCAACTGTGTCTACCGGAGCAACATCATTCTTTGCCCGTCTCGTTTGCTAGTGCAGGCAATCTGCCACAGCATTCCGCAGACCTAGAACATATTCTGCTATACAGTTGTACTCCTGAAGTGCTGCTATACTGGGCGATACTGAACCTGGTACTTAAAACATGCACCGAAGGTTTATGTCCTGAAATGTTTTGATGCCCAAATGGCTAACACCTCTCTCTCCATCACGGAGTACCTTGTTTCCGGACCGCGCAACACCCTGGAAGCAAAAGCTATGGGCTTGTATTCACCATCACCCCATTGTGCCAAAACAGCACCCAACCTGAACTCACTAGCATCCACAGTTAACACCGTTCTGGCCTTCACGTCAAATGCCGCCAACGAAGGTGCCTTGTCTAAACATTTCCTCACATTGTCGAACTGTGCCTGATATGGTCAAATCTCAGATTTCCTCCATTTTGCCTTCCAAGATGGAGAGAGCTACTTCCAGTAACATTCCAGTCTTGCAGAGTCCTACAAGCACTCGGGCTCTGCCCACGTTACTAAGGAAGACTTATCAGTCGATGATGGAAACACAGGAGTGCGTTGCTACTCCATCCTCCCAACGCTCCGTGACTTTGCTTCTAGTGAGTTTACTGTGAATTCTGCTCTTAATCTGTGTGAAGTTGTCATGATGCCTACCCCCGGGGAACCAGACCAGGTCCAGCAACCCCGGAAGCAGGCATCACGTTATTTTGAGCAAGCTCAAAAACCCCTGCTAGGGGCTGTTTGGGTGCGGTCCTGGCACCTATGGCACCAGGCTCATACAGAGAGTCAGTCTTGGCGCCATAGGCGCCAGGCTCATAGAGTGGAACTTACCTGATGCAGACCATGCTGCAGAGCTCAAACCCAAATGAGGCTTGGAAGGGACTATTTTACCTAAGGACTATTTTTTTACTCTGGTGGGGATGTGGAGGAATACTTACCTGGGACTACTTTGGAGGGTATTTAAACCATGCCCGAAGAGCAGCACACGCTTTGTGTTATTCTGCATCCAGCAGCGTAACGCTCACCGTGTCTGCAAGCCTGCATCCAGTCTTCTGCCGTGCCCGCCTAGAGTCTGCAGCTCCTAGAAAAAGGAAGGAACAGAAGGAGAAAAGGTTAGAATAAGAGCAAAACCTTCAATCCTTACCTGAATTCTGGATCCACCGCACCTTCGAGCTGGAAGAAAGAAACATTTGACGCGCGCTGCCTCGCCTGCTGCAGCGCTGCGCTGAACTCACCGGCCTTCACAGCATCCTCACGATCCACTGCATCCTTTTGCAGGTTCTCGCCGCACTCTGGCACCTAAGGGGAACACAAGAACAGCAAAGGTGAGCCAAGGGAATAAACAGAGGCAATAGTAACTACCCCCATAGACTTACCTGATTACCGCTGGGGGTACTATTCCTCTTCACAGTTCGGCGCAGTCTCCATTGCATCCTCGCCGTACCCCGGCCCTAAGGGGAACAAAAGGACAACAAGGTGAGACAAAGGGACAAACAAGGGGAACTCTTCTCACCACAATAGACTTACCTAATTTTACCGCCGGAGGAATTATTTCCCGAACATCATATTTTCTCTCCACACCTGAATAAGGGAGCAAGCAACAGGTTACATTCTGGCCTTATTTTATTGAACTGTGTAGGATAAGCCAAATCCTTACCTGAACTACTTCGGCTACCACGAGGAACTCTTCGCTGGGGTCAAGCTGCAAACTGCAAGGAATCGGGACAAGAGTGAAAGTCGGACATGTGAACTCTTACGAACTACATACTTTTCGGAGTCAATATTGTTCTGGAACTCACCAATTCCTTCGAGCCAGTGAAGCAACTGGTTATCAACGCGCCCCTGCGCTCCATGCAGGATGGAGAGCTCATCTTTTCAAACCATCAGGTGAGACTATAAGAGGGGACATCAAAGGTGATCTGTGGGGAGAACAGTGGGGGTGAGGGGATTTACACTCAACTCCACGGGTGGTTAATTCCCTTTCTCCATTTGCAGAAGAATATTCCTAAAGGCCAAGGAAACAAAGCTAGGTGGGCCAGTCCAGTCCGTCTTCTCGGCCCTACGCGTCACATTGGTGGAGACCGCACCTGTCCAGTTCAGATCGACGCCTCTGTGGGAGCCAGGTGAGCGAAACAGAAGTCATCTATTCTAATTTCCCGCTTTTTCTCTTGTTAGGGAATCGTCCACACTGCACGTTCCGATTTGCGGATCGTGTCTGCGAACCAGTGTGTTTGCAGCAAAGGCAGCTCAATGCCTTTTCTGACTCCTCGTACCCCTCACGGTTACAACCGCTTCCACTGGCCGTTTAAGAACAACTATCTAAGCATTTTTGGTATGCGGGAGATCTTTCAACTTCTAGCGTTAACATCTAACGCATTCTTATACTTGGGTGCATCCTGTTATATTTTAATAGCATTTCTTGTGGTTACGTCTACAGCCACTGCTGACTGCGAGCCGCGATTGATTTCACTTCAGTTCTGCCCACAAAATCAGCTAACTAGGTAACGACCGGCTTGCAGATCCCTTTTTATGTATTTCTTGTTCACATCCTAGCAGGGCGCCCAGTTTTTTGTTAAAAGCACCGAACTAACGAATTGTCCCGCTGGTCATTTAAGACCCAGGCACATTACCGTAATACACAGAATAGCCGCTACAATTCTACTTATCCTTGATGAAAGGGTAGAAGCTCGTTATTTCATCTATTTCTTTACATTTCTGTTTTTTCATCTATTTCTTTACATTTCTGTTAAACTCTGATCTTCTCTCCACTGTCTTTATCACTCGTTTGCTAGAAGACAAAGACCATTGAACATCATCAATTCTCAGCCCATCCATGCACCAGCCTTTAGAACATAGTGGGAATAAGACCAGCGCTTCCAGGCAGCAGATACAAACACTCTGCAACCAACAGGTTTGTCTTCCCCAGAGGGTTTCCCTGGGATTCTTTTTTCCCCTCAGGCCTTTGATCCTGCCAGAGGGGAGAGGGTTTACCAGGTGAACTTTTCATTAGCATCAACATTGCAACTCTTCTGATCAGGTTGGTGGTGAATGTCTTATTGGTGAATTATTGATTAATCATATATTTCTGGTATTTATAACAGTTACTCATTAGTCCAATCAAATGCCACATGTTTCTTCAACAAACCCTTCATATGAACTGTTCTCTCCATAGTCGGGAAGTCATTTTACATAAAACTCGGCCATCCCTAAAAACGAATGCAATTGTTCCTTAGATACAGGAACAGGCGTTTCACGAAGTACATTTAGCAATCCTTCTTTGGGTCTGATGTCTGTCTCGTCAGTGGTATGACCCAGATGGGTGACACTATTTGACATTTAGACACTTTCCCAGTTAATCCTTTCTCACGCAATACACTCAAAACTGCATGCACTCTTTGATCGTGCTCTTTCGTTCCTCCCCCACACCAGAATGCCATCTTGAAAACAGTTTACCCCCACCAAACCGCAGAGATCTTGCATCCGATGTTGAAAAACAGCCGCTGCAGATGCCAATCCGAAGGGTCTTTGGCGGAACATGTATGCACCAACAGGGGTAACGAAGGATGTTAATTGCCATGACAACTTATGTAGCTCATTCTGGTGATAGGCCGAAGACCAGTCAAAAGCTGAAAACCATGTTGCCTTCCCCATAGTGGTTAATAGTTCATTGATGTTTGGGAGAGGATGATTGTCTAGCCAGTTGTTGGTGTTGAGGTCACGGAGGTCTACACACATACTTATGCCGCGATCATGCTTCCTTGCCAAAACTACCGGCAACAACCATGCTGAGGCTTCGATAGCCACGATCACAGAGTCTTCTGTCATCTTGGCTAACTCCGTTTTGAGTCCCTCACATGCCAAACTTGTACATTCCTGACATCGTGCGCCATTGACTTTGCCCCTCTCTTCAATACTATATTGTGCACAAAACCTCTTTAATGTCCCAAACTTGTTGCAGAACACACTTTTCAAAAGAAAATTTAAAACATTTTATTGAATTATAAAAACAACCAAACAGTGCATGTTCCAACAGTTTCATTACTTTCTTAACTTCTAACCACTACTTCCCTTAACCCACCCCCCTCTACGAGTCTATTGCATTAAACCTTCAGTTTCCGCATCCTGTGGTTCGGTCTCCTCTTCTACAGGCTCCGCCAGGTCATCTAATGACCCAAACAGTTCGGCTATCAATGATTTCCAGGCCATCAGGGACTCAGTCTCCTCCTCCCCCCGGTGCTACTCGCTTCTTGCCATGCCATGGTTTCGGCTTCCGCCCATTTTTGCAAATCTCTCCACCACACATCTACCTTTGGCACATGGCATGACTTCCATCCCATGGCAATCCTCCTCTTTGCAAGCACATAAGCCAGATCCCACAGCTTACTTACGTGCCTGAGGTCTGGGGAACCCCTCCAGCAGACAGGCCCACACTGTATCCGCTACCATCTTGACACCTTTTTCCTCCAGTTTCTCTTTCACTCCCCTACAGAAACGCTCTATGATCGGGCAAGACCAGAACATTTGCACCATGCCCGCGTTCTCCTCATCACACTTGGGGCATGCTTGCCGTCCTAAATTTTCAAACCTCGATATCCTCCAAGGCGTCATATATGCCCTATGCGTTATGTACAGCTGAATCTGTTTCAGCCTCGCGTTTCTAGACACCTTCTTATGATACCCCTGCACCCGTTCCCACATCCCGTCTCCCATCGGGGCTCCACCTCCATTTCCCAGTCAAGTCTCAACTGCGTGACCTCCTTCCCCACTTTAGACATCAGCATTTCATACAATCTGGAAATCTCATGACCCACCTCAGCTATGTCATATATCACGTCTATAGTGGTAATCGAATCTTCCTCCAACACAGTTTCAGGCCATGTTCTCTTAATCCTCAGTACCATTCTATGATACGTAATATACTGGCCCTCGTGCAACCCAGTTTCTTCCCGCAGCACCTCAAAAGTAATACTAGAGCCCTCCCGCCAAATATCACCCATTGTTGCCACCCCAGCCGGTTCCCAGTGGTTCCGGAGTATCATTCGTAGCTGCGTGTCTGCCCCCGTCAATGCAACCAGTGGTATCTGCGGTGAGCATGGGGATGGGTTCTCCATCATTTGACATGCCCTGCGCCACACCTTCCACCCCAGTAGCATCATTTTAGGGCACCCCACCATTTCCGCCCTGGGTACCCACACCTCTTTCAAATAAAAAGGTGCACAATCACGCCCAAACAGCCTAAATTCCGAGGTCTCTTCGTCAGAGAGCCATTTGGCAACATACTGTAACTGGCTTGCCACATAGTACGCTTCATAGTTGGGCAGCTTTATCCCTCCTTTGTCATGGAAGTTCTGTAGCTTCCATAACGCCACTCTATTTTGCGTGCCATGCCACAAAAATTCCCTGCACATGCTATTCAATTTGGTGAAGAACTTCTTAGGAATCTGGTACGGTATGTTCCCGAAGTAGTGTAGGAGCCTTGGCAGGACCACCATCTTTAGCATTGCTCCCCGCCCCATCATCGCCAAGGGCAGCTTTGCCCAAAACTGCCTACACTTCTCAATTTTTTCTAGTGGGTACTTCTGTATTGCACCGTTCTTTCTCCACGGTGTGGTATATATCTATCCCCAGGTACCGAAATGTGCTAACCGCCCACGGCACTTGCAATACAGGTAGCCGCTCCGCTGGAATCCCCATGTACCCCCCTAATGGGAACAAGCTGGACTTCTGGGGGTTCACTGCTATACCGGACAGCACAGCGTATCTCTCCAGCACTTCTAGGATGTACTGGAGATTTTCTTCAGGGAATCGCAAGTACAGCAGCATGTCATCTGCATATAGGGAGATCAGATGCCGCTCCCCTTTCACCTCGATGCCTATGGTGTCATATTGCGGCTTCAGATATATTGCTAGAGGTTCCAGGGCCAGTATGTAGAGCATTGGAGACCACGGGCATCCCTGTCTAGTACCCCTGCTGAGCTGCCACCTTTCCGATATCACAGATCCTGTCCTAACTCTAGCCAGCGGTTCGCTATATAAAAATTCCACCCACCTTACATATCCAGGCCCTAACCCGTAGTGCTTCAGGGCCGCAAGCAGCCATGGCCATTTAACAGAATCAAAGGCCTTGATTGCATCCAAAGACACAATTGCCATTTCCTCATCTCTTTCTCTGCCAAACTCAATGATTATCTGGAGTCGCCTATGATTATTGGTAATGTTTCTATGAGGGGCATAGCCCGTTTGATCCGGGTGTATTAATTTGCAAATAATCTTCTTCAGTCTATTTGCTAGGACAGCAGTTAATATATTGCTGTCTTGATTCAGCATTGACAAGGGTCTATAGGAACCACAGCTGTGTTCAGGTTTGTTAGGTTTGGGGGAGGTATTATGACGGCCTCCCTGTGACTCCGGTAAGCTTCGTTTAACATCTCTAACCGTGGGGGGAGGACCTCTTCCATGTATACTTTGTAAAAACTCACTTGGGAGGCCATCTGTCCCTGGGGTTTTACTAGTAGGCAGCTGCCTCACCACCTCCCCTAATTCTTCCAAGGTGATCGGGGTATCTAGTTCCTCTCTCTCCTCCTCGCCTATCTTGGGCAACCCCATATCCTCAAGCGTTGCTTCCATCATAGCGCAACTACTTTCCCCGTCATCTCCGTATAATACCTTATAATAATCCACAAACGCTTGATTAACTCCCTCCTGGGTGTCCTCTACGCTACCGTCTTCTGTCTCTATAGTCCTGATTGTGACTCTGGGGGGGTCTCACTCTTATATAACCACGCCAAAAGTCTCCCCGGTTTATCATCTCCCGCATGCTGTCTCTCTACGTATTTTTTATAATTCAGGTGACACAATCTCTCCCAATATTCTGCACATTTTTGCTGTAGCCTGCGTGTCAATTCTAGCTTCTCTGCTGTATCGTCACCGCCCCTTAAGGCCTCTTCTAATTTTTCTGCCGTCTCCTGCAGTTCAGCTAAAACCCCACCTTGTAGGCCCTTGGATTTCGCTATGGCTACTCCCCTCATGACAACTTTAAAGGCCTCCCATAGTGTTACCGCGGAATCCACGCTCCCAGTATTTGTTTCAAAATAATTTACAATCTCCTACCTCAACTCCTCCCTAAAAAAAGGGGTCTCGTAACGCTTCCGCTCGTAGGCGCCATGTCGGGATCCTCGCTCTCGGGGGGGGGGGGGGGGGAGGGGGTGGTGGGGGTCAGTATTGCCATGCGAGAATCAGGGGCGAGTGGTCCGAAAGGACCCTGGCCTTGTACTCTATTTGTGCGATCTCCGCTATCATTTCGGGTGATGTGAAGACATAATCCAACTTCGTTGATAACTCCTGTGGGGCAGAATAATGTGAATATTGCCTTTCCTGAGGGTGCCTCACTCTCCATGCATCCTCCAAACCAAAGTCATCCAGCAATGTCTGTAACGCCCTGGCTGCAGGGGGCGGTCTATCCATCTTCCCATCCTATCTGTCCACCCTCGGGTTCAATACGCAGTTGAAGTCCCCTCCCCAGATCATTGCGCTTCCTACGCATACGCTCAAATTCGCACTCAATGTTCTAACGTACGCCGCTGTGTTCTGGTTCGGGGCATATGTGTTAACAATGCTTATCTCCCTGTTCTCCACCAGTCCCCTCAGCATAACCATCCTCCCGTCTGTCTCAGCCACCACTTGCAATCGCTGAAAAGGGACATGTGGCGCCACCCAAATAAGCACTCCTCTTGCATAAGCAGGGTACGATGAGCCCACCAACACCCCTTTCCACTTCCCAGTGATCGTGTCCATCCTCTCTCATGTAAGGTGGGTTTCCTGCTGCAATGCAATATGTATTTTCTGCTTGCGCAGGTACAACATAACTTTTGTTCCTTTTTAAGTAGCTGTTGAGCCCTCGCACGTTCCATGTAAGTATCTTAAAGTCCCCCAAGGCCTGTACCAGTTCCGTTCCTCCTCCCCCAGGTGCAGTCTGACTTATCAGCTGTTGCAGTACTCTTCAAGCAGTCGCACCGTCCGCCACCTCTCACCGCGGCTTTCTGCTCATCGATGCCGAGCGAGCGCTTCATATGTCTATCGTGGCGCGGCCTATCTGTTCGCACCCCCGCTGTCCCTGGGCTCTTGCCTTCTGGGTCAGCACGCAAGCCAACGTGACACGAGGCATACCGCCACAGGGGTTTCGCTCAGTCTCCACTTCGCCATCATCATTCTTTCCCCGTGGCTGCTGTCTCTATTCTGCCGCTCCGGGTGCTTCAGTTTCGTTTCCTTTGTTGTCGGCCATCTTGTGTGACAATGGACCGAGCAGCCGCCGTCGTTCGCCGAGCAATTCATCCAGAATTCCACACACGATTCACTCGGTCTTTATACAGTGAGCAGAACACACGTTCCCATGCATGTATAGTCAATCCTGGACCAGTAGCGCGTTTTTGTAGGTAGCTTTCACGGATATGTTGGATCCTCCGGAGCTGCTCAGGAAGCACATCCTACTCCATGGCTGCCCAAGCCACGCAGCAGAACACACTTTAGTACGTTTCCTTGAGACTGTTAGCTGACATGGGCCTTTCCGCATCCAGACACAGAATGGGAACGTTCGTTCCAGGGCAAATTTGGATGTCCAACCCAGCTCGTTCATCCCACCCAAACAGACTTGCTACCTTATGTGTAACATACAACTTGTCCCTGATGAGCCTGTCTCTGAATTGGATATTGGCCCATTCATATCCCAGAACTTTGATAGGACCTTGCCCATAGGCGCTTGGGTTTGTCAGGCGGCAAGAGTTTCCACAGACTTCTTGAAAAGTATCCTCTTAAAGTTCTGGAGCCACCATTGTATAACGTGACCCAGAATTCACCATCATTGCGATATCTGCGCCATTTACCTTCGCCATGACCACAGCCCTTTCTTATCCTTTCCTCGCGCATGGAATATCGAGCTCTTCCATGCTGGGCTCCCTGCACTCGGAATTCTCGACTAGATGGACACCACCCTTCTGCATGCGAACATTTTAGTTTTGCACTGCCCGTCGAAATGTCTTGTCACTCCACAGTGCCTATATTCTGCCACAGGACACACTCTGGCCCCTGTGGGGTGACTGCCCCAACCACAATGGTTGCAGTTCCCTTGGTTTCTTCCGCCCATGTTGGCACTTGCTCCTGCTTGCCCATCCAATCTGGGTTTGTTCGGCCTGGTGCACTAATTTTTCTCAGTAGGATATAATGCTTGTATAGTTGTCCCTCCACCGCTGAACGGTGGCCCATCCTTGAGGGTCATTGCCCGGATGTTCTTGGCAGATTCCTCAATAGCCGTAGCCAGTTCCAATGCCTTCTCCAGAGGTGGGTCCTTGTCGATCCACACCCGTTCCCTTATTTTGGTTTTGCATGTCCCCATCATAATGCAGTACCTTATGTAGTCATCTAAGGTCCCGGTGAAATGGCATGTAGCTATGAGTATCCTCAGGGTGGTGACATAAGTGTCCATGGACTCCTCCGCACTCTGCGTTCTTGAATAAGTGATAACGCTCCAGCACCACATTAAGCTGTTTTCCAAAATGTTTTGTGCGCTTCTTAAGGGCCGTCTCACATGCACTGACCACGTTTTTGCTTTCCCCACCTGCTTGCACAACGACTTAATCGCCAGGTAAATTAATGCGCAGGCCCTCTGTCTCTAGGCAATTCAACAAGGCTGCTTCCTTCTGGTCATCACTGTAGTTGGCTCCCCCAGCTGCCCTCAAGTAAACTTTAAATGAATCCAACCATAACTCCCACGAAATGGGTGGCTCACCCGATGTCGCTAGGGAGCATGGAGGTGCCCAGGCCTGGGTGCTTTGCATGATGCCGCAAAAGTTATTTCAAGTTCCAGTAACGAGCACTGATGCAGTACCTCCTTTGGCCTACAGGTGGCAATGAAGTGGCGAGCTATGACATGGTCGAGCCACTACCCACGCAAACTCAGTAGCGGCGTGTAGTCGTCCACCTGCTGGAGCTCTGGAGTTCAGCCTTGTCCTACTGGCCTCTTTGGCGCACACTCAGGGACTCGAGGGGGGCCGCTCGGGCAGTTCATTGGCCTCCACCCAGGAATCCTGCGACCCCTGCTGAGGGCGGCGTCTGAGGTCACTGTGTGCTCCTTTCTACAAAGGAGGGTGCCCAACAGCATGTCGGTTTGCTACCGTGGGGTGCCTAATCCTCGTCGCCAAAATGTGGTGATGACGTAGGGGAAAAGAGACGCAGAGACGGGTAAGCTTTAGTCATGACACCCCACAGTTTACTCAAACTCACAGTAACTGTCCGCACGGACCCTAACATAGCATGCACATTCTACGTTCTGCTAGGAGCAGGCCTCTAGAAGATAACCACACAGGGCTTCACAAACAAATGTTATAAAAACCTTTGCCCAAATCCTGGCACCCCATCTCCTGAAACTGTAAAATTATTTTCTAGAAACAGGAGAGGTCTCGAAGTCAATGGCTGAATTCTCAATGTCTCTGCTCTTACAACCAGGGAAAGACCCAGAAGAGTGTACTTCCTACCACCCAATAGCATTGCTAAATGCAAAGGCAACAATGTATAGCAAGATCCTTGCCTCTAGATTGGGTGAGATTCTCCCAACACTGAGAGATCAGGACCAGACGGGTTGTTTTCTTGATTGGGGAGGGGTGGTGCCGGTGCGGAGGTTTGAGGGGGGAGGTGTATGACCACCTCAGAAGGGTGGTGAATCTCATAACATTGGCTCCACAGATTCAAGATGAGGTTGTAATATCCTTAGATGCCCACACGGCTTTTGATGGTGTCCTTTTGGGAGTATTTGGCAATCTTGCTGAAAGCTTATGGTTTTAGACCCCACTTAATGCGATATGTTATGGCTAATTTTAAAATGACCCGAACAAAACTCGGAGTGAATGACCAGTGTACCGCCCTGGTAATGGATTCCTTAGCTCGACAGATTTGATTAAATCCAAAAGTACAGGCACAGCATCGAAACCCGTAAGGTAGCGCTATATGCAGATAATGTCATTTGCTTCCTTGCTAGGCCCTTCACCTCCCTACTGGCATTACTATACCTTTTTTGCAAAACTTTAGTGAAGCCTCTGGGGTCCGGAGTAACATCAAACATCCCATAGGGCTAAACATCACAGCTAATTCTGAAACAGTAGGTGCCCTTTCATCAGCCTACAAATGTAAATGGACAGAGCAGGAAATAACATACATGGGCGTTTTAATCACACCGAAATATGAAGAATTGACTTAAGCTAATATCCATGCGCTGTTCAATAAACCTAAGGAACAATTGAAACACTGGGGCCTGCAAGAGATTTCCTGGATAGGCCGGATACATGAAGTAAAAACTTGCTTTGTTTTCTTTCAAGCCGTTCCTGTGCACATCTCTCAGGGATTTACAGGACCTTCGAAAGGGGCCATTGCGAAATTCATTTGGGCTCACAAGCCCACCGGTGTGCCCCCGGAGGTCGGTCTGAATGTCTCTTGGGTTTGGAGATACTATTTGGCAGCCCAGATAGTTCTGCTGCTGAACTGGCCACACAGTGGGAAGAGACCTTAAATGGAAGGAGATTGAACAACTACAATTGAGCCTTCCGCTAGCTCGCTTGCCCTTCCTCTTGATCAAGACTAGGCGAACAGGAATGGAACTTCTATCGACTACTAGATGCACGCTGGAACACTGGGACCGAGCAGGCAAACAACTGGGCTTTAAAACCGGTTTGGGCCTATTTTCCATGATTAACCAGTTTTACCCCGGCTTGCACAAGAAAGCATTCACAAACTGGGAAAAAACGTGTTTGCTCAAGCTTGGGGACCTTTACAAAGATGACCGCCCTCTTACTTTTATTGAATGTAAAGAAAAACATACCTTCCCTGAAGCCAAAAGGTTCCGTTATGCACAGATTAACCACATGATAACCAATGTTAAAGTGAAACGGTCAGGGTTTAGGTACCCTACGGGGCTGGAACCAGTAATGCAGGAGAGCAGAAAGGCCCAAAAAATATCCATCTGCTATTGCCTTCTCGAAAAACCAACAGAAGGGGAAAAACTATCATATGACTGTGTGAACAAGAACTGGACATTGAAATCCCCTGGGAATCCTGGCAATGCGTATGGATGAGGACCGCAAGAGTTCTAAATGCACTTTAATAACTGAAGGAGGCCTTAAATTAGGTTTGCGCTGGTACTTGGACCCCCACGCCAAGAGAATACACCAAATACACCCTGAGAGCTCCGATCAATGTTGGCACAACTGCAATCAAAGGGGTGGTAGGTCCCATATGCGGTGGCCCTGCCGTACCATTCAAACTTACTGGAAGGAAATTCTGCCCAAAATAAGACATTACTGGGCAAAATCTCCCTATGAATCCTCTAATCATATTATTGGGAGATGACCGGAAGATGACACCTACCCCATATCGGGGCACAAAGCGGAATGAATCACTTGCTTACACATGGCAGCAGAGACCACTCAAGCAAGATTCTGGAAATCTCCAGAGGGCCCTTTTGCCACTTACTGGTGGGTAAAAATATGGGAAATCTTATCCATGGAAAGGATTTTGCCCCTTACAATTGACATCACACACAAATTCACTCGACAATGGTCACCCTTCCTAGATTATATTCGGGATAGAGAGCATATGTTCTTCAGGTCCCGAATCTATAAATACTAATCTTTTGCATGATCAATGAATAAGACAAAGCAGGGTCTTGGGAAGGGGAAGTTCTGGAAATCTGGTCATCTAGAATGCACCGGTCTGTGCACTAGTGGCATTGACCCTCGTTGCGACCTTAATGTGGGAAGGGGCTCTTCTACAGGCAGTGTGTTTTTTTTTTTTTTAATTCTTTTTTATTTTGCCGTGGGGGTACACCGTTGGGGTAAAAATATGAAATGAAGTTCGATGTTTGAGGAGAACCTGTTAATGCTTGGTTTACATGTTTGTATTTCTTTATATTTCTTGCGATTCATGTATTGTATGTATTCAAATCTTCAATAAAACGATGGACCTTATTGTTGCAGTACAAAATGACAGAGCAATGCCGGTTGTGGTCATTAGGACTCAGCCATTTGCCAGCCAATCTTGACTTCTCATGTTATGCTAATACACATGGGCAATCTGCTCTTGAAAATCATCTTTACAGTGCATTTGATCTGGGATGCTGCAGAGTCTCAACTTAAATTTAAAAGGATTATAATGGGGGAGGTGGGACTGCGTTCCATTATGACAGTTAATCTATTGAACTCTGTAAAGGGTTCCAATCTCGGGGTTTTTATGGGCTGCAAAGGGCTGGAGATGAGGCCACATTAAGGGAGAAACTGCAAACATTGCATGTATGTTTTAGTTTAGCTTCACAGTCCCTCCTCAATCCTTTTGCCTCGGAGATCTTGACTATCTTGTGCTGGAGAGTGATATTGCAGTAACAGGAAGATACAAAAGGCTACTGGTTCTGGCATTTGTAATTGAAATGGGAGAAGCCCAGAAGGAATTCTAGGCCTTCCAGTAGTGTGCCAGATCCATATATTTTTAGACCCATGGTGTGATTGACAGTTTGCAGAATGCTGCTAATGCCTCCAACTTGAGAGCTGGGGTTCCTGCTCAATAGAACTGAGAGGCCTTATGAGGGGGGTGGTTCAGAAGTTCCTGCAAAGGGAAGTGCTGTTAGATACTCTGATGGAATGAGCAATATTTACAAAGGCTTATATGCTACCCACTAAGAGTTGGTGAGGTATTGAGATGCTGCCAGAAAATGTATCTTGAGATGGGGGTTAGCGGAGTCTTGTTTTTCCCTGATATTAGTAGTGACTTCATAGCCAGAAGATGGGGGGAGTTGGTAATTGGATTCGAGGTGCCACTCTTGCAGCCTGCTAAATTAAGGATGTTACTGGCAGTGCTCCAGATAGGCTTTTGGAGTGAGAGTATTTTACTCCCCAATTTTTAGAATTAGAGAGTAAATATTATTTCAAGCGTAAAAATGATTTCTCTCCTTTGCAAGAGTAAAACTTGTCCGACTACAATTTGTGCGTAAAATTGAAACTTTGTTCGAAAACAAACATAAGTGACAAAAAAGCTGGATTTCAAAGTGGTTCTAAATAATTTATTGCACCTGTGGAAACATTTTCCCCACACAAGAACCTTGTAGATGCATACTACTCAGCTTCATATTCATGATACTTGGGTACAAGCTCTGTTAAGAGTTACTACAGATGCCAGCTAGTTACATCGGGTGATTAATCCAGTCACTCACTCTACCAGCATCACTTCTCTGCCTCTCAGATTTACTGTTGCTGCCTGGCACTACCTGCTTGACGGCTACTACATGTTTTTGCTCTATCTCTCCTTCCCTTTGCTACTTTGTTTCCCCTGTCTCTCACTTTCTGACGCTCTGCCTCTCACCCTCAAGTGTTGCGATTCCACATTTTGCAGTCTGTTTCTCTGTCACTCTGCCTCTCCCATCTCTGCATTCTATTGTTGCTTTTTTCCTCCTAGATCTCGCTGTATCGGTTGCTATAACTCCTCTTCCTCTCTCATGTCATTACTGTGGCTATACCGCATTTTCTCGGTTGTGGTTGCTACTCCCTTTGATTCTTTCTTGCACTGTCTCTTATGCTCTTTTGATTATCTTTCTTTGCCTGCCCTTCTCTGGTCTTTTATATTTCCATTTCTCCCCCCTGCTGGTGTTCTGTGTTTTATTTTGCCTGACATAAATGGCTTGTCAAAAGCTCTAAGCCTGTTTGGACTATCCTACATTAGTAAGGAGATTCATAATGAGTCTTTGAAATGTGGCAGATTTTTGGCAGTGTGACTCAGTAATCGGACTTGGGAGAAGCAGACGTTTTGAAAAGCGCAAGACCAAGTAGAAGGATTTAAGTTCGACAGCAATGCCATCTTCTGACACTGTCTGAGGTTGGTGGGAAGAGCTCAGATGATTTCTTTTTTGTTGTCTCAGTAACTTATATCAGTATCTCGCACACATCCTAAAGGTATCAATTAAATGCACAGGGAAAGTTCATGCTACACCAATAACTCAATAAAAAGTTCATGATCATTGTTTTACCCATTTTCCGTTCTTATGAAGTAAAGTAATAATCTTGCCTCTTCTTTATGCAAAAATGTTTTCTTGCTCTCCTTCTCGTTTAATTCTTTTGTGGACAGTTTTTATTACCACAGAATTGAAAGCCCTCAATGTTTCCATTCAGAGGGCCCCCCCTCCATTGTATAGCATGGGGTTGTATTTCATCATTGATATTAATGGTTCTGACATGTTGGTAGATCCTTACTTATATTTTCCTTATTGTGCTGCCTATATACACTTTGACATATACATGTAAAGCCTTAGACTAAGAACTGCATCATTTACAAAAGTGAATTAATCTGCCATCTTCTATTGAATATATCTTGAAAAATCACTTTTTTGTTATCAACATATCGACTCATACTATAGTATCCACAGTTTAAGAAACCTTCAAGTTGTGTCTTAAGCAATGTTTTGACTACTGTAGATGTGTTTTTTTGTTATACAGACAACTAGGGGCAGCACATTTTGCAAGGTCTGTGTGCTTTCTTAAATACAATTTGAGGTTTTGTGTCTCTTGTAAGGCACTCATTTGTTAAGGATTTCAATCAGGCGACACACACACACCTTGGTCTCGGCCTAGTATGCAGCGCATGACTGAAATGTTTATCTTTTTATATTGAGATGCTACACCCCTCCTATCGCATCCCCTTTTCAAATACCCCGGGTCACAATGGACCATTAACCCGTCTGGTTGGTAAAATACAATATTTATTTTAAAATTAAAAAGAAATCCTGCACTTTTTAATATAGGGGAGCAATCATCAATGGGGTGATAATTACAATGAGAATGTAACCGGTGGACTTGGTTTAACTTTCATGGGGAACATATACACAGCACAGCAGAAGAGGAGCACTTTTTGATTTAGGACAGATAGCACATAAGTTAGAATTTCCCCCTGCAATGTTCCCTAAACCCATCAAGTCTGAGTGGATAAACAGACACAGCAGGTAATCGGGAATAAGAGGCACGAAACGGAATCCAAATCTGAACTTCCCTCCCCAAATTGGAGGGAAAAACGGATTTTAAACCCCTTTCAATGTTATAAAATGACATTCGGAAATGGAAAAATAATGAATGTGTGTTGAAAACCTTGAAGCAAATGTAAATCCTCATTAAAGCAACAATACAAAGACACAATCAATCACAAAGAATGGATTACCAAAAGCATACAATTCGAAAATGAGTGGAAAGCTTAAAACAGATTGCAGCAAAATGACATGTGTGAAAGTTGCATTTTTTTCCATTCCCGCCTAAAATTAACCAAACTGTTTTTAATAAAAACTGGTGAAATACACTGATTTGGAGTATGTCAGGTACAATATGGAGTTAAAAGTAAGTCTCTAGCTGGTAAATTGAGAGAGATATGGACGGTAGAGGGGTTTGTTTTTAGATAAATTGAGCAGTGAAAAGAGGAATCTGCTTTAAAATTGAAAGGCAAATCTCATTAAAACTAGATTTAATGGCTAAGAAAAGTGGAAAGACACATGTGAATATCAAGTTACGCTGCAGTTGTAACCCTTCACACAGTGTACCCCTTTTCTTAAAGGAATATTTTATTTATTTAAACCAGATATCGCTGATTACTTAAGATCTATGCAAGACAGAAATGAAGACAAATGTGGCGCTAACACTAGAAATCAAGGCCAAGGTTGCATGGATAATTCTGACAGTTTTACAAGTTCGCCGGGTAAGGATGGGATGACTTGGAGAGTGGGATAAGGACCAAGGCAAGACAAAATATACTATGGTTTCAGATGGGGTAGGTATGATACTTACATGACACTTTTAGTTTGGGTTTTTGGACCATCAAGGGTTCTGGTCACTACACGCAAGGGTGCCTGGCAAACAGCTGGGCAGTTCTGGTCACCGGATGGCACTTCTGGACTGGCAATGCTGGTCACTGGATACTAAATATCAGCTGGATGGCAGGTTTAGCAGGATGCATGCAGTTAGTGGCATCAGGATGCTTCCCAAAAACACCACAGCTTTCCCCTTTGGTTATTTGGGATTTTAGTGGGTTTTCAAAATTGAGGCCTTGCTGGAGCAGGATCAGCAATGTTTGGGTTTTGCAGTGGGCCCCGGAGTAGGGTCAGCAATGTTTTGGCCTTACAGTGGGGATCAGGAATCTGGATGGATGGAACAGGAACACAGCGCAGGAACGTCAGGAAGACTCTTGTCAGGGACTCTTATTTATAATGCCTAGTGACCGCATCAAAGTATATGACTGGGACAGGCTTAACTACACAAGCCTCTAACAGGATTGCACAAGGGTGATGGTCTCCGCCTCGCTCTCAGCTGGTTGGATTTTAGGAAAATGTCGGATTTATGGTGTGATTACAATATCCAAAAACTTCCCACAGTTATTTTAACTTAAATCCGATTTTGCCACAATCATACATTTATACAATTACAATCTCTTAGCAAATTATATACACAGGTTACATATTTTGTGCAGCACATTGCAGTCCAACCCTCCAGTCCATGAGACCTTGTTTCGGCCTTCTACCGGTTTTTCATGCTTTTCAATGGGATTGATATTAATAAAAATTCTATAACTTTATACATGGGTGTGGATTATCATAAGGGATGATGTATGTACAAAAATTTGCCTTTGCAACCTGGATGCTTTTCTCGTAATCTGCCATATTTTGTCATTTCTGTCCCCAACGTGTCGGTGAATTCTACCAAGTCTTAAAAGAAAGCCCAAAAAAATAACTTTTACACTGCGAACATTTTACATTTTTGCAAGTCTTGCTGCAGAGATAAAAAGCCTTTAAAGTTTATTTATAAAATAGTTTTTGGAAGCAAATGGCAGTCCATGTCACGATCATTTTATTTTTTTATTTTTCCTTCCTTCAACTGTTAACAACTGTCATTTCCTTCAAAGCAAGGTGGCGGTATCTCTGCTTAATTAAAGGTTTTATTGCCCCTTCGCACTTCACAGGTTAGTGTCCCAGGACTTCTATTTGTCACTTTCATGTCCTGGAACTTTATGGTGTCTCCCTTCCTAGGAGGAAGTTTCAGGGCTAGCAACTGGAATAACTGTTATTTTTTTTGGGAGCTTGCAAATTCAGCCCATGTGTTTTTTAAATCTTTATTTTCTTATTTTGGGTCCGGAATTAAAACAAACCTGTGGAATAAAAATAGCTCCTATATGTATTTTCACCAGCCACAAACCCCTTCACATTGCTAGGTAATGGCAGGCTTTCCTTCAACAGTTTACTTTTTAAATGTGCATTTTTCTCCTTTTAGTTTTGCAAAAGCCCATTTTTACACAAGTGTTAAACTGTTGTCAAAATTGAATTTGAAAGGAAATGCTATCTGCCTTCACAATATTGCCTTGCAGCCATAGTTAGTTTCTTGTACACCACAGTCTGTGCAAGGCAAAGGTCTGCTGGATGGACATGTGCACAGAGCTGTGATTTCTTTTGCAGGGTTCATTCCTTTGACACTTTATAGAACAAAATAGAGTGTTTCCCGTGCATGGCAGAAAGTGAAGTTTCTTGCTGATTTCTCCCAGAGTTGGTTTGACAGGGCCTGTCATTCAGGGATTATGCCTGGTTTTGGTGAGGCACAATGAAATATCCTGGGCATGGCAGGGCCTTTTTAATCGCAGTAGTTTTTAAGACAGAACAGATGAAATTAGCATTTTGAAAGGGTGAACATGTCATTTTGAAGGGGTATTTTGGGTTCTCGGCAAAGCTGTGCTGCCTTTTCACTTTATTCCATTTATGTTTCAGAACACACTGGCATGCTTTTTCAGTGTGTCCCCTTGTTCCATCCTGCCTGAAGTGTGCTTGGCAGGACGGTGCAGCCATCTTTTTGTTGCTGCAAAAACACAGTTTTGAGGTCCTGGTGCGCACAGGAGCCAGCACAGCCATTTGCTGTTTTCTGCAGACAGGCAGCTTGGTGATGTGGTGAAATACTGTTGAGTGGGTCTATATATCCCACAGGTGGCAACGGTAAAGGCAGACAAAAGTGATCACAGTTCAAGGGTGTTTATTGAACTTTATATTGGGTGAAGATAAACACCTAATCTAAACCTAAATCTAAAATGGGAGCAATCTATGACCATCAAATAATAAGGCCGTCCTAGTGGCGTCTTGTCAAATAAAGGTCCTATACTAAAAAAACATTTTTTTTAAAAAAAAAACTGTTGCCAAGCCTTACTTTAAAATTACCAAAAGAGTATGGGATGATCGCCAGAAAAGGTAATGTGCACAAAATAAGCCCATATGGTATGGCTGGGTCTCCCCTACCCACGTTTGAACCACGAGACCAGGCAGGACTCTCTAGCACAGCACACTCCTTGGCCTCGTCCGCACGAGGTTCACAGTTCAGTTCAACAATATCAAAACCTTCAGAGGCTCTTTTTTGCAAAAGTCTCTTGCCTTAGAATGTCTGTGGTGTTTCACAATGACAAACAAATGTTCTCTCTGTGATCTTGCACCTTGGGCGATTGCTCTTCACCCCCAGGATCTCCCTCCGTCTTGCTCTGATCCTCCACTCAGTTTGGGCCTCTCTGCGTCTAGTTCACTACAGCCTTTCTTTTACACAGTTCATGTATTTCAAACACAGTTCAGGTATTGCTCATTTTCATTAGAAAGCAATGTTTTCCTTCTCCTAGCTTTCTTTTGGCATCCCTCGGTCAGGGTCACACTTGCTACATTCCACAGTTCACAATCTTTTTGGAAAGCGGGGTTCCCTTCCCCTAGCTTTCCTCTGGCAATGGGTCAGACTCTCGATTGTATAAGGGATTTGACGTAACCCTTGTAGGACCACACTGACTCCTTGCACCACCCTTTCCTAGGGCCTTCTGGTTCTTGTAGTTTCAAAACAGGTCGCCGTCAGAGACTTTTGAATTAGCGCCCACGTGGCGCTGGATCCCTCTGCACCTGGACCTCAACTGGGCTTTCTTTAAAATTCAAGCACACGCACGCACAAGTTCTCTCTTTTGCAAATTCCTTGCGTTCAAAATTGTGCTACTTGCAACCTTGGGCTCAACACAGTTCGGTTTGCCATCAGTGTCCTCCTGTGCTGAACCCGTTGGCTTCTCTGATCTCTGGAGTCAAGGATAGTACCACGGTAGCCAGCTTGCCTCTTGGCCTGTGTTATCAATGCACGAGTCCCCAGTGTACCATTGACATCTGCTGCTCCCAAGCTGTAACTCCTGGTTTTATGATTTCCCTTTCAGAGGCTTTGCGGGTGTGAGTTGAAAAGGGCAAGGGCAATTATCCCCTTCATAGTCCTTCCAGGTCTCGCCGCCTTTCTCCTCCATTTTAACTTCCGGTTTGGTGCATCGGTCTGTGTGTTCGGCCTTGCTCAAAGTGTGCTTTCGTGCTCCGCCTTTTATCCCTGTGGGGAAGGTAAAGGACAGTCAGGTGTCCGCGGTTGTCAATTTCCATGACCCGTGTGTTGGGACATGTCAGGTAAACTGCTCTGATGTTAATCCAGTGTCTGTTACAGTGTAAGAAAGTGTTTGTGTGGGAAAAGGGGGTTGGGGGAATAGAGCTTTTAAATATCCTACAGGGTAGGATGGGGGAAAAGGTTTTATAGGGAAGGGGATACCGCGTGGCAACCCTCAGTGTCCCACTGCCACTCCCCGAAGACCCCTCGCCCCGGTTATCCTCCACCACTAGGAACTGGATCCAATGGCGATGGCTGTGTCCTGGCCACCCGGACGATAATCTCTGGGGACTAGCGGGCGAGACACCTTCAGGTTTCTCACACAATGTCCAATTTTTTTATCCGACAATAATACATTTCAATGTTTGGAAATCATTTTATAAACCAAATTACTTTGCATACCATATTGCGTTCTATGCATTTTTCATCTTTCTGGGTATTTATTTGTTTTGGTGATGGACAAAATCTGGTGTTATATTGTGACACTCTTCCATTTGTGAAATGTACTGCCCCTTGTATCCTTGCCGAAATCCTTCTGTCCATATCATACACTGTTCCTCATTTTTTTTACTACAATTTTGTTATATTGTGTATACCACTTTTTAAATTTCTGTTTATGGCAGCTACTTGCCATCAGTTGTGTTCCCTGCTGTTTCTTTGTTGTGTCTGTGTTCAATTGTATTATTGTTATGCATGTGTAAGTCTTGAAAAGAAATCAACTTTTTAGAATGCTGTACTTTTTATGTTCTATGAATTATTTATAAAGGAGACAAAATCGCAATGCTCCTTTTAGTATCCCTCCAGATCCTACATTGATCGACATCTAAAGAAACTAGCCAATATTCTTTCCAATATTCTTTCCAATTAAAATTGTTAATTGTTTTAACACATGCATGCTGTCTCTTGCATATAAATCCAATGTTGTCCTCATCGGTCAAAAAGTACGTATAAATTCAGAAATATGTTACAGGGATGATCTGATTCCATTCACTATTGTTCTTCCCAGAGGTACCAAGTCATAAGCTTTATGTATTTTAGGGTGAAAATAGGATATTTGACTAATATGGCTTTCACAACCCGGAGAGGGGGTGGTGGGGCAGACATTGCCGGTAATGGTCTGCTAGCCCGAGCCTTGTCAGGGCCACAAGGGCTGTGGGGCGTTACCGGCCATGTCCGCCTCCCTGCTGGTTGTGAAAGCCATTCGCACCCTGGACTTTATCTGGGGTGTGAAGGGGTTTCTATTTTTCCCCTCTGGAGCTTGGCTGCCAGCCAATCTCCAAAGGAGAAATTAATGAATCCAAGATGTCTGCTGCCCTAGTGAAAATGGACCAAGTCCCTTACCATTTCCATGGTGGCCAGAGTGGGAGGTGCGGCGGACTGGAGCATGAAGCACTCGTCCTGCGGGTAAGTAGGGAGAGAGGGGGTAGACATGGTTTTGTTAGGTGGGAGTGTCCCTCACATAAGAAAAAAAGAAATGGTGCCACCCGAGGAACGGCCTTTGGTGGAAAATGTATCTTCTCCCCTGCTGTTGCAGCCACCTGATTGGCCAACGGCCCTTCCCCCTGAGTGCGAATAAATCTTTTTTTTAATTTATTAATCCTGCCCTAAACAATACTATTTTGGTTGATACTGCCATTAGTTCCTTCCAGGACTACTACTGTATATACCTGTTCATTTTATAGATATACAAGTCCCATGTTTACATAGTCCTCACTGTGCAAAATCGCTGTATTACCTCTATTTGTTGGTAGAATTGTCCATTATTCTGTAGTTTATGTAAATAAATTTTCTTCTTTAGTAAGATCAGACTTAACTGTATCCCCTAATTTCATGATGTTCTTGGAAACTAGGTTTAATTAATGCACCAGTTACTTTTTGTTTTGGCAGAACAGGAATAAAGAATCTTATTTATGTAGTTTTCTCTGCTACAACCTTGTTCCATATCCAACTAATAAATTAGACGTACTTGGGATATCATTATTATCCAATGGCATAAAAAGTTTGTGTTCTAAATCTTGTAGATTTTGTTTTGTGCCAGTGTCTCCTTCTGTTATACTAGTTTTGGGAAGAAAATATTTTTTTCAGTTTGTTTTCTTCAAAACGTATATATCCACATATGTCTATTGGGTTTAAAATGGCACTGGGTGCAAATGAAACCTTTACTCAATGTTTTTACCTGTTGCATCCAATGTCCTAGATGATAGGTTGACAATCGTATTATCTGTTGCTTTTTGTGCTCCATCAATCTTACTTTTTATCTTCTCGTTACTCTTATTTTCATTTTCTACATCTGTTGTCTTTACCTCTGGTTCCTCTTTGCTCCTAAGTAGAGGGAGTAAGTAGAGGAGGATGGGAATGTTTGAGGAGCAGAACAACAGAAAAAGGAAAGTTAGTGGAAAACCAGGAACGATTAGTACATTTGAGTACTGTGAACTGGCAGAAGCCTCAAAAGAGGAAAAAGTGGGAGAAAATGATGTACAGAAAGAATGGTATCATTGGAATAAGAGAAGGTGATGACCAAGAGGCCACAATCATTGTGGGGTTTTGGAGGAAAGAGACAACCAGACATGGAGGAAGCTGGTGTGTGTTGGGGTGAAGGCAACTGGTGCAGATTGTGGTTGGGTTGAACACCAGTACTCTGTGGTCACACCAGGAGCTGGCGGGGCCAGTGGGATCCGGCAACACCTCTGTTGAATCGTGGCATAGCCATATCCCAACCATAACGAGAAGGCCTGAATAAATTGATTAATAAGTGCAGAAGACACTTGGAACCTTAGGGACTGACTAACTTTCCTTTTGACTGCCAGGAGGCGGCACCTGAGGTAAGTAAGGTGCAAACTAATAGATTATGGTCCGGTCCTTATGCAATGTGGAATTGCTCTCATTTGATTTCTCAGATCATCCATACGCATTTAGATTGCATATTTTGGTTGTAAATTAAACCTTGGTATCAAACGTTTTGAGTTGTCTGTTGATCCTGCGGTTGTGACCCCAGTCAAATATGTAATTGCCCCAGTTCCCACTCAGCCTTGCATGAATAAATTAACACACTGAAAGGTACATTAATGCTGGTATACTGTCTTACGAGTGCCACAAACATATTCTCAAACAACTCTCTAGATAATACATCCTTGTCCTTTCTTTGGGTCCACCTTCCCTTCCACAAGCCAAATATCAAACAAGCCACTGCACCAAGCAAAACGGTTGGCATTTTCAATGTTTGTTCCAATAGTTCATGTACCTTTTTAAACTGTGCACCCTCCCCGCCCCCCACACCCACCTGGAATGGCATCGGTTTACTTTTTAGAAGCTATTAATATTATCTAACCAGTACATCCATTTCGGTGCCTGTGGGAATAATCATGAGTGCTCTACAGATTCCTTAACCTAAAGGTTGTTTTCATGGCTTACTGCAAAATGTGTACAATCTAAATCCAGGAACTGTTAGGTTTTCTCAATCCTGCTTGCTACTCCAGCCATGCCGAGTGCAGTCTTTTAAAATAGCATTTGGTGGCTGATGCTTGAATGAGGTTCATGGATAAAGAAGCTGTGGCTGCCGGTAGAAGAATTAATCTGCTGGAAAGCCTCTGGTACAAAAAAGATCAGCTGTAACGACGTGTGGACTGGGGTAACAGATGAATGCCTTGTTACATATGGCTACTGCAGTGAAGGGCCAACAGAACATACAAGTCAGATAGAAGTTCCGAACCTTTCCTGCTTGGTTGGCCGAATGCCTTAAGGGGTTGGACCAAAACTAGAGATGTAGAACTATACTCAAAGTGGTGCAAAGTCCTAGCTATGCGACCACTGGCCCCTTCAGGATTCCTTAATCTAATACTATACTATTTTCGCCCGCTGAGTCCCAGTTATATAGACCAGCTTATTGACCAACTGCAACCCCCTTGGGTAGATATTCCTAGGGTTTAGTCACAACAAACCCACCTTGGCCATTAGTAATGCCTCGCATGTGCACACCACCCAGTAAGTATTTCTGACCCGTTGGTTAGGGTGTATTTAGACTGCAATATTCTCAGCCACCAGCCATAGGTTGCCCTCCCAGACCAAAGCTTTCAGTCCTTGACCGGCTCTTAGTTCTCATTCTGTCTCTCGCTTCTGCCAGGATCTAGCCCTCAGCAGGCTTGCAGCTTTCCTTATCCCTCTCCATCTGATCTCTGCCAGTGACTGATATTAAAATCTAAGAGGCTTCTTCTCCTGCTGTGGGTCAGTCTCCTTCTGGCTCCCTCTGACCTCCTTCAGGTGAACTTCTTGTTAGGCTGCACTCTGTCCTTACCTTCATGGTTTTATAGTCTTTTTGTTTGGTTAGATAATGTGAAATGGCTTCTGAGTATCATTCCTTGAGTGCCCGCTTCCTTTCACATTGTCAATGGCTTTTTGCATTAACTGCATATTAGTTTATCCAGGTGTTTGGGCTTTCTTACCTTGCGTCCCTAGCTAGTTGTACTCTTTCCTTCTTCCATTGGATTCAATTATGCTTTATTGAGCAGCAGCCAAGTGTGTAAACTGTCTACCACTTTGGAATCGGATAAAGTACCCGACTAGCTAGCTTTGCATCTGTGTTTCTGTCTGGCCCATTCCGCAGTCTGGGCCAAGCTATCTGTTAGCTGGGCTGGCAGCGGTCACAGGACTCGCAGAAAGGACTATTTGAGCACACTCCCTTACTTTGCGCCCATACTAACGGGGATCCAGTAGGAACTGTGTAGTAGTGCTCGGACTGCTGCGTTTCCCCTGGCATTTGGTGAGGGGAAATTATTTTTTCTGCATGGCCCCATTTAATCAGGGTCTTGAAATCAAACTCTAAGCTGGGAATGAAACGTAGGCAGAGGGAAGCTCTGAATATTTTGCTCTGTCATTTTACAGCTTTCTAAAGGACGCATATACAGACCGGTTTTTATTTTCTGTGGGGGCACGGGGTTCCCGGTCGATTTTGTGCAGCCCTCACAGCGGGAAAAGAACATGGCCATGGGCTGTTTTGTTTTTAAATTCGGGGGCGGTTGGTACACACCCAGAACCACCCTTTGCTCTTCGCCCTCAACAAATCATAGCAATATGGTAAGAATTTGTGGGAGATAAGGTTTCCTAGTCACTAGGAGAACGCCACTGCGCTTCTAAAACGGATCAAACTATTTTGGCATTTGGATGCTTAAAAAGGTGCTTACTGTTATCAACTCGGGTATCTTCTCTACTGAGGAGGAAGCGCACCTCACGGTTCAACATTGGACAAGATCTTAATACGGACCGCATGCTGCGGCATAGGTGAATATTAAGAAAACTGGGTATGCTCCCAGCGACCCCCTACCTTGATGGAGAAATTGACAAATTACCTTGTCCTCCATACCATATGAAGTCAGGTTCCTCCTATCGCAATTTGAACTGAAACCTTCCTTCCTTCCCCACAAAGTCTTACACGAACGCTATGAATTGTTTGAGAAAAATATTGGAAACTGTGCTCCTGATGAAGGGACTGTTGTCCTGAAACGCTTTGGGCATTTATTTGCATACGGAAATATACATGTATTTGATGAATTTATTGTAATGATTTGACCACACATGGAACCAACTGTCTGGTAAATGCTTATAAAAGCATTGTTTTTCACCATCGGAACTGTAGTATTTTTTTTTCCTTTTAAATGGTATGATTTATTATCTATAAAGACTGTTTGTTTATACAAACTTACCTGGTGTGTAGGGGACGCGATTGTTCCACAGCCTGTGGACACCAGTTCCTTTCTCTTATCTTACAGCAATAGTAAAGCTCAAAAGCTGAAATGTGTTTTTGATGGTGTCATCATGATCAAGTATTCCGGTCATTATTATATACGTTTTGTGTTCACTAAACCATACATTTTAGTATTAAGTGGATATTGCTATCTGGAAACACTGAATTGTTAGTTTGGAATCCGTTTATAATTTTGCAAGCAGGTTGGCGTTCAGCTTGCAAAGTTGTGTCCAAAGATATAAGCAAGCATTGGTAAAGCTGATCATTTTGACTTGTGTATAATAAACATTTTATCAGGCACTCATGCTGCAAGACGCACAATAAGTACATAATTTTGGCATTCTATAGCAGGTCGTGTTGTCCCTTTCAACCTTTTCAATCACTTATTCCCCCTCTCCCCCCCCCAAATCGATTTCTGCACACAGTAGAACAGTCCATTTAGTCAAATCCGCAGCTCTGGTCAAGGGTCCTGTTGCTACTATTTAAAGAGATCTTAAAAGGATTATGCCGTTATCATGGAGGCAGGCAGTAGACATCCCATTCCATAAGAAAGGCGATTGATCAGTCCCTGCAAATTACCGTCCAATTGCATTGTTGCATGCAGACAGCAAGATTCTGGCTGAGGCCGTGTTGTGTGCAGTGGAAAGCTGGGCAGACGGGTCTAAGGTTATCTCAAAACTACAGATTGGTTTTAGGAAAGGTCTTTCCACCACACTTAATGGTTTAAATAGGTCAGTAATGTCGAATGAGTTCTGGAGAAAAAAAAATGACCACCTATATGGCGCATGTTAGATCTGTCACAGGCCTTCAGCACTATTAATAGGGAACAGTTGTGGCGGAAATTAGAAAGTTGGGGAATGCCTCGATCCCTGTTGGAAATTGTAATCTGTATGCACGAAGACTCAAAATTGAGTCAGGATGAAAAATGAGGGGACCCATCCAGGGCGGTCTGGGTCTGTACTGAAAGGAGGAGTAAGGCAAAGCTGTTTTGTGGCATCCATAACATTTAATCTATACCTGGCAGACATGCCATCTTCATTAAAATCGCATTGTTTGGTTAGTCCCAAGATTGGCGGACGATCAAGAAGTTGGATAGCGTATGCTGACTATATCTTTCTGCTTGATCATTCGCCAGTGGGACTACAAAGTTTGCTGCATGCCTTTTGGTAAATATGCCCTGGACAATGTCCTCCTGGTAAACCCCCAAAAATTGTAGTCTTAAAACGACCACAGAGGATAGCCCTGTAATTCAACTGCCACCTCCTGGGTATGCCGGTGCCCTGAACTCGTTTATCTGGGCCTAAAATTAAGTTCGACTCAATCACGAACAACAAACTAGATAAAGAGTTTAAACATGTGCCATTGGTGGCCCAAATGAAACAACTCCTTAATTCCTACTGTAAATTTTCTATAGTACCTGTAATAAGATAATATAAATTGGAGATAATTCCAGCAATACTACATGGGCTCGAAATATCTCAGTACTCACAGGCTGTAAATCGGAGTAGGGTTTTGAATCTCCTAATGGGCCTGCCAATCGTGAGTCTCAGATATGAACTGGACCTGTATTAAATTAAAGTGTACTTGGATTGGAAAATAATCTCCACTTATAGACAAATGAGCCCACAGAGTGATTCCCTGTATGAGGAAATGAGTCGGGAGATGAAGAAAGGAACAAGCCCTGTTATGTTCCAGATTAAAAAGTATGCCATTATGAGATTACATCACTGTGGTAGAACTTGTGAAGACCTGAGTGCCAATCATATGTGCGTTAAGACTGCTCTTTTACGTATGGATAGGAAACAATTGACCAGATGCGTGGCTTGATTACAGCAAAGTCACTGTCACAGTATGATAAACCGCGTGGCCACATCACAAAGTACCTGACTAATTTCCCAGGTAAATCACAGAGGATGGATTTTCTAAGGGTCCACCTGAAGGCAAAGGATGAGGGCAACCTAGCCATTCTCCTGCTGCTTGACCTTTCAGCAGCCTTTGACCTCGTCGACCATCAGATCCTCACGGAACATCTGACGGCCTCAGCTGCCTTCTCGAGCCAGGCGACCGCCTAGGTCCAATCTTCCCTAGCTGACCAGACCATCCGGGTCTTCTCACCGGGGGCTTCGGCCCACCCCATCCCCATCCTCTGTGGCGTCCCACAAGGCTTGTGCGTCTCGCCGACCTTATACAATATCTTCACAAAGCTATTCGACCGCCTGGATAACCTGGGTGTCACATACACCAACTATGCTGACGATACCCAGGTTCTCGTCACCTTATCAGGCTGCTATGAAGAGGATGCCTCATGGATCAACTACCTTTACCTAGAGATCCAAGCCTGGATGGCAGAACATGGCTTATTCCTTAACGATGAGAAAACTGAGCTCCTTCTCGTCGGCTCCCAACCACGGCTAAACAAACTGGACCCCCGTTACACCTCCATCAACATAGACGGTAACCAAATCACTGTAGCCAAAGAAATAAAAACCCTAGAGGTCTATCTAGATTTCACTCTCGCTCAAAAAACAGGTGAACGCTACAGCCTCCTGCACAGCTTATACAAACAAGCTCATCAATGCCTGCAAACCCTTCCTTTCACCTTCCAGCTGCATTACACTAGCCAGAGCACTAGTGCTCTCAGAAATTGACCACTGTAATACCCTCTTTCTTGGCACCTCAGAACGTAACCTGAACAAATTCCAGGTTCTACAGAATAATGCCCTCTGAGCAGCTATGAGCATCCCACGGCACTCGCACCTCTCCAGCTTCAGGCAAGATGCCGACTGGCTCCCGGTACGAGACAATAGCCCTCAGATCCCTTGTCCGTGTCCACAAATGCCTATCGAACGAAGCCCCCAAACACTTGGCAGGCAAGTTCAACAAACGCACCTCAACCAGACCAACCAGATCGCCATACTCTCACTGTCTCTCCATACCCAAATTCTCACTAATAAAAGCAGGTGGATCTAGCTTCCCGGTCCTAGCCGCCAAACAATGAAATGCCATTCCACTGAACCTCAGAGCAGAACCATCCTTCTGGACCTTCAGAGCTAAAGCGAAGGCCTGGCTCTCCAACAAGATCCCCACTTCGGCCTGACCCACCAACTAATGTACTTATCCTTTGTCTGCCTATCGACCACATTGTAACCTGGTCATCTGCACTTACTGCCATTATCTTGTATGACCTCTTTCTAAGTCTCCGGCGCCCAGTTACCTGAGGGATCGGCGCGCGGTATAAATAAAGAAACTAAACTAGACTAGAATTAATACAGGTGAAATTATAGCCATCCAGGATAGATGTAATAAAGTTCCTCAGTCATTAAAGCACGTTCTCCTAAAATGTAGGAACAGCTATAGAACCAGGTGAAGAATACAAGGTAGATTTGTTGATAAACACGTTTGGCTATGCACGGATTACTTTTGGGAAAGGCTAGTTTCAGGACATGAAACGGGTTTAACAATTCAAGTTGTGGACGTTCTAAGATCTCTGGGCTTCCTAAGTGAAAGGAACCAAGACGTTGGTGATTCTTAATTTTCTTGATTCTGTTCCTTTTTTTTTGTTTTGTGCTTTTTAGAATACGTTCTAATGAACCTTCATTGTGTGTTTTTTCTTTTTTCTTGTTTTAAATCACATTTATACATTGAGTTTAATCTGCGTTTTGGATTTCTTTTTATTAGTATGCACTTAGTTTAATTGTGTGTAAAGATGATAGTATTGGCTAAATCACAATAACAAAATAAATAATTTTTGGAAAAAAGGGATAGTCCGTTTGAGCCAAGTCACACATTGCACAACACCACCTAGTAGCCATCGCTGGAAGTTCACCTCCATTGCTCAGCCACAACAGTAGGGCATTGAGGGTATGCAAATTAGCCTAAATGCAAATCTTTTCTCCAGGAAATTCTGTCTTAGAGGGCAGTGCAACTTTATAGGTTGTTTAAGCTATGTGTAAAGTGGCACTGCTCTCTAAAACAAAGGCAATTTCAAACTCTTTGTTGATGACCGATTTCGATGCCTGTCGCACCAAAGACAAAAATCCCATCCACCACTACTAAGCCTCAGGTCCTGACCACTCCATCGGCAATTGCGTCTGCACTCCATGACCGGTGCCTCCACTGCTCGGGTCCCCTAAGAGACCCAAAGAGCTGACCTTTACTCTCTCTAGCCCTATATTTCGCCAGCTTTGCCCGGGCCCTTATTTGTGCCTCCCAAGGACATTTTGGAGAAAGTTATTGACACAGTTTCAGAGGGCCCGGGAACAAGTGTTTTTGGATGGGGATGACACAACTTTGTCATGCAACTTTTCAACCACCTCGTGCAGTACTGCTACCAGCATAGCCTGGCCCATCACTGGCAGAGGTTCATTACCTCTCTGTGGACATCCTGACCACGCTACAAAATCTGTCTGAGCTGAAAATATGAGTTGCTTCTATTCCTACTCCAATCCTCCTGTCCTGCAGCCATAATAGCCTTCCTATTCACACCACCTCTGTCCGACTTGCTCTCATGTAGATACTCCTCTCAACACTGCCTCCACTCACTCTTCATCCCTGGACGACTTCGATGATTTGGTACCTTGAGCTCCAAACAGCAACTCTCCACCCGATGAAATTGAAACATTTCATACCGTTCTGTCCAAGGTGGCTGAAATGTTTGATCGCCCCACATAAGAGGAAGGAGAGTTTCTTCTGTCGACGACTATGAAAAAACATATCGGAAGACTGCTTGCTTACTATAAAGAATCTGTTCACAGCCCCTTCTAACAAGGACCATTTTGACAAAAAATATATGGCACCAGACACTGCCCTAAAGTGTTTTCATGCCCAACCCATTCCTGAATCAGTTTCTACTGCTGCTCTGAAGAGATACGCCTATCCCTCATCCATGTGCTATGCTCCCAGACGAGGAAGGAAAGCAACTGAACACCTTTTGGCAAATGTAATTTGAACTGCTGCTACGTCATAACGGCTGTTAATTACCTTGCTATTTTATCCAGGTATGATCAGGACTTGTGGTACAAATTGGTCCCCATCCTGGAGTTCCACCCCGTCAATAAGCAGGAGGAAGTCTGTGCTAGTTCATGAAGGGGAATCCACATCAGATCATGCCATCTCTGTGCCTGTGCACTGGGCAGTGCAGTCGAGCTAAATCGCCAAGAGGGGCTGAAGGCCATGAACATTTGCTCTTATGCCCAGGCCCAGGTGGTACATATGCCTTTCAGTGGGGTGGCCGGGAGGGGAACCTCTTTGGCAAGAAAGTGGACGATAAACCTTCAGGTGATTAAAACTGACACTAATATTGCCCGATCCCTGGGCCCTTTACTACATCGTTGCCCGTATCGGTACTTTTGGTCCAAACTGATTGTTTCTCCAGATCGGGGCCTCGATTTATTAATCTGCTTACCGCTCCAATCCTACAAAGGAACAACCTGTGCATCAAGGTTATTACTTTGAAAACAGGCCAGTCATTCTGGGGCAACCAACAACCTTGTGGGTTCTCCCAGTCCGAAGGCCAGCCCAGCAAGCCTACCCGACTCAGAACTAGTACGTCCCTTCTGCACTCACACCCCAGTGGGAAGGTGATTCTCCTTGCGCCACAACCGATGGAAACAAATGACCATGAATACATCTGTGCTTTCACTGCTATACTACTCGCCGAGGGCCATACCCAGTAATTAATCCTACTCTTCCTCCATACTGTATGGGTGTCCCTTCCAAGGAACGGGAGACAGAACTTTTTTCACCAGAAAAAAAACCTTCTTCCCCTTTAAATTTAGAGGCGCGCGGGGGTGCAGCCCTGGGATCATGCGCCATCTTGACTCCGCCCTCCGGCTCCACACCTCAGTCCCCTTTTCCGCATCGCCGGGAAAGGGCCGAATTCATCAGCGCTCCTGGGTTTGGCTTTGGCAATGTAATTCCACGGGTGGATACTTCTGCTCTTTCTCTTTATCATTCAGGTACTCGGGGCTCGTGCGTCCTGCTCCTCCCTGGTGAATGTAGACTTCTGCGAAAGTGGGGTTTGCTGGTGCTGGAAGACTGTTCCTGAAATTTCTGCTACTGGACCTTTTACTCCCCTGGAGGCGGAGTTGCTGCAGTACATCCTGTTCACCATATAAAACCACTTGCGAAAGTGGTAGCAAGCGGTGTTTGCTGGGGGAGCAGTCTATCTGTTAGAGGAGCTGCACTACGACGGCCGCCCCGAGTGAAGATTTCCAGGGAGCGCGAATGGGAAACTTTTGTTAAAAGTAAAACCAGCCTGTGAAATGACAAGTGCCGGAAAACCGAAGCAAGCCCGAACGCGCAACGAGGTGAGAAAATGGCTGACTTCTCTCACAGTCAGCCGCTCCCCCATCACCCTGTTCCCCCTCTAGTCATGCACATGTCCACTCTATGCCTAGCGAGGATGAGGGGGGGGAGCTCCAACGGGGGAAGATAGACGACCATTGGAAGAAGCTGGGAGGCACAGCACAGACACTAGTGCTGCCCCGTGCCGCAAGCGGTGATAACGGAGGCCGCTTTAAATGACTCAAGGATAAACGCTTCAACAGGCGAGCTGAGTCTGCGGCCAACAAGCCGAGGAGTCGGCGGCACGACCAGCCTGATTGGGAAAAGCCAGCCGACTGTCTGCCGTTGTTGTTGCCGAAAAGTACTGAGCTAATAGGCAACCTAGAGGGGCTGTCTGGTGGAAGGATCTCACCCCCAAGTGCCAATCCAGTATGCAAGAGCAGCTTGCATTCTGTTCCCGCCAAGCAGACTCTGTGCAGCGCTCTAACTGTGGATACAGAGAAATTAGGGGGGGGGGGATGCCCGAGTCGAAAAAGGTAAAGAAAATGAAAGCCATAACAATGGACAGTCAAATCCCGCAACCATCTGTGATGTTGGCTCCTATCTCAAAGGATGATCATTCAAGTGGCAGTTTAAACACTGACTCAATGGAGGATTCCTCTATAAACCCAGAAGCTCCTACTAGATTGTCACAGAAGGAGGACCCATTGGTGAAGAAGGCACAATCCTCAATAATGAAATTGTCAGATGAACAGGATCTGATTCAGCTAGATTTTGCTGATAATTATATTGTCCCAAGTGGGGTTGGTCCAGTTGTCCGCCCTAAGATACAAGAGGTGAAAAAGAACACAAACTTTCCTATTTTTAAAGGCCTCCCTGGCCCTGAGCTACCATCTGCGCCGACAAAAAAGAGGTGGGATCTGGAAGTAATAAATAACCAGAGTCAAAGAGCTCTAAGGATGGGGGAAAAAGAAAGGGAAGAATATGAAAATTTCAACAACAAAAAAATAAGTGTAACGTGCATTCCTTAGGAATATAAGAACTCCACCTAAATTGGACTCCATTCAATGTGCGAAGAAGGCAAGATGTGACATTGTCATTGGAAACGACTCATCACTGGTCAATAAAAATGTGAATTCAATAGAAATATTGGATGAAAGCCTCGACATTGATTCTAATGAAGAGCAATCGGTTGCTGATCTGAGTGATTTATTGGTAGCCATCAAAAATAATTAGGAGGAGGAAGAATGGAATTACCTAAACTCTGATGAATGGGAAGAAATCAAAGGTAATGTCCAGAAAGAGCTGGCAAAACCACAACCAAAAGAGAAACCAACCCCTCAGAGTAAAAACCTAAAGGGCGACAGAAAACAAGAACTTACCAAAGCAAAGGGCGCTAGGAGAAGGACAATAAGTTGACAGTTTGTTACCCTGGAAGATAAACAGAAGAAATACGCTCAACTTGAAAATAATGGCTGCCCGGGGTCAGACTTGATCCCGCAGAGAAAAAATAGGGGAGAAAGCCTGATAAAAAAAAGGAAGACAAAAGAAGATAGAGCTCACTCATCAAGAGGAAGAATCTCGTAAAGTACGTTTAGTTGGCATGGCTAATCAATCTAAACGATCGATCTTAAACAGGGAAAAAGTGGTAAATCTACTAAGAGAAACATCTAAATTAAGAAATCTTTCAAACGACTTCAGAATAGTCGAATTTGAAAGTGAACATAGGATGGACGCAGTAATACTACATCTGGTTTCAACCGAAATTAAAAACCGAATCATAGCAGCAAGAAAGGAATTGGAGGGTAGGGGCTATGAGCTGTCGCACTATAATGAAACGATAAGGAAAAATGGTATCAAGAAGAAACCAAGCCACCACAAACCAATACGGAGTGTGAAGTCCAGGGAGGAAAAATACCAATGAAGACCACAACAGAGAGAAGACTAAAGAAAGGAACAATGCTAAAAAAAAATCTATGGAAGAAAGTCTAATCCAGTTGAAAGGACCAAGGAAATTGACTTAGACTACTGCTAAGGCAGACATAAAGAACAGGGAGAAATTAGCTGCAATTCCGAAGTTCACCGTAGACCATTCAAGAAAACAAATTAAGACCTTGAAATCAAGGAAGCCGGCGAGTGAACCGCCCCAAGACGGGGCGTGGATTGCTGGGGCACTAGTGGTGACCAAATCAACATAGAATCAGAGGTCTGGAAGTGATAATGGTCTTCTCTGTTCCTCATGGAACACCTGTGGTTTTCAACACCTGTACTCTGGAGAGGCCAATTTCCTTTATGAATATGAAATTGTCTGCCTTCAGGAAACGTGGATAAGAAACAAACCGGTTTGTGAGAATTATGAGGTGTTTATAAATCCTGCCATGAGGGGGCCCCTGGGAAGACTGTATGCAGGTCTACCAACTCTCGTTAAAATAGGAAGTGGTCTTAAGGTCATGGACCATCGTACTCCCAATCCCTACGTCAAAATTTTGGAAATCCAGACACAACTAAAGGACAGCCTAATGAATCTCCTGCGAATAAGCACCTATTGGAGCGAAAAAATCCCCAATTCAGAGAGCTATCTAACGGCCATCATGGAAACATTGGACGAAGCAATGCTACATGAAACTGACAAATTAATAATCTGTGGGGATTTAAATATCAAACTGTTATCCAAAGACGAAGTAAAGACCATCTCTCAGTTCAAAGATAGGGCCCTCCGATGGATAAATGAAATGGAAATATGAGACATGAAAATGTTGAATGCCCAAACTCCAGGTGACATTAGAGGGGCCGACACCTGGCACAGAGGATCCAGTAGAGCGTGTCTTGATTACTGTTAGTTTCTGACAAACTACTAAAGTGAGTAAAATCTTTCGAGATTATAAAAACAAGCAAAAGCGATCATGAACTGCTGAGAACGGAACTGTCTATAGTAACTGAAGAGCCTCAAACCCGGATGTTTAAATAAAGTAGAAGTAACGTGGGGTATGAATAGACTGTGAATCCACCAGAAGGTGCTAACCAAACTGGTTATGAACTTGTCAATTTGTCCATGAGTATCCTGAAGAAGTGGACTATCGATGGCTGTTAAATGAATTTGTAATAAAAAAGGGAATAAATAAGACACCCCTTGTCACAAAGAATCACGCCTACAATCCTGAATTGGTGCTAAAAAAATATAGAGAAAACCTAAAGAAACTGAAAGTCTGAAGATCTGAATAAAGAATATCTGGTGCGGAAATTGAAACACAAATATAAAAACTGTCGAAAAGCCACTCCAGCAAAGCGTGCTCAATATGATGCGGAAGAAATGCTAGCAGCGATATTGACTAACAGCAGAAAACTCTGGGATATCATAAATCATGGGGACAATTTCCAAGCGGCATTATGTATAACTCAAGTGTCTGAGGAAAAATGGGTTGATCATTACACTGCACTCTTTGAAAATAAAGCCTGGATGCAACCAGTCGCGACGCAATTAGTCGAGTTGGAGAAAACTAATAACCCCAGGAACATCGTATTTGATCGTGAGGATAGCTTAATAATGTTCAAGAGGCTGAGCCAATCGAGGGCGGCTGGACCAGACAGTATCTCAAACTACACATTAAAGGCAAATGAAGACCACTGGGCAGATTTAATAACGCTACTCTTCTCCCAAGTGTTGAAAACAAAAAAACTCCCACCATCTTGGAATGATGTGTTGATAGTCCCGATCTTCAAAAAGGGAGATCAAAGTAATCCTACAAACTACCAGCCAATAGCCCTCCTTGATTCAATAGGGAAGCTATTTGCCTCAAGTCTGCTGCAAGACCTCAAAAAATGGGCAATATTATCAGGGATTCTTGATAAGCGACAAACCGCCTTTACAGCGGGAGTGGGAACTTCTCTAAATGTATTCATCTTGAATCTATTAAAATTACAAACACTTGAGTCCAATAGCAGGCTATACTTAGGATTTATGGACCTGGCTCAAGCGTTCGACACTGTAAATCGAGAACGCTTATGGGCCAAATTAAAAAAGTGGAACTGTCTGCCAGACTTGGTGGAAGCCATCCAAAGTCTGTATACAAATACAACTATACAAGTAAGACTAACCAGGGATGGCGTCCTCACCAAAAAAGTTAAAACCTACAGAGGAATAAAACAAGAATGTGCTCTTGCACCCTTCCTCTTTATACTATGCATGGCAGATCTGGGTGATTCACAACGTGAGGTCCGTACTTTCCATCCAAAGATAAATGAAGGTCTAATACCCTAGATCTTGTATGCTGACGATCTGGTCTTTGTAGACCAGACAGAAATTGGGTCTGCAAAGACGATTGGATGCCTTCAAGCAATACCTTGATGAAAATGATATGCGGGCTAATGAGAACAAGTCCAAAGTAATGACAATGGAAGCTGCACAGAGGAAAATCAAAAAAGGGAATGCGCCACTCTGGTTCATCAATGGTAAAAGATTGGAAAATGTGAATTCCATTATTTACCTTGGAGTTCTAATTAATAGAAATATTAACTAACAAGGACAGTTGAATTTACTAAAAGAAAAATTGAAAAAACTGACCAACCAGGGGAGAGCCATCCACCACAGCTAAGGGAAGTTTTCAATAGGCCCGATATGGACGTTCTACAAACACAAGGTGATGGCAGTCCTTGTATATGGCTCAGAATCACTTTTGAAACTCTCTTGGAAGGTATGGGGAAACTATGGAAATGTACTTCTGGAAAAAGGTTCTGCGACTGCCCAACTCAGTTCCAGTGTACATGATCCGATACAAATTACGTCTAGAATCACTAATGTGGAGAACCCTTTGCCTGTTTGAGAAATGCATGACCCCCACTCCAGCAATCCCTTTTGAGACATTAAATATTCAGGAAATCCCAAGGGACAAATTGCTACAAGTTTGGGGATCAAGCTGTACCGAATATTTGATAGCAAATGAGATAGACACGAAAAAGCTGATGGACACCCCGACTAAAGTGAAAAAGAATTTACAAAGGAGGGATTGGATAGAGACATTGACATTGAGGGAACAGAGCAAAACCGGTTTTCTCCCACGGTGGGAATGGAAAGCACTGAATCAATAGCCTAAATACTTTGCGAAATGCTCATCCCCCTTCTACTGGGATATACTGTTGAGATGTCGAATATTCTGCATACAAGGGTTGAGAAAACAGATCTCCCTGGACTATGCTTCTTGCCGGTTCTGCAACAACCAGGACCATCCAGAGACATTGAAACATCTGGTATTGAAGTTGACCGAAAGATGAACTCTCTTTTTGAACAAATATAGAAGCCTTTTCGACCAAAAAACTGATGAGTGTTGGGCAATGTTCCCTCTAATTATTTTTCTCTATGTGCAGACCCGGTTGGCTGTTGTGCGCACATTATTTTCCATGTGCGCAACTGACTAATGAGGAAAGCCACTTTGTGAGCTACCGTCGCAGAACAGAGTATGGAAAGGAATTTCCTCTTCCCAGCCACTGCAATTCTTTAAAAATCTTACAACACTTTTTCCAAACACTTAAGCTAAAATAAAATAGGTCATATGTGATTATACACAACACTCATCAACCAGTCCAAGTCTTCAATATCTGCCACAGTACCAGGCAAACTTACTTCTGTGCAGAGAAAGATTTCGGCCTCATTACGAGTTTGGCAGTAAGTGGTAAAGTTGGCGGTAACTCTTTTACCACTATGCCAAATTTAGATTTTGGGCCATGAGTGGAGGATTTGCCTCCAGGAAAATCCCGGAGGTAAATCCTCCAACTCGGCACCGAAATCGTCGGAATTTCCGCTGTGGTAATTCTGCCAAAAAAGCCACATTGAGTCCACTGGACTCAATATGAATGGGGAATTATACCGCCACCACCATTTGTAATCCAGCGGAAATTCCTCCAGACCAAGTGGCTGTAACAGTAATTTGTTTGGGTGGTATTCTGGTGGATTTACACCGGGATACCACTCCAAGTCGCAATGAGGCCCTGTATGTTTTATGCCACTGGAAAATCACTCATTTATATTACAAAACACAAATACCTCTTGTCATAACTGATGTGGCTGTCAAACTCAGAATACATTTGCTGATGGAGTAATGGCAATTAAAAGCAATGTATCAAAAACATGCTGAAAGGACTTCCAAGTGCCACTTTAATGAAGTCATTCAAGGACCAGGAGAACATGCTTCTAATAATTTGTGTAGGCATGATAATTGCATCAGAATAACTACAATTTAGACTATGATGATCCACAATTCCTGTGCCTCTGCTTACTATCCACATTACGTTCTCCTGTGGGTAGCCTTAGAGTTAAGAGACATATGCACCATGCATTTTTAGTTCCTAAAAAAGGAAAATGTGCCTAACAAAAACGACAAACAATGAGCACTGATATTTTTTCGAATTAGTGACCTGTAGAGCAGTGGCATAGGAAGGCAGGAACTCTAATTATATGAATTACTGATCTCAAGAGGAATTTTATGGGGAAAGAACATCTCTTAATAAGCAGAAGTATCCATATCGGCAAAGCAAATTATTTTACTCCCTGAAAAATAATTTGACTCCAAATAGGGAGCAAAATCTAATTGGAGCCCTGCTTGTACCACTGACATAGGGAGTGAAATGAAAGGGCACATAATGGTGTATAGTTTTGCCCACCCTTCCGCACCACAGCCTAGATAACAGTAAACAAGAGCCTTAGTGCGGTTTATTATGGAGCCCTGTTGAAGAAAATCACACATATATGCCTTTTAAGTTAATTACATCAATTCATCAGAGATACAACTGATTGAGTGCCTTTTTCTGTAACTATGGATCCCTCTTCTGTAATTCTTTGTGATCAGTTAAATAAGATGCAGGGAGATGCTAGAGACTGCACGCACAGAGCAGTTGTGCATAGTAAGAAAAAGAATGTGATGTTGTCTAGATGGGTACTAGAATGTCCTATCCTTTAGCAAACGAGCAACACATTTCCTTCAGTGTACTGCTGAAACGTCTGACTTGGTCTTTGAAATGGAGGCGCCCACAAGGAGTGATGCTTCCACCCATACCCTTCCCCAGCCCCTACGCTTGCCTCCAATACTAGTTGATGGAGCGCTGTAAAAAGTGAGGGATTGTAGCAGTAAACGCTCGCTGGGATATTTGCAGACCCACCATACTTTGCAAGCAAGGCATATTTAAATGCCTCAACATATGATGTGCATTTTAAGAATGGCATGACTCTGCATGTACACAATTCTTTTGCAGTCCATACAAGATTGTTTGCAACATACCCCATCCTTATATCATTATCTAGGATTACACAAGTGCTCAGTGAAACAGTTTTTGTATAGAAGAGATTTACCATATAATGTGTGAAGGTCTATGCCCAAAGAACTCTTGGAAGCAATGCAGATTGTGTGAAAAGCATTCTCCGGTCTGAATCTCCGGTGCCATGATAATATGGACGAGTAATCCCAGTCATAGTCCATACTCATTATCCCTTGTAGGCTACGTAAATGATATTGCAATGTTGCTCTAATTGAAGGGTAATGTTAGTAATGCTAAAGTAGAAGACGCTGAGCATCACATTTTTCTTTTCAAAATCTTTAGAGGGCAAAATCATTTTTGAGTTTTATAATGAGTTAACTTACAAGGGAGCCGCTTCAAAGCACTTGCGTGACATATGTGCAAAGAAGAGGAAGTATGAGATTTGGTTACACATCCAAGTCGATTGCTTACTTAGTCAGTATCCAATATTTGAACTGGTAATTCGATTATATAGTGGGGGTGACGCTTTTGGTAAGGCACAACGAGTAACAGAAATTTTGGCGCGTGAACGTTATTCATGTTAGAGTTAAGGTTGTCCGGTAGTATCTTAATGTTTTCTCGGGCAGAAGTTAGTCATAAGGTAAACGTGTGGTAGTCCGGTTTAGGAGTCATGGGTGGGGAGGGAACATTGTTGGTTAATGTGTGCAGGCATATCTTGGTAAGATTCTTCTGTTCATGGGGCCAGGTTTTCTGATTAGTTTTACACCTCTTCTGTTGTATTTTGCTGTTAGGGATTTTAGGTGCATAGTAGTGTCATACAAATTAGCAGAATATCTAGACTAGTTGCTTATTTTAAGAGCGAGAAAATGTCAGGTAATTGCTGTGCCTTATCATATCTTTTTGTATAGGTGAGAATTGTCTGTGTGCTCTGGTAAAAATCTGAGCTGCACCCAGAAGGAAGCTGGGCAAGCGCACATGCGCACAGCTTAGAGGGAACATTGGTGTTGGGAAGGGATACTGGCAGTAGAATATCTAGGCCTAACCCTAGTGGCTCTCCAACTAGTAGAATCCTTAGGACTGAACCAGAAGCCTGAGAACTAAGAGGAAGGTCGGGGCGTGACCAAGGAGCCATGTAGGCAGACGTGTCTTTCCTGGTGCTCCTGCAGATCCCGATACAATCCTGCTGAAAACTGCGTGAAAAACGCTACAATTGTGCCGTAATTGGGATTGTGTACATGAAGCTCTAAGGCACATGGGGATACATAGTGGCGGGGCAGCATGGAACGGCAATGATATTACGTGCTGCAGAAGACTACAAAGATCAGACCGCCGCGGAGAAAAAGATGGCCGCCGCCTAATAACAAAGGAAGAATATCGGATGCCCGAATAGTGAGCTGCAAGCTGATCCGCGTTGAAGGTGTCCAGGGAGCTGTACGCATTGTCAGAGTGCATTGTAGAGATAAGTCCGTAGTGAACACCTGAACCGAAGCGCATGAGGTCTGCAGCTTGTAAAGCACACTATACGCGCTGGCAGTATTGTAGGAGCCTGCACGGTCCTGTGAACTGCCTTCGGCGAAGACACAGCAAGAGCAGTGATGAGACAGACGGGCAGGCTGGGAAGCACTCCACCCTGATATTGACGAACTAATTTGATCAGCAGTGCTACAAATGTAGCTACGGACCCTGGCCCCGAGCGGAGCTGCATCGTTAGTGCAGCCCTGACGAACGGCGGCGAATGTTGGCAATCATGCAGGGGGAATTGTAGGGCACACGAAAATCGAAGAGCTGGCATGACACAGAAGGCGTGGAGGGCACGCAATAGCAATTAATGGTCTTAAACAGTGATGAGTGCAAGCGCCCCAAGTGAGAACAAGGGGGAGCCTGCTGAAGGTGGTTGTTAGGCAGAAACCTGTGCAGTTCCCTTAGGGACCACTGCAAAAGATTTAGGACTACAGGTGGTTGGCAGTAAACCCAATTGGTAGCAGTCTGTACCGCCCAGATTTACCTCGTAGCTGTGGCTGAGCAGTCAGACTTCTCTCAAGATGAGTGAGGCAGTATATAGAGTATACACAATAGGTACAGAGATAAAGTAGCACAAGCAAACACTGACCAGAGCTTTGGTGTAAAAGTATATAATTATTTATTTAAAGACACACTTGTAAATTACACTAGCACAAAGAGAGGTAAATAAATTCAACAAAGTCACTATTATATATATATATATATATATAACCCTAATTACTTATTAGACAAGTCTTAATGAGAAACACCACTTATTTTCAGACAGAGGTGAGCTCTTAACATAAGAAGGCGCTCTAATAAGTTATTAAAAAGGGAGGGGGAAAAGGCAGAGTTATGAAAGCACACAAATTTCAATATTTTTCAAAGTACCACAGTGAGGCAGGTTAGGCAAAGTCTAATGGAGAGCATGGAAGTTCAAATGCCAGGCCCACTCTTAGAGAGAGCAAGCAAAATGTGTCCAGGATCACACAGTGGGGTTATGCCCAAAGAGTCTTTGTAAATAGTTCACAAAAAGATTGAGATCAAGTCAGGAAAAGTTAGTTAACGGGTCCCAGGCTAACCCAGGTTAGAAAGTCGAGGATTTACTGTCACCCCAAACGATCTGTCGCAAGCGAAGCAAGGCGGAACACAGTACCTGAAAGTGGGAAGAACGCTCCAGCGGGGGCAGTTGTTCCTGGCAGCTGGTGCAAGTCGGTGTTTCGTCCAGAGAAAGAGGAGGTCTCGACGTGGAGGAAAGCTGAAGGTCGTTGCGCTGCCAGGGAAGAAACCAGCCGCAGAGTTTCCCGGTTACAAGGTACCACCCTTTTCTTCGCTGTAGTGGTAAACTGTGGTATTCCGGTTGCCGGGGTGCTTGGCACGGGCAAGGCGGCCACGAGATGGTCCAGGAAGGCGAAAAGACGGGCAAACTGGTTATCCCCACCAGTCAAAGGAAGAAGACTCTCCGGACTGGAGATCTCCTCTGTCGTCGGGAAAAGTGGTGAGACGGTTCAGCAGGGCTCCACCAGTGGTGTTGTCGTTGCAGGTCGGCTCGGCTTCTCCCTCCTCTGATTCTTTAGGTCCTGTGGCGACTTCTGAAGTTCCAGTCCCCAAAGCCCTGCTTTTATGCAGAAAACCCCCATTCATTCAGCCTAGCTGTCACTCAAACATGCTAAGTGGTGAGCCGGGCGGCTCACCACTTGGGCCAATCAGGACGGAGTGCGACTTGAGTTGCCGAGGCAACTCAGTCCAGGGTGCCTAAACTCCCTCCCACACACCCCCTGTGGTACCCAGACAGAGTGGCACCACTTTTGGAGACTTCTGTGGAGAAGCCCGCCAAAAAGTGGAACAAAGGGCTCAACTTGGGTTGGAGTCACAGAAGCGAACCAAACGCCATTTTGGAACCAAGTTTTGGCAAAAAATACCAACCGGTGAATGTATATTAATTTAATAAACCGGCGGTATGTTCGAGGCTATTTTAAAAAGTGGTAGCCTCGAACAATGGGAAAATCCCATAAGGATATATTCGCGGTCGAATATAAAAAGTAGTATCCACTGCCACCAGCCAAAACTCAGTCGGGGGGGGGGGGGGGCTGGACAGTGCCCCCTCGAACAACAGACCCCAGGGCAATCGAATTGCCCCGACCAGTACGTCCCCAATAGGATGGTTTGTACTGGTTCTGTTCACAATTTGAGACTAGTAAAGCCAAAGGTGACTTTACATGCCCTGGGACACAGTAGTCAGTCCCAAGGTATGGCGTCTATGTTTGGTGGTCGCTACGAAACCCCTGGGTTACGGCACGGAGGGTGCTGTGTAACCCATATACCAAAAACACATGAAGCCCTATGGGGTAAAGGAGCCCATAAAACACATACAAAGTCAAAGGAACACCTCAAATCATGTCTAAGAGTGGGAGGAAAAGAGTCTCACTCTTAGCAGGAGAAAAAAATAAACCCCAAAAATCCAGCAAAGCTGCTGGGGGACTCACTAGGTTTGGGAAATTAGCCTTTACAGAGAATTCTCCCTAACAGTGGTCACTGTTGAGAGCACATTGCTCGCATGGAGGCGCCCAGCATGCTAAAGGCTATATGAAAGCTGCATCTACCAGGACCCGGTGAGACATTGAAGAGCCCTGCGCATACAGGCAGCCCATACTGTGGTGGGGACTGCTAGAAACCGAGTTGGCAGCCTCTCAACAGCATAGGTGGCTCATAGAGGTGAGTGGAAGGAGGGGGCATTCTGGGCCCCCCCTCCCCTATTCCTACACTTCCTGGGTAGGCCCAGCCACGGCTGCTTTGGGTCCAGGGCCCCAGCCCCAGAGCACTTGTGCGGGAATATCTTCAGGAACTATGAACCCATTCGTGCGGGAACATTATGAAGAACTATGACCCCCATTGCATATGCCCCTCATAAAGGTATAATAGTTTTCACCCAAACCCGCAGCTCTCACCGTCAAGCGCGTACAGCAAGCGAGTTCCTCCTCCCCTGTGTTGTCTCCATGACTGCTCGGTTCTCATGAGATGGCTGGCTGCGAGAATGCAACAAAATCCACACTGTATATTCTGCCATCCGTCCCACTTCACTAAACCAGATAAAGCACAGAGCAGGGGCTAAAGCAAAAGCTATTTGTCTCTATAAACCTGCCCCACAGACTCTGGCCATAAAAACATAATCCCCATGCCCCTTGGAGCAGAGTCAACAGTTAAAAAAGATACCCTTGAAACTGTGTGTCTATCTACACTTCAATATGGACAGAGTTAACGCGCCTTTTTATGCAAGATTGTATAAACCTAATGGTTGGGTAATGGGTCCAAGAATTAACAATATGAATACATGTACGTGTATAATTGGAATTCCTTATGTCAACCCGTCACATTGAAAGTATGGTACATGTTAATTTGTGATACATAAACGTTCATAGTGACTGTCTGTAGCAGCCCAACACGTAACCAAATGTTAAACCGTACACACCCACATGACGCTACCTCACTTTTTATGAGTTGAAATGTAAATCTATGTGTAGCACCGTGTAAGCATAACATAGCAGTTAATCACTTTTAGTAAGCTACACTCCCAGTTAAAGATGAACCCAAAGACCCTTATAGCGGTAACCTGCCTTTTTTGTAAACAAGTGAATTTCTGGTTAAAGATATGTTTTAGTTCTTGATGTATTCTTTCTTTTCCTTTCTGTTATAATGGGAGTGTCTAGTTAAATGGAAAATATACTGTGCTACAAACCAGCATGACTTAAGTGCACACAGCAAGCCACGTGTAAAAAGCTTGCATGTAAAATTGTGTTTTAAAGGCCCCAATTTATTTTGCAACATGGACCAGACTGCATGGAGGTCTTGAGTCTCTCCAGTCCATTGGGTGTCAAGAGAGTAACAGTTAGTGATGTTTGGACATTCGATCACCGAATCCCCCCACCAGGAAATGTATGTCTATAATGATATGCACCTTCTTGGAACCTAGCCATCTCAGCCTTTTATTCTGAATCCCTTTTGTTGTTATCAAGTGGACACCTCGGACCATTCACTGACCCCATGAGCTCTACACCCTAGCCAGTATATTCAGAATTGGTCAAACAAGGAGAGCATCACATTTGGTGGCAGACAGTTAACGCCTGACTAGTAATAAATAACCTGCCTTTGAACCCTGTTTTCACAAGTGCTCAGATACAGGCCTTTCCTCCGGACAAACAGATCAGGGTTCTGAATGAATGAGAGTGCATGGCCACAAGGGTAAATGTTACATGGCTAGGATGTCCAAGGATACATAAAAGGCAACATGGAATACCAGGCTGATGAGCCCAGCTGACAGAGTGACCCCGGAGACCGCGTCGCCTCATCACGTGCCCACGAACCAATCGGTCGTCTCCAACCCTATAGCACTTATAGGTGCTTTCCCTTGGTGTCCAATCCCAATCTTTCTTGTGCCCCCTAGGTCTTCCCACAGTGATGACATTTTTTGTGAATATAATCAAAGTGTAACATGTTTTCTGCAGAGCGTTCTCGGCATGAGCGGAGTAGATTCTGCTTGCCCTAATTTTCGATAAAAATATTTAATATCACTCTCACTTGGTCTTGGTCTCTTTCCCTCCTGGGATGTGTTCTTATTGACTCTGTTGGGTGATTTACCAACATTATAGGGGGTCTCTCACTTACAGAGGCGAGTGAGGGATACAACCCCACCTGAGTGTGTATGTGTACCGGAACCTTACTGCCAACGCACCCATAGGGTGTCGCCCCCTTACTCGCCCTAATACCCCACCGACAAAAAATACATGGAACTGGTTGTTCGGCGGCCGAAATAAAACTACTCCCACAAATTGGGTTGCCCGCGAGGAAGAAGGCCCAAGATCACACAAGTCGCAGCAGAAGAACCCACACAGAAGAACCTGTGGCCTACTCGCAGGAGCACGATGGGGGATCCAAGGACCACAAACGCAGCCAGAACAGAAAGCGGGTGCGCTTGCACTGCAGTTGGTGGAGAGAAGACTGGTATACCTGTACACCAGTTTCAACGACCCAGCGCACTGCGAGAACATCCTCTGGCAAAGCCAGTAAAAGACGATGACTGATATGGCTTCCAAGACAAGTAAAGTTAAACGCATACAGTCCACAATGGAGGAATTCGCTAAGGCCTCCCACACGCCGGAAGGCGCTAAAGCGAAGAAACAAGATGTACAAGCAGAAGGGACCCCGATGCGAGACGACCACTGGATCCTGGATGCCATGGCGGAGCTGAAAACTTCCTGGGCGAGCAGGATGGACGCTTCCATAGCCAAATTGAGGTCCTCACTGGAACGAAAGATGGAGGCGGTCTGCGTGGATGTGAATCTTCTGCAGCAAGACATCAAAGTTGTCGGAACGTACTGGGGCGCTGGAGAAAGATGTGGCAACTAACACAAATACTACCGCTGACCGCGCTAGAGAGGTGGCGACACTCCGACAGCAGGTGCATAACCTAGAGAATAGGTTGCAGGAGGCAGAAGGGAGGGCACGCAGAAACAAGGTCGGCATCGTTGGCCTGCCTGAAGGAACGGAGGGCTCGGACCCGACGGACTATGTAGAAACCATGTTGCTGCAGGAAATGTAAGGTGGTGTGCTCTCAGGGATTTGCGGTGGAAAGAGCACACAGGGGCCTGACCAGACGCCCAAGACTAGGGGCTCCCCCCAGACAGCTGATTGCCAAGATCCTGAACCATAAAGATCGTGACAGGATATTGGACCATTTTCGGAAAGCTGGGACGGTCAACAGGGGTTCCGCAACCATCACGACCTATCCGGACTACACCTTTTTGGTACAGAAACGACAGCTGGATTGTGTCCGTGAAAAAAAAGCTGCGCGATGCTGGGTACAAATTCAGTTTTGCTGGGTATAGTAACATGTAAGTAATTCATAAAAGCAGGGCGCATTTCTTCGACATCCCTGAAGAAGCGACAGCGTGGATGGATGCACAGAACTGCCCGGCGGATGCGGGTGACCAGACACAGTAAAGCAGATGAGTGAACATTATAGATGGATGTGTTGTATTGTACTGTGACATGGATAGGCATGCTATACGTGACATGGTTGATAGTTGAAGGTCCACTTTATTGGGCCACCTGTGAGATGACAAGCAGATAGTAATAGACTGATGCTCCATAGCAGGAGAATAGCGGTCTGTAGGCTATATGCACCCCCAGTAGCCTAGGCTAGTAGTTAGGATATTAGTAGAATAATATCACTCTGCTGAGTCCTGAGTATCGGTGTGAACCGTAGAAAAGGGCTAGATGCGGGGGAGCCTGAGATGCAGGGATGGAGCTAGGCATTTGTTTGTGGAGTTGGCGGAGGATGGGGCGGGGGATATTTTTGTTGGGAGTGGGTGGGACAGGGAGTTGGGGGGGGGGGGGGGGGAGGGGACAAGGGAGGGGGGATGGGGAGTGGGGGGAGTTTGGTTTAGGGGATGAAAGGGGGAGAAGGGAATAACAAAGATGATGCAGGAGCACAGCACGGGACGCTTACAAACGCAGCCAAATCTGTACAGGAAGAGGTTGGGGGGAAAAGGGTGGGCGGAGTAGGATATAGCTGACATGGCAGACCTTAGAATTGTGACCTGGCATGTACGCGGGTTAAACACTTACATTAAGCGCCACAAAGTTAAGTTGTATCTACACAGGCAAAAAATAGACATAACAATGCTACAGGAAACCCACTTAACTAAAGAGAGATTAGAGTTGTTGAAGAGGAAATGGAAAGGGACCACAATATGAGCCACATACTCAGTAAATGCCGGGGGGGGGGGTCCTTGTATGGATTGCACCCCATGTCCCGTTCAAACTGTTGCAGCAGGAAGCGAGAGAAGACAGGAGAATGGTGCTGGTAAAAGGGATAGTGGGTAATAAAATGGTCAACCTGATTAATATCTATGCCCCGAACAGTACCTTATTTCAGGAATCTGTATGCTATTGTTGGCCCATACATGGAAGGAGCGGTCATAATCTGGGGGGGGAGGGGGACTTTAACTGCACAATAGACCCCAAGATGGATAGATCAGATGACGAAAGAACCAAGCCTAGCCCGGTGGCAAAGGCCCTGACCGCACTTGTGCAAGATTTCCAACTCGCTGAGATATGTTAAGTTACTTTGCATTTATATAGCGCCTTATGTACCATTGATATGGTCTGAAGGCGCTGGTAGGTTGAACGCCCTTGGGAACCGGAGTTCAAGTCAGTAGAGAGAGGAAATAGTCAAAGGTGCGTGTGAGCACCGGCTATGTGTGCAGCTGGCACGGCATTCATGTAATAGCTGCTTCTTAGCGGTAGGTGTGGTGGTTGAGAGATCAGGAGTATGTGTTCGTTCTGGCAAGATTTATCCAGATCGAATGTGGCTGCGTTAGGCCTGAGGAGAATGCCTGGCTGGGGGGGGGTTGTGTAACCAGCAGTGTTTGAGTGATGGGGAGTATGCGGCAGATATTGTATGAGAACAGTTATACCGAATGGTGTCATAGTATCTGTGTTCTAGTTGAGTGGTGGTGTAAAGAAGAGGAAGCGTGGTGATGTGATATGATGGGTTATATGCTCTTTCAAACATTCCCTGCACTCCAAACCATTCTATGTAAGTCACGCAATTTTATGTGCTCCAGTCCGCCCCACGCACTCCAGTCTGCCCCACGCACTTGAATCTGTCCTATTTACTCCGATCCGTTCCGAGTAATCTAAGTTGTTTTATGCACTCCACAAATTTCACCCGTACCATCTTCATACTTCATCCGTTCCATCCACATATGTCGCCCGTTTATCCACATATGTCGCCCGTTCCATCCACATACGTCGCCCGTTCCATCCACATACGTCGCCCGTTCCATCCACATACGTCGCCCGTTCCATCCACATACGTCGCCCGTTCCATCCACATATATCAATCGTTCTATCCATATACGTCATCCATTCCATCCACGTATTTCACCCGTTCCGTCTGCTCTACGCATTCAGCAGCTCTACGCACTCATCCACTGTACGCAATTATCCGCTCTACACACTCTTACGCTCTACGCCAATCGTCCGTTCTAGGCACTCGTCTGATCTACCCACTAGTCTGTTCTACGCAATCATCCACTCTACACACTCATCCACTCTACACACATCCATTCTTGCGCGCTCTGCTCACCCATCCGCTCCCCGCGCTCATCCGCTATATCCACTCAGCTATACAAAGTCGTTCGCTCATACGCAGTCATCCACTCTATATACTCATCCGCTCTATATACTCATCCGCTCTATATACTCATCCGCTCTATACTCATCCGCTCTGCACATTCATCTGCTCCAGCTTTCTACACTCTTCTGCATTTCCGCCCTCATCCCCTTTACACCCTCATCCGCTCTACACACTAATGCGCTCTACATACTCATCCGCTCGACACACTTATGCACTCTACATACTCATCTGCTCTTCACTCATCCATTCTGCACATTCATCTGTTCTATGCATTCCTGCGTTCTACACACTTCTCTGTACGTACGCACTCATCTGTTCTACACGCTCGTTTGCTCCACACACCCAACCGCCCTACACTCATCCGCTCAACACTCATCTGATCTACATACTCCCCTGCTCAACGCGTTCATCCACTCAGCGTATTCATCCGTTCCACGCGCTTCATCCATTCTAACTATTTCATCCACTCCACTCCATTCATTTCGTTCATTATCCATCCATCCGATCTACACTCTCATCTGCTCAACGCATTCATCCTCTCAGAATGGATGAAGCGTGTGGAACGGATAAATGCGCTATTTCATCCACTCCATTCATTTTGTTCATTCATCACGCATTACACCCATTTCATCAGTTTAAATCTCGTTTCTGTTTTCGTACGATTTATTCTTATTGTCCACTTCACTGCTTTGATCTACTTTACTCATTCAATTCTGTTTGTCCTTTTAGTTTATATTAGCAGTTATTAGATGTCGATTTCTTGCATCTGGTAGTTTGTTGGATTGGTGTCATTGAGATGCTGTTATTCTATTTAGTGTAGTTATGAATGGTGTCGAGTTGCCTCTGTAGACCCACCGGAGTCTGATCGATGAGTACTACATCATCGGCATATAGCTATCGGGAAAGATAGACACCACCCACCTTAGGAGGGGTGGGGGGGAGCTCTTGGTCTGGAAGGCGTCAGGCATGTCTTCCAAATAAAAATTGAAAAGAGCCGGGTCCATTGGACACCCCTGTTTCACACCGCTAGATGTCATGATTTGACAAAAGCCCGGCTTGGTTTAATCTAACTCTCCTATGTGCCAGAGTGCATGGCCTTGATGGGTTCCAAAATAGCTGTAGTAAAGTTCTTCTCCTACCAGAGCAGATCTCGGTCTACCTGGTCAAATGCCTGGACTAGGTCCACGAATACCATGTAGATTTTAGCTTTCCGTCTACATGAGACTTCCTTCAGGATCAGCAGCAGGAATGTTAACAACCGTGCGCAAGCCGTTCACAAAGCCACATTGGAAGCGGTCGTAGCTATTAATAGACCTACACCAACCATGGAAGTGGTCGAGGATGACTGAGCCATACAATTTACCAACAACGTTGAGGAGATTGATAGGGCCTTATATAAACCTGTGGAGAATTGACAGGGGACTCGCTCTTCTCTTTGGTTGCTGGCGGTGGTGCTCTGACGGGGGGCCAGCAGAGCCCAGGAGAGGCCCCTTAGACAGGGATCCTTGTCTCCCCTCTGTATCCTCCCCCAAGTGTCTCTGCGTCTCGGTGTGTGCGTCTCAGTGTGTATCCCTCTTTCTTCTTTCTCGCTCGTGTGCCCCTGTGTGCTCTCCCACTGGGCACCACCTTTCTCATTGGGTGTCCCTCTCTCCCTCGCTTCCTTTCTCTTTTGTCCTCCTTCTCTCAGCCCTCTGTCTACCAATCCCCATCTCCCACTTCTCCAACCCTTCCCTTCCGGTCCCTGCTCCACTGTGCAGCCAAGGGTACTCCCCCTTCCCCTCTCCCCCCCCGGCCCGGCCCACGAGTTCCATGCCAGTGGGTGTGCCTAACTAGTGTGCCTGTCATCAATGCCCCGGCTTGTGCCTGCATCCCAGTGTAGGCCATCACCGGTGTCCAGTGTGCCTGATTTGTCTTGCTGGCAATGAGTTTACTCCTCTTCCTGTAATAAATCTGTTCCTGGTTTCTACAAATACTTTGGTGCCTTCCTTGTGTTCCCACTCTTCAGTGCAGCCTGCCTGTTATTGCCAGAGGGCAGACGCAGTCCTTCTACGCACAAACGCAGCCCCACCGAGTCTGTTGACTCCCTGGTCCAAAACTGTGGCATTGACTGGGGTCTCCCACATGGCCTCCCCCATTTTGGCCTGCCTCCCACACAGTACTTTTTTGAATTGCCAGTGCCACCGTGAGTTGTGACTTTTCCCCCAGATTTCACTTTCAACCAAGGGCTGAACTGTGCCACCAAGGAGAACATGGAATACCTAGTTAGGAGCTTTGTGAAACAAAAACAGACTTGTCCGTTTTATTTTAAAGTGGTCACTGGTTCGGGGGAGAGTTTGGTGTGCTGTTGGAGGCCTTTTGGGACAAAGGGAACATAGGATGGTGAATGGTATTAATTTTGAGTACACTTACTGTGAAACAGTGTGCACACAACACTTGAGGAGTTTCCTTAGTGTTTGCAAATTAAGTTTCCGTGATTTACAGCATTGGTTGTGATAGTGTTGTACAGGGGGTGCCAACCCCTACCCTATCAACTGAATATAGATATGATTAAGATGATAGGCAGATCAAATGGCAATTATTGCAGAAATCAGGATTATATTGCCTTTATTTAAAGGTAAAAGTGCACATGGCACTGCGCACATTTGGGTTAGAATGACCCAGGAAGTGAAGGGTGCTTTAAATATCACACATACCATAAGTGTATAAAGATCTATTATGAAAAAGGGATACAAAGTGAGAGATGCTTAAATAGCTCCCTGAAAAATGTATACAGTGTCAAACAAAAATATATTTCAAAAAGGATAACCTAAGTACAAAATGGTGTCCAGTTCTAAGACCGGTGTGAGAGACGATTACTCATGCTAAGAGTTTTCAGACAAGCAACAGAGGGTGATATATTTGAGGTAATCTTTGACAGCGTGAGATAATTGGGTCTGGGAGGTTAAACTTGGAATTTAGCAGGAAAAGCAGACAAGTTTAATGATGAAGTTAGATAAAGCAAAGGAAACTTGGATAGATGTATCCATGTTGTTAATGAGGAGGGCACAATGTGCTTCATGCAGACCAGCTGTAATAGTTGGCACCATATAAGTAAGTATTATCTATTTCTCCCCTGTACAAGGCACTAACTAACTTGGCAGGACCTCCAAAAAGTAGATAAATAGTAAACATTGATGTGATGAAGGTGTTTTGGCAGAAGTTGGGATCTGTCGTAATTGTGTCCAACCAAGTCTAAAATAAGGTAATCAGTTTCGTGCAGAGAAAAGTGTGTATGCAAGCTATGCCAATGTGGGCTTGGTGTACACCAGATAAGCCATGCAATAATATGCAATTGTTTTTTTTTCTTTAAGAGGACATATCTGAAGCATACTCTGACCAAGTGAGTCATGTGCATAAGGATGTTGCATCTTCCAAATAGCCTATATATGCAGGTTGAAGGCTAAATGTTTGAGGTTCTTTTCCCCCAGAGTGTTAGAGCTAATAAAGATTGCTGAGAACTCCTGGGCGCCTGATTTTTATCTCGTCTCTGAGGAGTGTTCATAGATGCCAGATGCTTGATGGGATGGGATAAGGACCCCCAGCTCAGTGTATTGACAAGATGCCTTGCAGCCAACTGAGATGCATTGTTTGGTGCAGTGAAGGAAAGTGTTGTGTCAGTGTTTAAACAAATTGCTGTTTGTTAACCTGCTGCACTCAGTTTCCTCAAGAGTGGTGTGGGATGCCAAGACCCAAAGTCCCTGCATCTCAGCTGGAAATGACACTTTGGTTCTGGGGTGCATTTAAGATCTGCTATTCTGCCTCTGCAGCCCAAAAACAATTACTCAACCCAGGTGTGGAGCCCCTGACCAGGTTTGCCTCCACACCCTTTGCTTCAAACCATTGTGGCATCTCCATTTTCATTGCTGACACACGGCTAGTATGCTGTACATAACCCAATAGTGAAATTCATACTGTGGTAGGCAAGATCCGTTCCATTTGGGGAACCAGCAGGCGCCTCTGCACCATTTCCAGTGTTTGCTATGAAGCAGCTTCTCCAATCACAAGCAATACTAGACATCCTGTCGATGGCGGGGCCAAACGGAACCTCTTCAGCTGCCAATCAACTCTAGTGCAATCTTTGTATTTTTTTGTATTTTATTTATATAGCACGCCTGACCCAAGGCATCTGGATGCATTTCTTAAGGTTACAGATACATAGTTATGCCATAAAAAATAAGAAACAGTACATATTACAACAAACTTACAAGATATTTGAATAATACAAAAACTTACAAGATAATTACAAAGTGATGGTCAGGTCGGCAAGGCCGATATGGCAGGTCAGGCAGCCGGAAGGCAGTATAGGTTATTACAAGTGAGGGCTTTGCAAGTCCCGCTCTAAAAGCCACATTTTGGCTTTATTCTTGAATGAGGTGGAAGGAAGGTTCAGATCTAAGTGGATTGGGAAGCAAAATCCACTATTTAGAGGCGAGAACCAGGAAACTGGACCCCCCTGCTTTCTGAAGCTTGAACCTCGGTATTGAAAGACAGTGTGCCTGGGCTGATCTCTGTAGGCAGATGGCGGTGTGGGGGTACGAAGAGGTTTGCAGGGTATTCTGGTGCCTGGTT